>NC_064770.1:35531735-35845388 GCF_011397635.1 Epinephelus fuscoguttatus
GACGCACGGAGAGAAAAACACCAACCATCAGTGAGTGTCTGCGGGTTAGCGAGCGAGCTTTAGATGACTGTGCAGTACAATTACCTCCTTTGAATAATTGAATTCTCAGAAGTTAAGACGCGGTGGCCAGGGGTTTGCTTTGTTATTCCTTGAAGAACAATTAGAGGGAGAGCGGGAGGGGGGAGAGAGGCGGAGGGAGAATGAGTCATGGTGACTTTGAGGGGGGCCGGTGGGACTTCAGACGCCTGTCAGAGTTAAAGAAGCTCTTTGTAGATAATGAAAAAGAAATAATGGAATAAAGAGATTCGCTCGCACTGTTTGCTTCACTGTTACATAACACACACATGCAAGCACAAAAGAATGCATACACCCTCATGCACGCAAACGCCGACAAGCACTAATTATCACACACACAAACACACATTAGGACTACAGCTGCATGAAGTCTCTTAGTGTGTTTACTTATATAAAGACATCTAATGATCTCCTTTTAATATGATCTCTGCAATTTGATCAGCCTGACTGGATTAATGAAAATTACATGAGCGTGGATCTGTGTGCTGCAACTGGACGTTTTATTTAAGAAACAGAGAAGAGATGAGAGACCAAAGGAAGGGGGGGAAATTCTAAAGCAAGAAAACGGAGACAGATGAGGCGAATAAGATGCAGAAAAATACCCTCAGATCAAATTAGGATAATAAAGAGGCTCCATTACGATGAGATAACAGCCTCTCTCCGCGTTTTGCTTCGCTCTTTACTGTCAGAACAGTCCAGTAAAGTCAGAGCAATGATGGGTTAGATGTAGTGTGGTAATGAGTGAGGTTAATGACGATGTCCGTGGTGCTGAAGGGAAACAGTTGAGATCTCAGTGGGACGCTTGATGGTGTCTGTCCGTGGTGCTGAAAACAGCTGATCTACATTCTGGGGGAAAATGAAAACCAAGAGGAACGTTCTCAGCTCTTTTCTCTCCTCTCTTTTTTTTTATCTGACACCCATCTGTTCATCTCGCACTCCCTCTCCACTGTCACTTCCCTTCATCAGCGCTTACTCCTCTCATCATTCACTCCATTGTGTAATGTATCATTAAAGCTACAGTCAGTGACGTTTTTAAAAGAAATAACTTTTTGTCGTTTTTTTACTGAAACTGTCACTACATTATTCTTTTAAAACGCAAAAAAAATCATGTTTCTACTTCTTCTAAAGTCATTTGCTAGAATCTCCTGCTGCTTATGCAAAACAGCCAATCAGAGCCGAAGATGCAGGACACTGTAACACAGCTGGAAATCATGTCAATCACTGCTCGTCAATTGTGGTCAGGTGTCAATCTAGGCAGCGCTGTGCAATTTGAATCAAGATGCTGTTACTGCACTGGATGAAATGCTTTCAGAGACATTAGTGTACTGTTTAGCTGTAAAATAAGAACATTTGTGATGCAGCCGCCATGTTGGAAACAGTGGAGCCAGTTCAAATAAACACAAGAAGTTTGTGCTCTAGAGAAAGGATCAGCGCTCAGTGAATAACCTCCTACACCCTACGTTAAGCTATTATGGCAAGGCTTAACTATACAGACCAGTGAGCAGTGATAACTAACAGATCTTTGGGGTCATCGGGTGGGAACCTCCTTTCACCAGTGCTTCGTCTAGTTGGTCCCACGACACCTGCAGGAGGCTAGACAGTGATCTCTGGCGTCCCAGAAACACTCCCCTAGTGCCAGGTCTCACTGCTACCCGCACCAACCCAACAACCTCCTTTACCTTACTTACACATGGCTTTCTCAGCCCAAACAGCACTGCCACCTTCAACAAACCCAGGCTCTGTTTATGCAAGCTCCAGGTAGTGACTGTGCTGACACTACCTTTCCTAGCACATTCACCATACCCTATTTCACATGCTACATATCATAACTCCAATATAAGCTAAAGTTAAAGGAGATAGAGAAGATAAACTCACAGGCTTTCTCAGCCCTAACAGCACTGCCACCTTCAACAAACCCAGGCTCCATTTATGCGAGCTCCAGGTAGTGACTGTGCCGATACTACCTTTCCTAGCACATTCACCATACCCTATTTCACATGCTACATAGCATAACTCCAATATAAGCCAAAACAAAACATGTAGCATAAATGAGACTTAAAAAAAAGAGAGGCTCAGACACAGCGTTGCACATTTGAGTGTCTTTTAATCTCGAGAGAAAGACAAAAAATTGGTACATCATGACAATTTAGTGTGTGACAAACAAGCATTGTTGGTACTGTAGGTAATTTCCATTGTTTCAGTGTTGCTTCTTGTTATTCAGACAACTAGCTCAGAGGACAATTGCCTCTCCTCACATTAGGGTTGTCAAAAGTATCGATACTCAAGCGCTGTATCTGGATACAATATTAATTTACAAAAGTATCGATACTAACAGTGCATGCCACCTCAGCGCCTGTCGGGTGTGTGCGATGGGTCCAACGGACACGCGCTGTGCAGTCAGCGTTTGGCAGGCACAGAGCCCTCGCTGCAACCCGGCTTGTTGTCATCACTGTGCATGCATGCACACATTTCTGTTGCTGTAATATGGCCAGTGCGACTGTAGGAGGATCAGAGCAGCCAGTTTTGGTCAAAAATTAGAAAGGAAAAAGCGCTCTTTGGAAATATTTAGTGAAGTGAACACAGCAAGCTGCAGACGGCAAGTACAGCCCCTCACCTCACTAGCAGCTGAGCAGCTGGTGTCGCCAGCATCAAACTAAAATATAACTTCTAACGTTAATGTGGGAGCTAAGCAGAAAACTTTATCAGTCGTTCCCATCTTTAACATTAGTAGACAATGTTAGTTTAACAGGACAACACAATTATGTGTGTCTGAAAAGTTATGTTAACTGTGAAGTCACAGATTGAAGCTGAAAAAACGTTTGGTTTCTCCTGTAACCCCTGGTTCTCTGATCACATAGTGAGGTAGAAACAGGAGCATCCTGAGCCTAAACTACCAACTCTATTTGATCAGCAACAAAAATATGGTGCCAATTCACCAGAAGCACAGAAAATAAACAGGGCTGTCGATAAATACATTTGTATGGACAGATCTTGTTTCTGGTTGTTATTTATTTTGGGATTTTTTGTTGTTATCATTGATGTCACTGTTCTGATCTTTATTTAAACAATGATATGCCTCTTTATTTTTTGCTGCTGTATCGAAAATGGTATTGAGTGTTGAATATTTTCCTGGGTATCAATATCGAGTTTGAAATTTTAGTATCGTGACAACCCTACCTCACATAACCAAATTTGGTCAGAGTCACGTCAGGTTATCTACATTGTAAACACAGCCCACAAAAGCAAAACACTTCTCATGTTATAGCTAAACAGTACACTGAAATATGTTTATGAAAACAGTTGCGGCGAAAAATGGTTTCAGTATTTTTCAAGATATTGTATCAATGTTGGAAATTCCAGTATTGTGATAACACTGATCTCTGCATTATATAACTCTGCAGTTCTCATTTGTACATTGGAGAATTTTAGTATCTTTCTTCTTGTTCAGGTCTAGGTCAAGTTTGCTGTGACCTTGCGTCTGTCTCGTTCTTTAGAACATGATATGTCAAGAATGCCTGAGGGGACGTGGCATAAATGTCCACTTGGACTTAACGGTGAACTGATTAGAATTTGCTGGTCATGGTTCAAATGTCACTGTGACCCTGCGTCTGTCTCATTGTTGTGAATATGATATCTCAAGAGTGCCTCGAGGCAATGTCTTAAAATTTGGCACTTGCCACTAGTGTTGCTATGGTTACATAAATGCTCTGACCTTGTTTGTGTCTTAACAAACCTTCAGTATATAAGCTACGTTTGCCTTCATTCCTTGCTTCCTTGCGTCCTACCTTCATTCACTTTGCCTCCTCTCTTTGTCCACTTTGTGCTCAACAGGTCATCCTTAACCATCTCTCCACTGGGAGAGTTTTAAAAGTAAAAGGCGTTGTCCATCCCAATGTTTATTACCAGCTCAGTGTTTGTGTGTGTCTCTCTTTGTGCATAGCGGCCCACTGCATTACGTAAAGTGCTGAGCAGACACACAGTCAGAGTTCAATGCATCCAGTGTGTGGACTGAAGGCAGAAAATAATGGTGTTATCCTGGGATAAGCCCTCGTTTACCCTGCAAATAGAGTGTGTGAGAGGGAAGTAGAAGGGAGGGAGGGGTGATAGAGAGACTTCTTCATTGGAATCTGTGTACTGAAGTGACTCCATTTACTCCATTTCACACACACACACACACACACACATACACACACAAACAAGAGCAAGACTACAGAAAGAAAGGAGAGAAGCGTGGAATGAGTGGGCGAGCGATGTGGGCACCAACTCTTTCTAGTCATTTCATCACTCTTTGTGCCAGTTGTCATTGCAAAGTTAAAAATTCAAACAATTTTGCCACTAAAGATGAGTTTTATGACATCACTGAATGTTTAATGTAGCAATACAGACAAATAAGAACCAGCACAGTCACCAGAAGAAAATGTTGGCAGATTTGTCGGCTGCACATCCATGATGAGAATCTCCCGTTCCAGCACATCCCAAAGGTGCTCTATTGGACTGAGATCTGGTGACTGTGGAGGCCATTGGAGTACAGTGAACTCATTGTCATGTTTGAGATGATGTGAGCTTTGTGACATGGTGCGTTATCCTGCTGGAAGTAGCCATCAGAAGATGGGTACACTGTGGTCATAAAGGGATGGACACGCTCAGCAACAATACTCAGGTAGGCTGTGGTGTTTAAACCATGCTCAGTTGGTACTAAGAAAATCTCCCCCACACCATTACACCAGCAGCAGCAGCAGCCTGAAGCGTTGATACAAGGCAGGATGGATCCATGCTTCCATCTGAATGTGGTTTTTCCAATCTTCTATTGTCCAGTTTTGGTGAGAAAACCCGTGTGAATTGTAGCCTCAGTTTCCTGTTGTTAGCTGACAGGAGTGGCACCTGGTGTGGTCTTCTGCTGCTGTAGCCCATCTGCTTCAAGGTTGGACAAGGTGTTGTTGCTTCAGAGATGCTCTTCTGCACACCTTGGTTGGAACCAGTGCTTATTTGACTTCCTGTTGCCTTTCTATCATCTTGAACCAGTCTGGCCATTCTCCTCTGACCTCTGGCATCAACAAGGCATTTTGGCTCACTGGATATTTTCTCTTTTTGGGACCATCCTCTGTAAACCCTAGAGATGGTTGTGCTGAAAATCCCAGTTTCTGGCACCAACAACCATGCCACGTTCAAAGTCATTTCAATCGCCTTTCTTCATCATTCTGATGCTCCGTTTGAACTTCAGCAGCTCGTCTTCACCATGTCTACATGACTAAATGTGTTGATTTGCTGCCACATGATTGGCTGATTGGCTGAGTTACAGAGCAGTTGAACAGGCGTACCTAATAAAGTGAATTATTGTGAAGAATCTATAGGAAATTAAATGTGTTTACAGTATAACTGAATTAGCTGAACTTTGTTAGCAGCTTCTCTTTGATAAAGGCAAGCCTACTATACAGCAGGGAGGAGAGTTAAAGCAGAAACATAAACAATGTGTCCTCTACATAAAAACATACAAATGCAACATAGCTGTGGGTTGCAGAAACGTACAGTGCCAACATTTACTCTGGCAGTTAGGGTGATTTAATCAAGTGAGCAGTACAGTGTGAACACACCACAGACAAAAGACTCAAACACAACTATATTCATGCTCTGCTGCGTGTCTATCCACTCTAATAAAAGTTAAGGTAGAGGATTTAAAAAATTAAAGGTGGATGAGTGCTCCCCACACGTTGCTTCATTGCAAGACAACAGATGGCCGGCCTCGCACTCACTGAAAGAGAATAAAATAGCAAGATAAGAAAAGTTACAGGAAGAAGCAGGTGAGAAAGAACGGAAGACGGATGAAAAGAGGGGAAGAGGAAAAGAGTTACATGAGCAGGAAGAGGCGTGTGACAAGAAATGTAAGAGAGAGAAACTAGGTGATACAGACAGAGAAAGATAAAAAGACACCTGGAGAGGACGAGGGAGGGAGAGCTCAGCTAAACAGCAGCTGCTCATACTCTATGGATGTGCTCTTTGCGTGATTTAGAGGGACCGCAGCACGATATACTTCACAACACCTCAAACAAATGTTGCGTGTGTTTTTGTTCTCGCACACTGAGAGAAATATTAATGAAGGAGGCCCATATGTCACCCACATGTCCCCACTGAACGCTTTAACATGCAAAGAGTATGTAGTTACTGAACATGTTCCTGCTTCCTGTATTTTCTTTACATTTTGTAGCAGCAGCTGAAGGTTTCTGAGAATAGGAGTCTTTATTGTGTATGTAACAACAGAGTGAAAATAAAATGATGAAATATAGTAAAATCCCAAGTACACAGTGAGCTGTGTTTCTATTTGACTTCACAAGTTTTATGAAATAGTCCCATACTGATTAAAGGTGCAGTACGACTGGCTGAGAAGTGGAAATATGTGTGTGTATTTGACAGATTTAAAGCTTCTTAATATTTCAGATGGGGTCTAGATTTCTGTAGATTCATGCAGCCCAAAATAACAGACATAGTTTCCTAAAATACTATCTCGAGGCGCAGCCAAGGGGGAGGAAGGGGTCCAGTTTTGGGACCTCAGAATTGCGTATCTGCTTTATGCAGATGATGTGGTTCTGTTGGTTTCATCACACCCTGACCTCCAGCATGCACTGGAGCGGTTTGCAGCCGAGTGTGAAGCAGTCAGGATGAGCATCAGCGCTTCCAAATCTGAGGCTATGGTTCTCTGCCGGACACCGATGGATTGCCCCCTCTGGGTTGGGAGAGAGCCACTGCCTCCAGTGAGGGAATTTACGTATTTCAGGGTCTTTCACGAGTGAGGGTAGAATGAAGCAGGCGCTGCACCAGACCGTCCAGGTTAAGAGGGAACTGAGCCAAAAGGCAAAGCTTCTGATTTACTGGTCTGGACTGTGGGAGGAAGCTGGAATACCCAAAAAAAACACACTGACACAGAGATAACATGCGAACTTGCTGTGAGACAATGGTAACAACTTTACCACCGTGCTGTTGAGTATCTTACTATATAATGACGAAAACTCTGTGTGTGTCTGTTCCACGTTTTTCTCCTCACTGACTTGGTCAATCCATGTGAAATTTGGCACAGTGGTAGAGGGTCATGGGAGGATGCCAATGAAGCAATATTACATCAATTGGCCAAAGAGGGGCGCTATAGCAACCCATTGAAATTGCAGACTTTGAATGGGCATATCTCATGCCCTGTATGTCGTAGAGACATGAAACTTTGCACAGAGATGCCTCTCCTCATGAGGAACACATTTGCCTCAAGAACCCATAACTTCCGCTTATATAGATTTTCCGCCATTTTGAATTTTTTGAAAAACACTTCAAATGGATCTCTTCCTAGGAAGTTTGGGCGATCTGCATGAAACTGCATGAAACCAGACCGTTACAAGCCCAGTGGGCTTCGTTCCCTCCTTGCACCATTGATGGTAATGTGTGCTAAATAAAAATAAAAAATAAATAAGACCTTACAGGCTTACTTTCACCTCTTCATATTAATCAGTGAGCTTTAGAGGTGCTGGTGGGCAGATTTTCTTACCTTTGTTCAGAGCTAGGCTTCCTGTTTCCATCTGCTTCCAGTCTGTAAGCTAAACTAAGCTAACCAGCTGCTGGCTGTAGCTTCTTCATATTTGTACAGACATAAAGGTGGCATCTAACTCTTGGCAAGAAAGCAAATGAGATCATTTCTCTTCTTTTGAATAAAATAAATCCTTCATCCATGCTTTGCTTTACGGTATAGCACATTGCTGGTTGCATGCAGTGATCGAGGACACGTGTGATTTTGTAGCTTCCGCTCTAATAAATTAATTTGCACATTGGCCAGTCCCTTAAACAGCTGGTGCTGTACTTTAGGAAGCCTTTGTTACATAATGATACAGAAAATGTGCCGTCCCCTGGTGCAGTTAGAAGACAGTTTTCCAACATGTGTCACAAAGTAAAGTTCTCCTTCATGGCCTCCTCTGACCTGCCCTGCCCTCTCAGTCCTTGTTGTTTTTCTCCCCCTCTCCTTCTCTCATACACTTACATGAAATGATGTGACATATACGCCACTTGGCTGTTCATCCAGTGTGCCCTGCAGTTCCATAAGTGCACTCATCTTAGCCCGCGCGGCTAGCAGGACTCCAACTCCCTCCCTGCTACTTTTATGCACAATGCATTAAACAACAGGAGTCTCCTCTCTTTCTCCCTCCTTGCTCCCCATGCCACTCCCTCCTCCTTGCATCTATTTTCCTCTCTTCTTCTTCCCATGCATCCCTCGCTCCCTCTCTGTGTGTGTGACAGTAGTCATGTCAGAGTAAGGCTGGCTGAAGCCCTTGCAGCAGTCTGCCTCTTTGATGTTGAGCCCTGCTGAATTAGGCCATCACCCAGCGGTGCTCTGCTGCCTGCCTGCACACACTAGTCACATACACACAGTACGTTTCCCAGCACACACATACAAACAAAAACAAACGCATGCCGGTCGGAGAGCATGCACATGCAAATTAAAGTATATATGCCGCTACTCACACAGAAGGAGTGGACATACGAGCCTCAGTATCTTCAATAATACACACTAAAACACATCCAAACATCTCCTGTTCTCACTCTCATCACATTCACACACTGTAAGTCCTCATTTCCTTCTCCGCTTCTCTTTAATAAACATAAATTTGAATTCTTATGAGTGCTTCTCCTCTGAGGCCTCCATACTACAGTACATCAAAGAACGCGCACACACTCATGAACACACACACACACACACACACACACCCGTGCGGGGAAAATGTAGGACATTCAGAGAGAATTTATTCAAGAATACAGAATACAGAGAAGAATTTATTCCCTTTCAATCTGCCCTCGCTCACTCTCTTACAATGGATCGTAGCAAAGTGACTAAGGCAGGAAGCCTCCTGAATTACACATAAAAACAGGCTGATGACCTGACATCTCATCAAATGAACATGATGTCTTAGAATGGAAATATATATACTCTGTTCACAGAGAGGAGTTCGGATATTATTCGATTCAGCTGTAACTTTGGTATCCCGTGTTCACTTCCCAAATCAGATGCAGCCCCGACTGAGTGAGTGAGTTATCATGTTGACTGAACATGTTGTAACCAAAACTGTCTGTGAACACTGAAGCTGCAGTTATTTCCAGCCCAATACTTTACTGTTTACTGTTTTCAGTGAAAAAGCTCTAAAAGAACACACAGTCTCCTGCCTGCTGCTGCCAGCACCAAATAGCAGATAGACAAAGTTAGGAACTAGCTGGTGGAAACACATTACAAGCCACACTGTTTTCATTTGTCTTTGTGAAATGGAGCCACACTTTGGACCATTTTGTCCTAAATGCCACAACTCCTTCTTTTTTTTTCTTTTTAAAAGTTTCCAGCAGTGTAGGCGCAGGAGTCTGACGTCACTGTTTTGCAATGCTCAACTGTCAGAAAAACGTGCATCACTAAAACTAATCGATGAGTCTGGAAGTGGTTCTCGAGTCCCTTCCTTACATACAGCTATTACCTGAAAAGCTGGTGGAGACCAAAACCAGAGCTAAAAGGAGAGAAAACATTGGGCTTACATCCTCACGGCTTCAAATGAAGGCATGGACCACAAGTGATTTACAGACGTGTCAACTTTGGAATAAAACCCACACTTTATTTCCAAAGCACCACTTTTATTTTGAATCACTGTTTCCTGCTGCGCAAGAGTGAGTAGCCCCTTTTACACTGCCAGATTTTCGGCGAATGTTGGGCCGTTTTGCCGGCAAGCTGCAAGCGTTTAGACACACAGAGACGGATTGGCGAGTTGATCCGAGGTGCCCAATTTTCCGCCTCGTAGGGTAGACATATTGGCAGAACCTTTTTGGTATAAACAGAACAAGGCAGCCTTCCGCCACGGGAGGGGCTGTTGAAGACTTGTGGGAGGAGCTGTTGATGATGCTGCACGTGCGAGCCACTGGCGGTGGATAAACAGGAAACAGCTGATAGCAGGAATTAGCGAGCAGCTAGTAGCAAGAGGGAAACACAAACCTGACAGACACTGTAAAGATGAGCAACTGGGGAGACAAGGAATTGTGCGCCCTCCTTGCCCTTGCAAACGAAGAGGCCATTAACCGTCAGATGACGGGGACGGTGTAGTATGGGCCAGCCACAGCTTCCCTTGGAGTACGTCACTGTTTACGTCACACGCTGAGCTACACGTTTTGTTACTTGCTGCACTCCCCGATTTTGTTTTTATACTGCAATGCTGAAAGAAGACTAATTGGGCTTTCCTGCAAATTTGCACAACTCCTATTTAAAAAGGGCTAGTGAGGGAGTGACTAACTGACACCTTCCTAACAGAGACCAAAAACTAGCTCAGTAACATGGCCAAACGCAAGTATGATGCTGAACGTATTGACCTGTGTGGAACTTGAACTAATGACAAAGGAGAAATCTAGACCAGTTGGGAATCACCGTTTTAGGGTTTAACATTCATCAACTCGGTCTCACCCTAAATTCGTTGAAAACCGGTGCTTTGGCAGTGACTTCCGGCATCGGACACAGAGCTAAAAGGCCGTCCTTTCACGTCAGCATGATACGTGGGTGGACTGCGTTTTTGTTTAATTGCACCTGCCGGCAGTAGGGTGGAAAGGACAACAATGAAAGTGACAGCAATGTCAGTCCGATGAGGGCAGCTACTAGCCCAACTATACATACATACATACAGTACAGGCCAAAAGTTTGGACACACCTTCTCATTCAATGCGTTTTCTTTATTTTCATGACTATTTACATTGTAGATTCTCACTGAAGGCATCAAAACTATGAATGAACACATGTGGAGTTATGTACTAAACAAAAAAAGGTGAAATAACTGAAAACATGTTTTATATTCTAGTTTCTTCAAAATAGCCACCCTTTGCTCTGATTACTGCTTTGCACACTCTTGGCATTGCTTTTGGCCTGTACTGTATGTGTATATATATATAAATGTTGAGTTAATTCTTGCTGCACCCAAGTGGCCAAAAATCATTGACTGCAGCTTTAGTTGAAGTGCCAATTTTTTGTTTCTTAAGCTAAACCATGACATAAACCCTAAAGAGATTATATTTCCCTAATTTTAATTAGGAGTACTGTAGGAGTGTCACTGATTAATTAGAAACACGCCTACAGTGAGACTTATGTAAAACAGCAGCTCTATGTGTGATATTTGTTTTGTGTTTGAGAGAAAAAAAATTGTGTCAGAGAAATATCTCTTTTTCAGACTTTATGGGCTCACCAACTTTTTCCAGAACTCTTATACCCTGCTGTATCATTAATGGAGAAATGGCCTCATATAACTTTTTTTAAAGGAGTTATTCACTCTGGATAGAAAGGAATTGGGAAACTGTTTGAGACATTCAGCAGTTTCCATTGTTATATAACTAACAAATAACCAACACCATTTCCCATATTCCTTATCCCACCCCATACCTTATTAACATGAGTATTGCCTCTGTCTCTGTCTCTGTCTCTGGTGGCCAGGAACAGCCCTGTGGTCAAACTGGAGACTGGCCAGGGATCTTTCCATCAATTAGTTGTTTGTTTTTTCCCTCCCTTTCTCTCTCTACGCCACTCTTTCTCTACCTTTCTGTTCTTTACTCCATATCTTTCTCTCTGTCTCATTGTTTCCACTGTTGTTGGCTTGCAAGACAAATGCTTGAGAAAATGGCGTCCGAATGTAGGACACTTAAAAAAGCAAAATTCTTCTTTTAAGCGTTGTCATTAAGTAATCGCTCAAAAAGAAACCTAAAAACCTACTTTCTTAACTTGTGTAGTGTTTGTGTTTCTTTGCTTGAGGTTAATGCACCTTTATTTTTTTATTTCTGACGTGCTGGTAATAATAATGATAAATAATAAACCTTATTTATACAGCACCTTTCATACAAAGTGCTTTACAATAAGGGCAGTGTGTGCTTCACATGAAAAAATACTTAATGGACATAAAACAGACAAAGCAATTCAACATAAAAGGACATTTAAAAACACTTCAATCCAGGGCGTTAGATTCGGATCCGCATTACTAAGCAGCATTTCTCTTTTTGTTGAGTCCGACAAGCAGGATTTCAGTTGTGTCTTCATTTAACTTAAATAATAGTAGATGAATGGTTGATGAATGCGTGAGGAGAGCAGGTGGCACCAGCGGTCCACATAAGACAATAGCATCTCACATTTTACACACACGCAGCTCTGCATACATAAAAATTACAACACACAGTTGTGCCTCCCTGCACTCCATGCCGCACACAGCGTGTCATCACTGCATATCAATTACACGGGGAAGTGAAGATCTATTTCTAATTCAATCAGTCAGAGCTGGTGTCACATCCCTCGCTCTGCGGCTCTCTTCGCCTCGCTCTTCCCCGTCACTTCATTCTCACTGATGCATCTCAGTCATCACAGGGCTGGTGGACACGGGTGTCAGGTTTGTGTGTGTGTGTGTGTGCATGTACTTCTAACCCAGTGGGAAACAGTTAAGGGAACCTAATGTTCCAGTGTTGGATGCTCATATTAAAGGCGGCCAAAGTTTCAAAGAATGAAATAAAGGTATGTAAAAGTATTTCCTGTGAGCAAAAACCTCAAGCTACTCACCGTTCTGAAAACTCATCTGCTTCAGGCATGCTTCTGCCAGTGTTTACATAGCCAACATTGCTACATGTAGCTACATGCTAACATCAGGGAAACACGTACTCTTGGTTGCCAGTGTTGTAAATTTTTTCCTGGATCCATATCATATTCCTGTGCTGTTGTATTGGGAACTTTTATAAGTGGTTTTTAATGGGAGAGAGTGCAGATACAGTCATTCCTCGACTGCAAGTACACTGCTGCATGTAGCTACATGCTAACATCAGGGATGTTGGTTGCTGATGTTGTTAATTTCTCCTGATTTTTGATCATATTCCTGTTGGAACATGTATGGTTGGGTTTAGAAGCTTTAATTTGTGATTTTTCACATTAGAAAGTGCCACTATTTTCTGTTACACTAATTCCCCAGCTGCAAGTACGCTGCTACATGTATGTAGCTACATGCTAATGTCAGGGAAACATTTAATCTTGGTTGCCAATGTTATAAATTTCTTCCTATTTTTGGATCATATTCCTGCTGAAATGTACAGTTGTATTGAGAAACCTTTATCTTTGATTTTTAATGGGAGACAGTGCAGCTATAAACAGTCATTCCTCAGCTGCAAGTACACTGCTACATGTAGCTACATGTTAGCATCAGGGATGTTGGTTGCTGATGTTGTTAATTTCTCCTGACTTCTGATCATATTCCTGTTAGAACATGTCTGGTTGGGTTTAGTGATTTTTTTTTTTTACAGTAGAAAGTCTCAGTTTTCTCTTTTACAGTCATTCCCCAGCTGCAAGTACACTGCTGCATGTAGCTACATGCTAACCTCAGGGAAGCATGTAATCTTGGTTGCCAATGTTGTAAATTTCTTCCCACTTTCGGATCATATTCTTGTTGAATTGGCAGTTGTATTGAGAAACTTTTATCTGTGATTTTTAATGGGAGAGAGTGCAGCTATAAACAGTCATTCCTTGACTGATTCTGATCATATTCCTGTTAGGTTGGGTTAAGTGATGGTTTTATTAACAGTAGAAAGTCCCAGTTTTCTCTGTAACAGTCGTTCCTCGACTGCAAGTACACTGCTACATGTAGCTACATGCTAACATCAGGGAAACATGTAATCTTGCTTGCCGATGTTGTGGATTTCTTCCCAGTTTCAGATCATATTCCTGCTAAAAATGTGCAGTTGTGTTGAGAAACCTTTATCTGTGATTTTTAATGGGAGAGAGTGCCGCTATAGACAGTCATTCCTCGACTGCAAGTACACTGCTACATGTAGCTACATGCTAGCATCAGGGAAACATGTGATTTTGGTTGCTGATGTTGTTAATTTCTCCTGATTTCTGATCATATTCCTGTTAGAACATGTCTGGTTGGGTTAAGTGATGTTTTTTTTTTACAGTAGAAAGTCCCAGTTTTCTCTGGGTTTCTCAGGGAAACATGTAATCTTGCTTGCTGATGTTGTGGATTTCTTCTCATTTTCAGATCATATTCCTGCTGAAATGTGCAGGTGTTTTAAAAAACTTTAAAAGTACATTACTACCTGTAGCTACATGCTAATGGGATATCAGATTGTCCAAGCTCAGAATAAACGTGTCGCACCTGAAGCAAGACAATTTGTAGGGCAACTTTGGTAGAGTCCTGTGCCAGAGAGGACCACTCAACTTTTTTACTGTATACAGAATACAGTGGTGAGTGTCATATAGGATCTCCAGTAATGAATGCTGAACTGAATCTAGGGGTTTGAAAGTAGAAGCTGCATCACTATAATCTAGGACTGATAGATAGGCTGCCTCAACTATACTTTTCCTACAATTCAAAGGGGAACTGGATCTATTTCTTGACAAAACTCTAAGTTTCAAACTGTCACAATCTTTTATAAAAACAGCAAACTGTGTTCATGCGTCTGTTTGTCAGAATGTACGGAGGAATATGCACAGTGTGTTTACACTACAGGTTTGTGAATGTGCTTGTTATTTTGCCTGCCAGCTGTCCTCATGTGTATTCTAACGGCCTATATTAGGTAACGTTTGCCTCTGTCCTGGGTAACCTGCACATCTAAAAGCTTCATGAATATATTTATTTTAAGCAGAAACATTATGTAATGAGGGCTGATAGAAATGCGCAAATGTTTATCCAGCCTCAGCTAATCATTACATCCCACAAAGAGCTTATTTAGCATCTGACGTCACATTTGGGATACTGTGTGCAAACATTGTGTTTAATCATCGGAGTCAGTCCCAAAGGGCCGTGATGTGCCAGGGTTACAGGAGACTTATAATTATGTGATAATGTTACCCCCTCCTGATGAGAAACGATACTGATTTGCATTTTCTTTGCCACTTTGACACTTCAGAAATGTATTTTTATGTACAATATTTAAATGGAAACTTTCTCTCTCTCTCTCTTTCTGTCTCACTGTACTTCAGATCATAACCATCTGAACAACGCAGCCTTGTCTCCCCTGGGTCCAGCCATGGCCTTGTCTCACCCTCACAACAACCTGGGAATCGGTTTCAACAAGTACACCTCGCTTAAGGCCGTGGGTGAGTGGGATCACACACACACACACACTGCTGAGATGGAGAAACATGACCTTACAGCCACCCGTATGCACGTTAGAGTACTTACTAATGGATTAAACTGGTGAAGTGAACGTAACAAGATGGCTACAGAGCACAGGCTTAATGTACAGAGGTCAGTGAGGTCAGATACTGTGCTGCATAAACTCAGTCAGGATGATGAAACATACCAAGTGTCCCCCCAACACACACATTGAGCAGGAAAGTGGTTCAGGAAGAGCAAGCACCAATTAGGATAATGATTTTTTTATGAGTCCGACTCAACCATGTTGAGTCATGACTCATGTTTGAGTGCTGTGGCTGATTTAACCTTTCTCCATATGATGTCAGATCATGGCAGCCATGATGTAAATATTATGACTCTCACATGACAAACTCATGTCATGTGTGAATATGTGACAGGGAGCAGACAGGAACTATGAAGACGAAGATGAAGCATGAAATATAAAAACACATAACATGCATAACATAGTGCTGCAACACAAAATTCACCACTACAAGGACAAACTACAGTGAGTTAGATTCATGAATAGAGTGAGAGGAAGAAGCTGTTAGCAAAGTTCTCCTCTGTGAAATGATAAGCACAGGTACAAGACTGGAATCTTAATAGCATAACTTTGGGATTTGTATATCTCCACACTGGCATCCGCTGTCACCAGCATTATGTTTTCAGGTTGTGCGTCTCATTCTCCTGAACATAAAACGTCCTTCAGGATGATCTGATTAAATATTGGTTGTCAACAGTAAAAGGTCAAGGTCACTGTGACCTCACAAAACATGTTTTTGGCCAAAGCTCAAGAATTCATGTGCTAATTCCGAGCAAAAATTTCACACAAATATCGAATAGAAAAT
Source organism: Epinephelus fuscoguttatus (assembly GCF_011397635.1). Taxonomy (NCBI): domain Eukaryota; kingdom Metazoa; phylum Chordata; class Actinopteri; order Perciformes; family Serranidae; genus Epinephelus; species Epinephelus fuscoguttatus. The sequence goes on from NC_064770.1 coordinate 35,547,805, forward strand.
CATGAAGAGATAAAACCGGGACTTTTTTTATCCAAAAGGTCAACTTCACCGTGACATCATAATGTTCCACAAAAACACTTTCCATGCCAATATTAAATGTCATAACTCAGGAACAGAATGGGAGACATGAGGTCAGATACTGGTGGTGATACTAACCTTGGGCGTCCACCTTGAAATTGTGCTGACTGTATAGATCATACAAAACAACAAACAAGGATAGCAGTAAATGAAACATGCTAAGGTGTAGATCTTCTGTGCTGCCAGGTTAAAGATGTGTGTGAAGCAGCCACATTTTAGAATATGTAGCTGCTTGCAGTAACAAATTTCGAGGCTGTTTCTGGTCGAACAAAAAGGATCTCTGTAGGGATCCTTTCCATAATGTTGTCAGACACTTAGAACAATAATCTATGCTTGTGACAAAAACAAGCATTTATATTGTGCTTTCAGACCTAGAGTTGTCTTGCTTTGATCCGAATCAGGGACTCATTTTGTTCCAAAGTTGTATAATTGCCTAGAGTTGGTTGGTGTTCTCACGGCAGCATTTACAAGAGGACTAGATCAAATGCCTTGTGCGAGAAAGCTGCTCTTGATTGGTCAGAATTTCCATGTGGGAAAAATCCAGGAAGTAAAGCAAACGTTGAAGAAGAGTACACTTGCAAGATAAATGTGACACTTTCTAATGTCACAATGGAGGGACAACTACGCAGGTTGATTTTAGCGCTGCTCATTGTGGACTATATTGCTGTCATTGTTCATTTTAGTCAAACCATACAGTTTGAAAACGAGGCAAACGCGGCTCCAACTAGAAAACAATGTTTTGATGCATTGGATGTGCTGAATGTGCATATTAAGGCAGTACAGGAGGAGGTGCACATTAATAATCCTCCAGGACTGTAACATGCTCATGTTTAACCCAAACAATGTGTCATGTGACTGCAGTCGGTTCAGATCCAGGTCGGAACACCTTCTCACCACAAACCAACCGCACCAGAGTTCGTTTGTAACCGGACTGAGACCACCTCTTCAAGAAGGTCTCAGTCTGGTTGTTTTGGTGCACACCTGAGTGTGATTGCTGTGTTCACACCTGCCCAAACGAACTGCACTGAGGGGGCAAACGAACTTGAGTTTGATTGAACGGTACCAAACAGGGCAGGTGTGAAAGCCCCGTTAGTGGACGTACATTGACAGTGCCTGTTTCAGCTGCAGCTCTCCCTCAATACTGAACCAGTTTCAAAAAGTTGCTCCCATTAGTCACTTAGACACAAAAACACAGGAAAATATGGTCCAAGTTGAAAAATACCAAAGTTAGCCTTAAGTGGGGCTCATCATGAAGCACGAAATCAATGTAAACTCTAATTGTGTCCTCTGCAGCTTAATATCACACACTTCACTGAAAAGCTATCTCTGTTGAACAGGAGATTTGCAGCATATTGTAGATTTAAAGCAGCAGCTGTGCCTTTTTTTGCACTAAAATGAATGGTCTATATAAACCAACAGACATAACTAAATATACTGTGTGTGTATTTATGTAAACTGTTGCATGCTGTGCGCTTTTAACTGAGTAAATAATGTGTTTTATAATGTTATGAAACTGGGGAAGTCCTGTATTGAGCAAAATAGACATTAGGATCATTGTTGCCTCACAACCATTAAAAAAAAAAAACCCTGTTTGTTATGTGCGGGTTAGTCATCTGCCTGAAGCTCAGCCACTATAATGCTGACAGTTATTGACAACTTGCCGTCTGTTAATAGTAACTGTGAATCAGCTGTGGAAAAAAAAGGTACGATGATGGCATAAATTCACTGCTGATGATGACATAACTCACACAGGACTGGGATGTCAGCTGGTAGAAAGGATAAAACACACAACATTAGTTAGGTGCTGGTGTGTGGTGGGTGACAGCAGTCTGGATGGCAGCAGTTTGAAGTGACTGGTTCAGGCCTCAAGTTTGCCCTCTGGCTTGTCCCCGAGAAACACACTGAGGAAATACACACATAACCATACACATCATAAACATGTCCGAAGCACCACACACACACACACACACACGCTATGCTTTTTCCTACTGCACAGGCACACATAAGGGGAACAAACATGTACAGAAACACACACATGTACCATCTGTCATCTGATCACTGCAGACAGATAAGGACACGGTGACGATGATGAGGAGCGACAGTTTGACACATGTACATGTACTGTTCATTGACACAATATTAAGTTTAAGTTTATTTACTTTATTAATATGCAAACATTTAGAGACAGGACTGCCCATCATAGCTGAAGAGCATTCAAAACTAAAACTAAAGAGCATGAGGCAAAGTTTTTAAGGACAAAGACATACTCTGTTAACGGTTTGCTTTAGTGTCTGTAAAGCTTTTCCACGTGGCAAATAACACAGTTTACAGTCAAAGCAGTGGTGAATTCACTAATCATTTCTGAAAGAATGGGTCTTTGATTTCAGAAAGTGGTAGAGCATCAGTGGATGGGTAGTCAGGAAAAGGGTCTCTTCTTCTAACGTGTAAGAGCATAGTTAGACATAAGTATCAATTGTTTTAATTCCTCTACGCCGGCGGTAGCTGTTGCCTGACACATTATGTTTTCAGGTTGTCCGTCCGTCCGTTTGTTCCGTTCTTCTGAATTTGACTTCTCCAGAGGGCCTTGAGGGAATTCCTTAAAATTTAGCACATTGACTTGGCAAATTTGACTTGGACTCAATAACAAACGTATTAGATTTTGGTGGTCAAAGGTCACAGTCACTGTGATCTTGCATCTACCTCATTCTCATGAACGGGATATCTCAAGAATACCTGAAGGGAATGTCCTCAAATTTAGCACAAATGTCCACGTGGACTCTATTGATTTAATTTTGGTGGTCAAAGGTCACGGTCACTGTGACCTTGCATCTACCTCATTCTCATGAACGGGATATCTCAAGAATACCTGAAGGGAATGTCCTCAAATTTAGCACAAATGTCCACTTGGACTCTATTGATTTAATTTTGGTGGTCAAAGGTCACGGTCACTGTGACCTTGCATCTACCTCATTCTCATGAACGGGATATCTCAAGAATACCTGAAGGGAATGTCCTCAAATTTAGCACAAATGTCCACTTGGACTCTATTATGAACTGATTTAAGTTTGGTGGTCAAAGGTCACGGTCACTGTGACCTTACATCCACCTCATTCTCATGAACAGGATATCTCAAGAATACCTGAAGGGAATGTCCTCAAATTTAGCACAAATGTCCACTTGGACTTTATTATGAATTGATTTAATTTTGGTGGTCAAAGGTCACGGTCACTGTGACCTTGTATCCACCTCATTCTCATGAACAGGATATCTCAAGAATACCTGAAGGAAATGTCCTCAAATTTAGCACAAATGTCCACTTGGACTCTATTGATTTAATTTTGGTGGTCAAAAGTCATGGTCACTGTGACCTTGTATCCACCTCATTCTCATGAACAGGATATCTCAAGAATACCTGAAGGAAATGTCCTCAAATTTAGCACAAATGTCCACTTGGACTCTATTGATTTAATTTTGGTGGTCAAAAGTCATGGTCACTGTGACCTTGCATCTACCTCATTCTCATGAACGGGATATCTCAAGAATACCTGAAGGGAATGTCCTCAAATTTAGCACAAATGTCCACTTGGACTCTATTGATTTAATTTTGGTGGTCAAAAGTCATGGTCACTGTGACCTTGTGTCTGTCTTATTCTCAAAAACGCCTTTCAGGGGTTTCCTCAAATTTGGCAGAAACATCCACTTGGGCTCAGGGATGAACTGATTAGATTTTCAAAGTTTCAAAGATGTTCAAAGGTCAAGGTCACCATGACCTTGCAACCATCTCAGTCTCATGAACGGGATATCTCCAGAACATCTTGAGGGCATATCTTCAAATGTGGCACAAACATCAAATATTACCTTTGAAGGGAAGGGAAGGGAAGGGAAGGGAAGTGTTTCTGTGGTGATCTGGAGAATTCAAGGATGAGGCCGATCATGGAGTTCTTTCTTAATGCACATTTCATTACGAGCTCGGACCAAAATGGCTACATGCAGAAGCTATGTGATGATTGTGAACAGAGAGAGACACAGCTTATATAGGATGGTGCTCTGACACATTTAACTTGACCTTGGGCCAACTAAAATTAGTCTAACTTGTCCATTCATCAGTAAGCCTAGCACTTCTGACGCCATGACGTCTGTCATAGCGGAACATGATCCCCAGGGGTCTTGACCAAGTATCCTTTGGTCAGTGGAGATGTAAAAATACATACTGAAGGGAAGGGATCGGACCACAACACAACCAAATAGAATGGAATGGATTTGCAGTTAAGAGTAACATTAAGAAGGGAAAGGCCAACAAATTGAGTTTAAAGTGACTGTACAGAGGAAGACTGGGAAAGAGAAAATCTCATCTCATTATTCTGCTCAGTGAGTGAGAAACAGAGGCCGACTGCAGCAGCAGCACCCCCCTAACTACTCAGCACTGAGAAGGCAGATATATTTCACTGAAGACAACCTCAAAATAACAAATCCCTCACACGTTCGGGTGAAGTGCTCCTTTCACCCCTCTCTCCCTACGTCAGGGTATTCAGTTCTGTCTAATGACACACCAACAATAAAGTGCTCCTCTTTGTGCCCCTCTGCTTGGTATCTTGTCTTTTTGTCTCCCTCTAACACACACACACACACACACACACACACACTTCTCTGTATTTACCCTTTTGTTCTAGTACAGTTCTGATGTGGCACTGTGGGTCTACATGCTCTTAATGATGCACCTTACACCTAACACCCATCCAGCATTTCCACACATTGATCAAAATGCATTCACACACACACACACACACACACACACTGTTAACTTCTCTTCTTTTTTAATCTCTCTGTAGTTCCGTTTGTCACTGTTACATCTATGCACACACCATGTACATATGCAACATAGTAGTTGACACACTGATAGATTCCAGATAATGACAATGTCAGGAAAACAAACCAAAAGTAGAGTTACCGTTTTGCGGTTTTATGCCTCCGCGAACCTGTCAAGTTGCAGTTACACCTAACATCCATCTACCCCCAGCAGCACAGAAGATCTACACAATCAGCACAGTTTAAATGTGAGCACACGAGATTAGTGTCACCAATTCAGTATCTGACCAAATGTCGCCCCTTCTGTTCCTGAGATATGATGTTCAGTCATGGCCAGAAAAGTGTTTCTTGCAGAACATTATGATGTCAACGTGAAGTTAACCTTTGACCTTTTGGATATAGAATGTCATTACGTCATAACTGTCTCCTATTAGATGAAATTTTGTCATGGTTAGTACATGGGTTCCTGAATTACGTCCAAAAACATGTTTCGCGAGGTCACAGTGACCTTGACCTTTGACCACCAAATTCTAATTAGTTTATCCTTGTATTCATGTATATGTTTGTGCCAAATTAAAAACAAAAATCCTTAAAGGTGTTCTTGAGATACCACATTCAGAAGAATATGAAGGGTGAGGTCACAGTGACCTTGACCTTTGACCTCAAAATTCTAATCAGTTCATCCTTGACTCAAAGTGAATGTTTGTGCGAAAATTTAAGAATATCCTTCAAGGTGTTCTTGAGTTCACAAGAAAAAGACAGATGAAGGTCATGGTGACCTTGACCTTTGACCACCAAAATCTAATCAGTTCATCCTTGAGTCCTAGGTGTTCTTGAGGTATTGCATTTACGAGAATGAGACACATGCGGTCACAACAAATTAGGCCTTTTTCCGATTAAGACGCTTGATACGCCAATATCATTCTGGTTTTAAAAGCATTGTTTGGACATGTGTACAGGGCATTTGGGATATGCGTCTCAGCTGGGGTTTTTACTGCAGTTTGCAACACATGGCCTTTTGCCTGTTTACAGTCCGTGCTGTGCGTAGCCATGGATACGTTTTAAACAAACCAACTAGCCAACAATTTGCAAGGCTGGTGTGAAAATGTATACCCAAAAGTAAACCCCACATTTCTGATCAGAAAAAGAAGCAAACCTACTTTTAAACATTATGAAAGACTTGGATATGAACAGGTTTTTGGATGTGCACAAATATCATAGCATCAACCTTTTCAAAAGGGTGGTTAAAGGAATGTAAGAGGGAGACTGTGCACTCACGGTCAAACAAGAATCTCTGAAGAAATCCTGTTTTGATGCAAAGAAGCAAAATGACAAGCAACTCTGGCCGTTCCACTTTTCCACATTTTGACGTGTTAAACTACATGTTAGGGCATGTTAATCGGTATATGCACGGCTGCATGTAAAGAGCTTAGTAGGAATTTGTCTTTTTTGGAATAAGGGCAAAAACCGGAACATTTTGTGCATGTAAACATACTCATTACGTTGCAAGTAAGAGTCATCACACCAGTTCATATAATTGTCCAAGACTGGACCGTGGCTGACCTTATGGTCCTGCAGGTAGCTCCTGCTGACACTCACTGAATCATCAGCATACTTGATTATAAACCTTTTCACACAGGTTTATCAGCTCTCTCACTGGGCGATAAACAAGGCACCAGGTCCAGAGATCCTGGCTGTGTGGACAAAGTCATGGCTAGGACACACAACAGTTTGGTTGGGATAGCTGACCATTTGCCAGCTGAAACAGCAGGGATCTGGACTTAGCTGCTTTGAGATCTTTATAAACAAATTTGGACTTAATGCAGCTGTTAATGGCACCCGCTTGTTTCCTAAAATCTCTCTAGTGGAAAGCAAGACAAGAGGTGAAGCATGAGAAAAAGAAGTAGTAAGCATACAAGGGTGGGAGAAATGTTAGAAAAGAAGAAATGCACAACAGGTCAAAGAGGTCTGGACTTTCTGATAGCAAACCTGCGGCAGGTGTAGCAGCAGGACTCTGGCTCAAGCAGCTCTGATGTATCTGTCTTAATTAAAGGAAGACAGGTGGACCGGCTGAAAATGTTGGATAAAGATGCAAAAGGTTACAGAGTGAGAAAGTGGGAGGACAGGTACGGAATGAACAAACTGAACGAAGCCAGAGGAGGAAGAGATGAACTTACTTGTTAGAATTTAGATGATCTGGCTTGGCCTTGAGGAAACTGTTTTACATATTTGTGTATGCGTGATCCATATAGAGCTCCATTCAGGTGCGTGTCAGGTCTCCAGGAAAGAGAAAAGACAACATAAGCCGGAAGGTGGAGGGATGTTCTCAGAGAGGGTGTGAAAAATTGTTTGCCAGGATGCTCGGTTGTCTTGTTCTGGGCCAAGATCCCCTGGAGTCTTTAATTAAAGTGTAATAATCAAACAGCCTGAGCACTATTTCAAGATGCTGTAGAAAAATGAACAGTACATTTTCTAAATTGATTTTTACAGTAAGCAAGCAACATCTTAACAAATACAATCATTTGAGTGTCATTTGTTTCTTTGATTTAGAATCGTCTCAGAAACAAGCGCATCTATCTGCAGACCCACTGAGCATGTTTACACCTGGTATTAACATGGTGATCTGGACACAAGTGAACAGCCGAGACACATCGCTTGTGTTTATCGTGACTCCAGCTGACTGCTTGTGTTTGACTTTTGTTACTGCCTACATCACTCATGCTGGAGGGTAAAAGGGCCCCTCTGACACTGTTATAACATCCGCTCTCTTGCTAGCTGCTTATTGGCATGCTAACTAGCATACTCGGGTGCCATGCTGTTGTTCCAGTGGCCTATAATTCCAAAGCCTCAGTAGTCCGAAAACTGTTATTGGACCCATTTATTAGGGGTGTAAATCACCAGCTTCATCACAATACGATATTATATTGATTTGTTTGGATGACGATACGATGTTTGCCGATATCACAAAGTCTGTTACGATACGATTTTGATTCGATTCGATTCAGGAGCCTGCGATCAATATGATGCGATATCATATGCCCATCTAACACAATCATTTACATCAACTCACAAAAACATCTAGAATATGATTTGACCATTTTATTTCTGAGCTCTGTTTGTTGTTTGAGCGGAGGCACGCTTGCCCAGAAATGGTGACACAGACGTGCTATGTGAATTTCAAAATAAATGTGTATCTTTAAGATGACGATATGGATCGATGTTTTCATTTTGCATCGATATAATCGGATCGTTAATCAATGAATCGATGTATTGATGTGGATCGATGTATCGTTACACCCCTACTATTTATATATCAGCCCTTCATCCCCAACCAAACACCCATTGTTCCAAAGGGCCCAAAAATGTGCTTTACAGTCTCCCATACAGAAGCACACAGCTAATTATTATGCAGAAAGAATGATGTCATCGGACCTTCCTACTATGGCAAAGGCACGCTATTCTGCCTCTGATTGGCTTACCCTGGCAGTCCAACACATTCTCATCCCAAGTCACATTTAGTCACTTTGTGAGCCACGTTTCGCATCAGCTGTTGATGTTCTGAGATGCCGCATCCAACGCCCGGACATCAATAAATGTAGATGGTCAGGTTTAGGCGACAAAAACACAAACAAACATCATGGATTTGCTGTACATTTATACAGGACACAAGCAGCAGGCTCCCAGGTGAAAGTCCTGGGTCTGCTGCATCCATCCACCACCCCTACTGCCCGCCCTATAGGGAATTTCCAGCTCCTTATATCACACTGTTACCGGCAGCATACCGTCCAGCAGTGTATATACCACCACGACAGGTGTGTCTGGCCACGTTATGAACTGACATGTCAGGTGTCTGAGGCCAAAACTACTTACAAAGCAGCTGTTTTTGATGACTTTTGAATGAGAACAGGCTGGACATTCTTACCCTAACCTTGACGTCTCTTCCTGAGGCTTCTACAATTTTTTTTTTCCCTTTAAAGGGTTTTTTGGGGAAGTTTTTCCTTATCTGCTGTGAGGGTCCAAAGGAGAAATAAAATTGATTGATTCATTGATTGTTTTGCATGATAATAAGTAAAATGCTTCTGTTTGTGGCAATGCAATTGTAGAAATGGCTCTTTGGAAGAATAGGCGTTTGTTTTGTCAGCCACATGGGCTTTCAGTGCAGTGGGACATTTTTTGGATTATTGGGCTTTAAACTTATGGGCTGTTGGAACAATGGGCAGTAACCCAATTTGGTTTTGTCGGCAAAGCTGGAGATAATGCTGTCAGCAGAATCCAACACATCTCCATTCAGAGGGCAAAACAATGGTCAGTCACGCAACACTTTCTCCAACTCGTCTTAAAATGGACAAGTTATAGATCATTGTGTGTGTTGTCACTAGAACAACCACCACGTCCTGCACTGAAGACGTACTCCTTGTCAGGGGTCAATCAAGACACATCAGCATTGCCACAACAAAAGATATGCAGTCTCGTGCGTCCCAGACCACTTCTACAAGTGGTTTGAGTGATCAGATCACAACGTGTCTTGGTGGTTGTTCACACTTATATTTAGCGCTGTCCACTTCCGGTCACCCCAGGATGCATATTGTTAGCAGGTGTAAACAGACTCACTGAGGGGGAAAACTTTGTGACTCAGTACAAGATTAGATATTACATATTTTTGCAGTGCGGCTGCTGCATTTTTGAGACTGTGCTTCAGGTCACATAACGGATGAAAAAAGTTTTTGTATTTTTTTATGATCTCAAATTCCACAGAAAGATGGCTTTGAAGATAGAGAAACTCCACTGGTTCAAAGTTTTACACTTCAGGATAGGGTTCCTTTACGAGCTATGATCAGTGGAGTACCTGTGGAGACCAATGAGCACATTTTCTTCAGTAGTATTTTTATGGGGTGGAATGGTGATCTCAAAGTTTAGTACTGAATCTATCAGTCTGAATTACACAAGCATGTGCATATAGTGGTGCAAAGGATGTATATGCATATTTGAGATAATGATTCAGCCATAAGAGCATGGCATCTGGGGTTTAAATATGTATTTCACCCAGGGGAAGACATCACATAGCTGAAATGAAGTGCACACTTACTTTCATTGGAAAAAGTGGAAAAAGAGGAAATTAAAGAGCATAAAGAAGAGTTTTAGAGGTTAAGGATGCAGATCAGGACATGTACTGTATTTAATTTGGTCAGCATGTCACAAAAGAAGAAAAATCACTTTTATTATTAGTGAAATTATTGTAAAACTATAAAAGGGGTTGCAACCCCTAAAAATTCTAAAATTAACATACAGGAAATATGAGATGTAGAAAATTTACACAATAAAATCCAGCAGAGACAAAAACCATTTGGCCACAATCACACAGAAAGTGTTTTAGTAGTAGTAGTTTTGCCAGAGTGCTCTGAACTCAAGTTGAAAAAACTTCAACTCAGAGCAGAAAAGTGCCCCATATCAGCTCCACTTTTTTCCCCATTGTCCAATCGGATGATTTGAGAGGCGGGCCTTCTGTGGTGGTCACAACAACAAGTTTACAGTTGGTAAACAATGGTGGAGAAACTGGTGGTAGTGGTTGCTGGATACCCAGAGCTATACGGCCTGATGATAGACAGCAGGTTGTCAAACTGCCCCTGAGTCATCCTAAAATCTGCCTGTAAACGTCCATGATGGAGGAGAAGCTCCTGGACCAACTGGTGGTACTCCCCATGATCCAGCCTCTTTTTTAGGGTCTCATGTACCCACACAGATCTCTGTTTATCTGCTGACAGCCTCTCACCCTCAACCAGAGCTACAGACAGCACCCTCTGCCTCAACATTTTAGGAACCAGATACTAACTACTGTGAAATCACTAAATAAATAAATGGTAGATTGATTACATGGGAAGGTTAGGGTAGGGAGGTGATCAGGTGGTTGCCTGCCAACAATAAAAAGGCACAGCAAGGCCCTGATCACACAAAAAGTATTTCGCAAGTTGCCAAATACAAAGTGGACCACACTGCCCTTTTTGGTAATTAAATGCCATTAGTAAAATAAATAAATAAATAAATAAAAAGAGGCTGTCAGCAGATAAACAGAGATCTGTGTGGGTACATGAGACCCTAAAAAAGAGGCTGGGTCATGGGGAGTACCACCAGTTGGTCCAGGAGCTTCTCCTCCATCATGGACGTTTACAGGCAGATTTTAGGATGACTCAGGGGCAGTTTGACAACCTGCTGTCTATCATCAGGCCGTATAGCTCTGGGTATCCAGCAACCACTACCACCAGTTTCTCCTCCATTGTAACTGTGAACTTGTTGTCGTGACAACCACAAAATACCCGACGAAGAGGAAAAAGAGTTGATATGGGGCCTTTTTCCGCTCTGAGTTGAAATTTTTTCAACTGGAGGAGTTCAGAGTGCCTCTGCAAAAATGCAGCACAGAAATGCGAGGCGCGTCACAACGCAAAAGCAGCGAGCAAAAAGCTTCCTCCTCATAAAAAACATTTTCAATTTCTGTGTAACTGGGGCCTTAGGATGTAAATGTTATTTACAGCTTGTGCCACTGTGATGTGCTAATATGCAGGTTCTCTCAAAATTACTGTTCAAACATAAATAAATTACACTGAAGACAGTGTATTGTCAAATCCTTTGCAGGGCCCAGCTTCAGCAGTTCCAGTGCAGTGGCCCAGATTGAGCCCACAGGCCTCGCTTTAGGCTGCTGCTGCTGGATGGAGAGCAGAAGCTGATGTTGTTGAGGAGAACAGAGTAAATGAAATACAGATGGAAAGATTGGAAAACAAGAGAGAGGGAGAGAGAGCAGATGGAGGGTCTGTGAAACGGAGAGGAAGGCACATAATACTGTCACAGAGGACCCTGCTGTCAGGTGCTCCTGCTGGCAACATGTGTGGAAACACTCAAATGGACAGCAACAGCAGTTGTTGTGGGAAGAAAGGGTGTGTTTAATTCATTGTTTCTGTGCCGTCCCAGATTCTCTCGCCCTGTCCTGAGATTTGAACCAAATTCTGCTGCTGTAGCTTCAGCTGCTGTATGATGCACCCAAAAGATACACACAGTGTTACAGAAACTGAAAAACAATAAAACGGCTCCAAGAACTCAAGGCTCCAACAGCACTCTGCATATTAAACATGCATTCGTAGCAGTACGTAAGATGAGTGTCTTCACGTCACTGTACGAACAGGCAGCCAGTAAAAGCTGCCAAAACCATGTGATGCACTTTACTTCACAGACACATATACTCCAAGCAGCTTATTCCCGTCACAATGAGCGGAGAATGTATGTAAATGTGTTCTTTGTTGCACAGTGCTGACACACATGCAGCCGCACATGCATGTTCGTAAATATATATAACCCGCAGACACAAGTACACACTAATCCTCGACATGCTCATCCCCGTCTTGCAAAATTCAAATGAAAGCAAAACTCTTTTGTTAATTCTGCTCATTCTTAGTCATCAAAATTGTGATATTTTATTGCTTTACAAAAGAATGTCCTCTAAATGTCTTATTTGAAAAATTAAAGTGATTCATGTAATCGTTCTTTGTCTCTCGTATCCCTCTGTGTGCTGAGCAGACTGTCTGAAGGTTGCACTACTTTTAAGTCTCAGTTTAAAGCAGGAGTGTCAAACTCATTTTAGTTTATGGGCATATACAGCCACATTTGATCACCTCCAAGTGTTTCCCTTTCTTTTAGGCTGCTTTCAGACCTAGAGTTATTTCCTTTGGTCTGAATCAGGGACTCATGTTGTCACAAAGTTGTATAATTGCCTAGAGTTGGTTCATGTTCTCACGGCAGCATTTACAAGAGGACCAGATCAAATGCCTTGTGTGAGAAAGCTGCTCTTGATTGGTCAGAATTTCCATGTGGGAAAAATCCAGGAAGTAAAGCAAACGTTGAAGAAGAGTACACTTGCAAGATAAATGTGACACTTTGTAATGTCACAATGGAGGGACAACTACGCAGGTTGATTTTAGCGCTGCTCATCGTGGACTATATTGCTGTCATTGTTCATTTTAGTCAAACCATACAGTTTGAAAACGAGGCGCGGCTCCAACTAGAAAACAATGTTTTGATGCATTGGATGTGCTGAATGTGCATATTAAGGCAGTACAGGAGGAGGTGCACATTAAAGGGCCAGTGTGTAATATTTGGCATGGTTTATTCTCAAATCTGAATCTGAATATTCTACCCGTTAATATGTTTATATAAGTGTATAATCGCTATAAAATAAAATTGGTTGGTTTTCATAGCCTCATAATTATGCTTATATCGCAAGGGCCTTGCTTTAGAGAGGTCGCCATCTTGCGCCGCCATGTATGTAAGGCAGCCTGAGTGGACAATCCAGCCAGCCAGAGAACACGTTTTGCGTGTATAAATAAACCAACGAAGAAGACAGCGGAAGGAAGGAAGAAGGAGGAGGAAACAGCAGAGAGTGTTAGTAGTTCATCGATAGAGAGTAGTGAAAAGTTTTTTTAGATATAAAGTTTGCGAATGGATCACACTTACCATGCAACAGGAGAGAATGAACCCGAACCGTCATCTGCGAGGAAAAGAAGACGCAAAGAGGGGCAAAGAAAACGGGACAAGCGGCGGCAGAGATTAAACATCGGTGATGTTTTTCAGCGATGGAGGGGGTTCATGAAGGACAAATGGCTTCAATCTGACGCTGAAGTGGCATGTTTTCTGCTGGACAGGTAAACTACTAAAATAAGTGCTACTATTTGTCAGCATGTAGTATGATAACGTTACGTGTCGGACTTGACAAATAGGGAGTGAGGAGGGGAGTTCATAACGTTACATCATCTCCAGGTAGAGCAATTACTGTAAAACACTTGTGAAAATTTTAGTCTTATGTCAAAGGCATAACATCCTCCCCTCCTCCTCTTCCCTCTCCGTGGCTGAGGCACGTCGCCTGGCCCTTCCTGCACTTCTTCCTCTCCCTCGTCTTCCTCCTCTCCCTCTCCCTGTCTCCTGTGGAAAATCACTCTGCAAACGCATATTATAATATGTATCGTTAACAGTTATCCTACCAACCTAACCATTATTTGCTGCACTGTGCCATGACTTTATTTAGCATTACTGCGCTAATGTTTGCTCGTGTTACCAAAACAATTAGGAATAAAACACTCCTAACCTCTCACTGACAGCCTACAACATATTGTAATATGGTTTAGATCTTCACCTCATTGCTCGTTGCTTCAGATATGTTACCTGCAGAGACACTGCTCTCTGTCGCGGACGACGCCATTTTTCCGAAGTGTTTTGGTCCTCAGGGGCCGGTTGCACCAACCGGTCTTAAGCCTGGTCTTAAGCTAAGTCGGTCGTAACTTGGCGTTCTAAGTCCGACCTTATAGTTACGCCGGTTGCACCAACAGGGCTTAAGCCTTCTTCTCACTAAGACCGGGCGTAAATCTTACACCTAGTCAAGAGCAGGCGTAAGGTCATTATCAAGCTGCTCTCATGCGCTCTAGAGCGCAGAGAGCACAACTTGGTTATGGCACGTCTCATCCACCGTCTGTATACGAGCAGGAATTTAGACGAGAGAGGGTAATTAGGGACAGAAGCAATTGGACATAGCCTATATAATGACGAGGAGCTGATTGAGAGGTTTCACTTCGGTAGGAGAGATCTGTTTGAACTTATTGAAGAGCTGTCACCGGATTTACAGTTTGTGTTGGGCTGCAACGCAGCACTACCAACGGCCTTCCCACCAGGCAGGGGAATCCTCCCCAAATGCATCAACAATGATGTCGCTGTAAATTGAAGTTTTCGGGAGGACCCCCGCCAGTTGGATGATTTTTTTTTGGAGGAGATGTATTTTTTGCCTTGCTGAGAAGATCTTTCCACTTCTTCCTCATGTCAGCCTCTGTATGAAGGCAGCCAGAGTCTGAACACGTATTGATGTGCCCCGTTATCTCTGCCCATACCGACTGTTTTTTCTTAATTGTGATACGTCTCTGTGCTCGCTGTACAGCTTGATTAATTTTCTAATTTCAGTGTTGGTTAAGTTTTTCATTGATCTTTAATATTTTCTTCAAATCTTAAACTGTAAATAAACTGTCAACACAGATGAGAGGGGCTGTCAACTGTCAATTGTCATCTGTCAAGCACACGGGGTGATTCAGCGGCGCGTCATTTAACATCACCGCGCTCCTCTAGGCAGGCCGCGAGGGGCGTTCCGTGGGCATTCACATGGATGTGCACAGCTAAAACCAGCGTAGCTAAGACCAGGCGTAAGTCCTGTTGGTGCAACCGGCGTAAGTCCACTCCTTAAGACTGTTCTTAACAAAGACCGTCTTAGGAGTTACGACTAGGCTTAGTAAAGACCAGTTGGTGCAACCAGCCCCAGAGGCCACCGTAACTTTGCTGACGGGAGGGGTGAGCACAGGCGAGCGAGTGAGCGCTGCAATCTAGAATCTAAACGCTACATGTCACTGTTTTTAGCCCATTTTACACACTGGCCCTTTAATAATCCTCCAGGACTGTAACATGCTCATGTTTAACCCAAACAATGTGTCATGTGACTGCAGTTGCTTCACATCCAGGTCGAACACCTTCTCACCACAAATGAACCGCACCAGAGTTCCTTTGTAACCAGACTGAGACCACCTCTTCAAGAAGGTCTCGGTCTGGTTGTTTTGGTGCACACCTGAGTGTGATTGCTGTGTTCACACCTGCCCAAAGGAACCGCACTGAGGGGACAAACTAACTTGAGTTTGATGGTCAGGTGTGAGAGCACTCTCCCGCCTTAATCCCAGTTCAGACCAAAGATTTGCAACGAAACGAAACCGTTTTAGAACACTGCAGAGAAAAGTTACAGCAGCTGGGACTGGCCGGTCTGAGCTCAATAGTGTCACCTGCAACTCAGCTGGTCAAACTGCCGGTGGCTGGTTTTAGAAAGTTAAGCATGTCACCTGTTTAAACAGCCAATCAGCTTGAAGTCAAGTTCACTGGTCAAGTCAAAATGACCACAGATGGCGTGTTGGCTTGCTGCAGCAGGTGCTCCATCCCTGTCGAGCCCTCTGTTTCCATCTTCACGTGCACCACTGCTGCTGCTGTATGTGCTTATGCCCCCACACACATTCTCATTGACTGATAAGTGCTGCTGGTTATTTATATCACTGTGGCGTATTTATTATGAATACAGTCCATCTGATTTCATTTTGTTTATATTTTCGGCGTTTCATCACTACTACCAATGCAGCTGTAGCCAGTATCTCACTATCACTAGCCTCAAAAACTGTAGTCTACTGCTATATCACTGCTCTGGATGTTGTCTACAGCACCTTTAAAGTTAAACTTACATTTAGGCAGCTTTGTCATGTAATGAGAGAAAATACCCAGTTAGCCTTTGAGATAAACAACAATTATAATATTTGTTTTATTTAATGACACACCGAGAAAAGAAGGACTGTGTTTAAATCTTTGGAGCAGCTTGGAGAATTTTACTGAACGATTACCAGTGACTCTGTCTCCTTCCTCAGCAGCTGCTGTTGAAGTGCCCTGGAGTTACACAATGGACCCACATTTGAAGTGTTCAATAAGCAATTACTAGACTGCGATGGCACTGGACAGTTTCTTGACATGTGTGAATGTGAGAGCACTCCCCAAGGTGTTTGCTGGAAATACAAATATGGGAAAATGTTCTCGGTCATCTCGGCTAGAATAAATTATTAGGAATTAATCGACAGCGGTGGCGACAGAGGGGGAAAACAGGCGTCTGCTAAACTCTGTCATTTTAATAAATGGTTGGTCTGTTTTCCTGAAACTTCAAGCACAAAACTCAGAGCTCGAGCTAATTCCAATGGTGCAAATATAAAGCTGGCAAAATATGCTTTCAAATTATGTTTTTTTTAGTTGCATTTGAAGTTCCTGTGAGCACCGTGCACAGGTCTCTCTCTGTCAGACACGCATGCAGTCACATTCATTACAACAAATTCAACTGGTCATGCTTCTCCTGACCAGCCTATTGACATAATCTTATTATCATGTTCCTGTTTGGAGTATCATAACGATAAGATCAGACGCACAGGCTCACAAACAGATTAAACACACACACAGATATACGTTGTCACAAACGTGTTGTACAAGCTGATAGCAGCTGCGTTCTGTTATGTTATGAGGAAGACAGATGTTATGATACTGAAAGATAACAGGTCTAAGAGGAGGATTAATACGGAGCAAAAAGGGCATTGGAATTAGGGAAAAAAGAGGAGTGTTTTTTATTTCTCTCCAGGAAAAAGGGCCGATAAAACGGGGCTAAGCAAACAAGGTTGTTAGTGTCTTTAGGGCAGTGTGTGTGTGTGTGTGTGTGTGTGTGTGTGTTTGTGTGGAGCGGGGGGGGGGGGCTGTGGTGATGACCGAGCAGCAGAGTCGAGTTCTACTCAGGGAGCTCACACTAATCTGACTCGACACGCTGAACCCACTCTATTTTTACTCCCAACAAATCTCTCGATTTGCCCGACGCTCACTCACTCTCCCTTTCCCCTGTTTTATGGGCTGTTTTCCTAATTCTCAGTCTCCGTCCGTCTATTTGTTTCTCTCTGGTGCCGTTGGTATTTTTAACTCCACGGTCAGCGTGTCGACAGTTCAGAGCTCAAACACATAAATGTGGACCAAACACACACACACACACACACATATCTTCATGGACACACACATACTGTACAGCCTGCAGGATTCATCGTCTTTGCCTTGGCTTGTTCTTGTTTATGTGCTCACCTGACAGATTTGCCTCAGGTGTGTGTGTGTGGGGGGAGATACAGTATGTGTGATGTGATGTTTCTATTGGACTTGGACAGATGGCCCTGTCTGCACGTGTACAGATATCTTTGACAATGGATATTTCCATCTCTGTTTTAAAAAAGAATTCTGTCCACACAGCCTTCCTTTTACAAAATATCTCGGTCCATACTTGAATGCAAAAACGATCCCAAACGATTGTCTTAGTCGACTGTCTTCGTCACAACGGTAGTAAAGTATAAAGGCTGATGTTACCTTTTTCAAAACACCTCCGTTCATTTCCATTCGTTAAAAGGATGAAGGAGCCTGCGAAAACATAGGAGTGATGCTCTGAACATGCTAAAGTTTCCCATCCATCCCTCATCAACAACCCCACTCTGGAAAGTATCCCACCATCTGCTGGTTCGACCAGGCCTGGTCCAAAACAATTGTTTCTGGTGCACTTTAAAATGCGGATGCAGAGGAGGAGCAAAAACATTGGGTGCAGCAGATGGTGCAGCAACACTAAGGCCTAGTCCACACGGACCCGTGTACTTCTGAAAGTGAAGTTTTTCAGGCTGCGGTTTCAAAAAAAAAAAATTTGTCCACATGAGTGGTGTGATAAAAAAATATGATATCCACATGAAACCGCAAAACCTGCTACCAAGTGATGTAATACACATGCCAAAGCAGTAGGTGGCGATGTAACTTCTAATGGAAAGGCCATTTTAACCAATCAGAAAATAAAAACAACCTGATCCACAAAAATAGCGCGACCTAATTCAACAGCAGAGGCGCCTGAACGACCAACTACACTACCACGAAAGCAGCGACGGGCTGCCAACGGAGGTCCGACCCGGCCGGATCCAGAACCACCGCTGGCAGGTCCGTCGCTGCTTTCGTGGTAGTGTAGTTGGGGTAGCTAGCAACAGGAGCAGCCTCCTTCGTTGGTTGAGCAGCGGGATATGCCATCCAAAGAGAGCAGATAGCACGCTCACAAATAAAGTTAGCACCAGCATGTTTGTTTGGTCTGCAGTTTCACTACCTATTTACCGTCGCTCTGACGTCAAACAGTGGAGACAGGTAATAAAATACTGCAGTTATCCTATCTACACCCAACCGCAGGCACTGGAGTCTTCCAAAAACTTCACCCTGGACTCCGGTTTCAGTGGCCCAAAAGTGCAGTTGCATGTGGCCAAATAGCCAAATCGCATCGAATAAGGGGTCTGCACATTTTTCCGACAGCCCATTGTTCCGACAGCCCATTGTTCCGACCATATTAAACTCATTGTTCCGAAGTCCGTTCCAAAATCATCATGATGCCCTGTGGTTAAGGTCTGGTTAGGTTTAGGCACAAAAACCACTTGGTTAGGGTCAGGAAAAGATCATGGTGTGGGTTAAAATGAAAAAGAAAGTGGCAAACACATAAGCCGTGAGCCTGCTTCGCCTCAAGCCTTTCCCAGCTGACCCAGAGCCGGTCACGGCGCACCATCAAGGCAGAAATATGTCCGCCGGGAGCCGTTCAGCACCGCGGAGAGCTCCCCACACAACCCCGACCCCAGAGTTAATAACAGGAGGTTATGGTGTTTCATTCTCTCCTCTCTATGACACTTGTATCTCGACCAGTAGCCTACTTTTGTTGCATTGCTGATCCTCTATGGTACACAAATACAGTATAGCGTAGTGTAATCACATATCGGAACAACGGGACGTCGGACTAATGAGAGGTCGGAACAATGCTACGGCACCATAGAATAATACATGGTTTCAGAAGTACACGGGTCCGTGTGGACTAGGCCTAAGTTCAAGTGTAAAGTAGTTATTGGACAAAGCAGTGTTAAAAAAGTGTTTGCAAACCAGTAGTCCGCTGTTGTTATTGCATCTGACATATACTCAGTCCACAAAGCCACAATGGGCATTTGCAAATTGAATAGATGACATCACAATTTGCCAAATGCTCCATTTTGATCATCCACAGGGAGAGTTTTTAAAAACCTGCACCTTTGAGGGTGTTCCAGAAAATCTCTTCTAGTGACCTAAAACTCCATTTGCAAGTAGAAGAGAGGCCAAACTGTGGAGGAAAATATCTGTTTGATAAAATATCTGTATACGTGTAGCAGGGTCAGAATGTGTCCGTGTGATTGAAGAATACTTCGTCCCCCAAATGATCATTTGTATATCAATTACTCACCCTGCGCTATGCTGAATTTTTTCTCTCGCATGCCTCCACTGAACAAAGAATCCAAAAACAGAGAAAATTCTTAATGAAACTTTTGGGGTCTCATTTATAAGACAATGTGCAGGACCCATACTAAAAACGTACGTACAGACAACAGCCAAACATGACATATGCCCAAAAATATTCACCACTTTTTACAGTCTGGCTTCCACTTCACCATGCGTGTTGCCAATTTCTCGTCTCCACATTGTTCATAAGCATGAATCAAAGATTCTCTCATCAAGTCTGTTTTTAAAGATCATAACGTTTGTGTGGGAAGTGGCGAACGCCTCCTTCAGGCCTCATTTTGTGCATACGTAATGTTTATAAATGAGACCGCTGTTGACACACTCTCACACAACTTGTGCAGTATAATCCAAGTCTCACTGTCATATGCTCAGTACTCCCCAAACACATGCCTACTCTTAAAAAACGTTACTATTTAAAAGTGAATGGAAAATGAAATTTATCGATGCTCTCTTCAAAGACTCCATTGACAAAAACCAAAACCAAAGTCACACAATAACAGAAACAAACTTAATGATCGAGGCAGCAGTAGACCAGCAGCTCCCGTGTTCAGTGAGATAACAATGATTGTTTTGTCAATGGAGTCTGGCATAAATAAGTTTCACTTCAGTTCAGTTTTAAATACTAAAGTTTGGGAAGTGCTGACACACACACACACACAACAAAGCTACTTAGCTGTAAAATTATCCAGAAGTTGATGAGCTGTATATAAAGCTGAAACAGAGTATCTACTTCGACCCAGGTGTGAAATGTCACAACGTAGCTATGTAGTTATTTACACCCATCCCTGTGTTGCGTTATTAAGGATCCCACTGCGTGCTGTGATTGTCCAATACTTGTCATGTTGACGTGTTGAGGTTGGAAGCAGTGACAGTTATGGCAAAGAGGTCATGGTTAGGCTACTAATAGTCGATCTCGGATATTCTTTGAAATTAAAGTGGTAAATTTATGAGATCAAACGTACAAATTAACCACCAGAAAGATGTAATCTGTAGAGGCAGTAAGATGTGGTGTGTGAGTGGGTCCAGCACAGGACTTTCACACAGGAGACTGAGGTTTGAGTCCTATGTGAGTCAATGTCGTTGTAGTATTTTCAGTATTTAGGACATCATATTTCAACATCCCCACGCTCAGAACACTTGGGCAAAAATAGCATCTGCCAGTATAAAAAGATGTAGATGTGAGGTGGAGATGACACACACCACTGATTTTGTTTATCACTAATTGTCCCTGCCTTTGTTTCCCTTCTTCTTTTGTCTCTACCATCATCAGACACGGCTGCAAGAGACTACTACAAGAGCTACCCAATGGTAGATTACACTCATCGCCAGTCGCCTCCCACATTCCAGCCAATCAACTTCCACCCCAAGGATAAGCCCTTCCTCCCACCTCCCGACATCCACGCGCCGCTGGCCATCACCATCAACGCCTCGCAGATCCCCAAACCTAAGATCTCCAAGACCAACACCCACCCGCTCACCTCCAGCTCAGCCTTCAAAGCGTGGGACCCCAGTAAGAGCCACATCCAGCACCCAGTGGCCTCCCACATGGCCCTCCAGGGCCAGCAGCACCACCCCATTCAGCAGCAGCAGCACCAGCCGCTGCACCAGCAGAACAGCCGGCGCCAGGCCTACTCCAACAAGAGGCAGTTCAGCATTGAGACGCTGCCAGAGCTCTTCTCGCAGCCGCTGGGCTACGGCCATTCGCCGCACATGCACCCCAAGCACAAGGGACTGCCCACCAACAGCAAGACAGAGGTCACAGTCTGAACATGGGGATGAATGGACAGAAGAGGAAACCACGTGGAGTTGTAAGCAACTTTCAAAGGAAAGCTCCGATATCTTTTATATCCACAGCCGTCATGGCGAGAAGGGAGAAAGCAAATATCGTGTATAATCAGAATTTTTTTTAACATCTTCCTCATCATTGTTGACAACAGTAATAATAATGTGAGTGATATTTGTGTACTTTTATGACCACTGGATCAAAACAGCAGCAGCAGCAGCAGCAGCAGATTAGCTGTGAAGGTGGTGGATCGGCAGGTGTGACTCTTTGAACCTGGCCGCTCCTCTAAATAATTGAGTGGCCTCTCAGTGTGTTGGCACAGCTCTCCTCTCCTCCTCCTCCTCCTCCTCTCAACCCCCTCGCACCTCAATGACACTCCGCGCTGCTCTGTAGCACCACTCCACCACACACAAATGTTCCAATCCAAAACCCAGACGCTATTTACCACACAAACCAGCCCAGACTCACTCTACCCACCTTTTTTTTTTCGGAGACTATCAGAGAGGCTGGTAGGGGGAGTGTTTCCCCTAAGACTCTGGCTCCCCATCAGCAGAGACAATGCCATTGTGTTGTCAGCTCCCATTGCCCTCCAGCCCCTCCGGAGAGTGAGATATCAGCCTGGCAATTCATACCAGCGAGGGGGGGAGGCGGGGCTGGGACAGAGGGGGTCTGGTTATTCATCTCATTCCAGGGGCAAATGAGATGAGAAGGATCTGAAACATGTACACACACACACACACGCTACACACTTGTCAAAAACTACAGACGGTTCCCAGCAGTGTCACAGGCACCTCCTCCACTGACACACAAACAGAGACACACTTGCCTCTGCTCACACTGATCCCCAGAAAGTGGGGAAAGGGCATAAGTGAGCTCTCTTGTTGGTATTTGTAACGGTTTGTCGAGCCGCTCGTTTCAGTCGCCGTCTCCCGTGTTGCCGTGGATGTTTAACTCCAAAGAAAACCCAGAAATGTGTCAGGATGCCGAGAAAAACAGCAAAAGTGTCCATGTAACCAGAAAGGTTGTTACAAAGTCATTGCGTTCTCTCCTCCTCCCTGCTCAGTGCTAGATTTCACAAATGAGGCTCAGAGAAATGTCAACCAGTGCTGCATATTGGTACAAGCATTTGGTTGTACCGAGAAATGATGTCTGAATACAGATCATGTTCTTCCTCCAAGATTCACTTCACTGAGCCGACAGATCCACAAGTTTGCATGAATTCATAATCTAACACTAATGGTTAACATCTTAAAGCAGTGATACTTTATGTTTGATGTGTGTGTTTACTGCTGCAGTGCTAACATAATCTGAGAGGGTGAAGCCACTTGTCCATGCTTTACAATTTACTTCACTCCCAAGTGAAGTAACTCCCACACAGCGTTGCCAGATGTTCAATAATTATCGTATTTGTACGATAACTTTGCCCTCTATATGATGCATGATCAATAATGCCAAAAAGTGCTGTAATGTGTGATCATTTGACCATTTTGTGAAGCTTACAATTAGTTGTTGCTTTTAAGGCCCCGACATACCAAACTGACATTAAAGAACTCATGGCGCAACTGGTCGTCATTGAAATTCGGCACTTGGGCAGTGACTGAGCCGTCCTTTAACATCAGCATGATACGCGGCCGGTCATCGTTATATTTTCATGGCATGCAGCAGCATCGGGGGAAATGCAACAGGACACGAACAAAAGTTAAGGCGACAAAAATCCGAGTGAGGTGGGCAGAAGGGGTAATGGACGAGTCCATCAAACACAGACTTTCACCCGGGAGAGCCGTGTTTGTGTCCCGTAAGATTACAAAGCCAAACCCTGTTCTATTTTTTCCTAAACCTAACCACGTGTTTTTGTTGCTGATGGCAAAAAGACATCAATTCCCGGTGTTTTACCAGCGTAGTGTGTTTGTTTGGAGAGAGACTGTATGTAAATGGTAAATTTCCTGTAGAAACGGAAGTGTATTTTGAAAGAAGACAATGCATGTAACAGGCAGAGCATCAACATCCAACGCACCCAGGGTACCTTTCACATCATATCTGGACGTTGAAAGTCCATGACCAAACGTTGATATGTGACGAGGTCGGAGTGAGAATGTGTCGAGTAGCAACAAATGACAACCGTTACGTTGCCTCACACCGCCTGGGTCTCAGCCAAAACATTGCACTTGAACACATCATGAAAACTACAACCAGCGGCCAACTGGCACCTGCGTGAGAGGAAATAACTCTCCATACCAGCAGGGGGCAGTAGTCTGACAGGATGAATTCAATACACTAGTTAGCACATTAACAACACCACTGTTTGTCAGACTGTTTTTGCTAAAGAGCTCAATGGCTAAAATCATAATCTTTTGTAATATGACCAGTTTGTTTCGAACTTACTTCCCTTTGACTTAAGTCGTCTGTTTGCTTTCCTCACCTCCAGCCCTTTTTAGACAGGAATTGTGCAAATTTGCAGGAAAGCCCAATCAGTCTTTTTCAGCATTGGCAGTATAAAAACAAAATCAGGGAGTGCAGCAAAATGCCGCCTACCTACTTTTGTTTATACAGAATGTGCCTTTTTCGGGGCAATGGGGGGCGTGAGCAAGTAACAAAACGTGTAGCTCAGCGTGTGACGTAAACAGTGACGTGGGAGGGAAGCCGCGGCTGGTCAGTCCTTCGGTGATTCTCTCGTAAGTCGGCCCGTTCTTCACCGTTCCCGTCATGTGACGGTTAATGGCCTCTTCGTTTGCGAGGACAAGGAGGGCGCGCAATTCCTTGTCTCCCCAGTTGCTCATCTTTACAGTGTCTGTCAGGTTTGTGTTTCCCTCTTGCTACCAGCTGCTCGCTAATTCCTGCTATCAGCTGTTTCCTGTTTATCCACCGCCAGTGGCTCGCACGTGCGGCGTCATCAACAGCTCTGTCTGTTTAAACTAAAAGGTTTCCGCCAATATGTCTACCCTACGAGGCGGAAAATTGGGCACATCGGATCAACTCACCAATCCGGCTCTGCGTGTCTAAACGCTCACAGCTGGCCGGCAAAACGGCCCAAAATTTGTAGAATCTGGCAGTGTAAAAGGGGCTTCTGTTTCTCTTCATGTGCGCTAAGCTGAACTGCCAATCAGGTGGAACCTCTCACAGACAGGCTCTACCATGTCTGATACCGATTCAACATGTGATTCAGCCGAAAACAAAAACAAGTGCCGAGTGGGGCCAGCAGTGCAAGACCCACCGCAAAAACTAGAGGGACAGATGTTTACGATGTCACGACAGTGTGTCAGGGCCCGTAGTCTGCGCTGTACTATTTTAATTAATTTCCCGGCATGATCAGGATAGCAAAATATGGATCCTATATCTGAGTTTAAATTGTCAGAGACTGATGGACTTATGGGCTCATACCCCAATCCACGCATATTAGTTACGTTGTCTTGCTTTAAAAAAAAAAAAACAATGTGGGAAGACTTATAGGTGTGTCAAAGAAATCATTTGAATATGTGTCTCACATTTACACCTTCTTGTTCTCATGGTTGTGACTAGCATACAGTAATTTTCAGGCTGTGGTGCCACAGTTCAACATTTCCCATCTGGCAACGCTGCTGTCACACCTCCACACAACACAAGTGAATAGCTACCACTCAAACAGACCCATGTAATTCCTGCTTTGTATGCATTCAAATACAGCAAACGTTGTTTTTTAGACATGAAAATGGCCAAATTGTAATCGCTGATTCTTATTTGCTGGTTTGCTAACATTAGGAATCAGTTGATGTTTTGTTCAGTGTTGTGAACCCTGAAGCTTCATTGTGTGGGTTTTTGGAAAGCTGCTGCACGCAGTCAGCAGGGACAACGTTAAGCCAGCTGTTGATGGTCAGTAAATACCTCCCAACAGTTGGCTGGCTATTTGTTAATCCGTAATCTCTTGTTTCTGTTTCTATGCGGTTAAATACAAACATTGTGACGTGTGGATATGGAGGCTTTGGAGATGTTTAAAGGACAATTCTGGTTTAATTCAACCTGGCGTAGTTCCCAGGCCAACAGTGACTGCAGGTGTGTCTTCCAGCACGGCCAATTTACTTTTCTGCCTCCATTTCTTGACTTGTCGACAGCAAGCTGAAAGCCTGGTGAGTCTCACGCAGATGCTAAAGGGTGCCTTTTGTGTTAGAATCAGACGCAAGCGGCCACAGACTGCTGCTGAATGAGACCAGGCTGAATATTACGTTACGTTACATACACTGTATTACATTTTTCGCTGGTTATTTGGTGGCTTCAGCCTCTTTCAGCCTTCAAAGCCTCTTACCTCCACACCACACTCCACCGTACAGAGCAGCCCAAACAGCCAGTGTGACTCACTGATTGAAGTCACCTTCATTTGTTATCGTGAGGACACCAGCTATGCCGCAGTGCATATGCCTGGCACATGCTATAGCACATCAGACAGGTGGTGGAACCCAATCAAACGGCAGCGCATACCAGAAGTCACACACTATTTAGCACTTTGCCTCGCTTGCTCTCCCTTTCTGTCCCTCCCACCCTCTCTTTCTGCTTCCTGGCAGCCTCCTGGCAGCCTGTCATCCACCCCCCCCGACCTCCCTCTGTGCATCCATGTCCATAGAAGGTTGAGCGATGGGTACCAAGCACGGTACCAGCACTCCAAGCTGTTGTAAACCATGGTATTCTCACTGGGTCCTCGGAGCATGTGTGTGTGTGTATGTGTGGAGGGAACTATAATTAATAGCAGAGTCATTCACAGCATGGCACACTCCAGATTTACTCTCTATAATACATCCTCATGCACACTCACACATGCAAGCAAACTCGAGCACTCAAAAGCGAAGGACCAAAACGAGCATGCTTGGCTATACATTATTCAGATGGGGAGATTTGCTTGTGCCACACTGCTCCCCGAAAACTGCACCAAGTGGGTTTTGTGTAAAAGAGATTTTAATTTTTGAATTCATTGATTTGTCTCCCGAGCAGAAATGTCAGTCAGCCAGATTCCCCAATTTGCATCTCAATTTTATGGAGCCGTGAATGTACACAAGCAAATAAAACGAGCGGCGGAGTGCAACTTTAACGAGAGAGAATAAATTAGCAACATAATGCTTGTTTGCGATGCCGCGACGGCTCCTCCACTTTACCTCTCCAAGATGTGAAAAACCTGTAAAGCAAGGCTGCTTGGAGTGCTGCTGGCATGCTTTTGTAAAAAGGGATCAGCAGAGAATGGGGATCATGAATACAAAAGCATGAATGGGATATGCATGGGGTGAATATGCATCAAACGCATCTGCGTTCGCACTCTTCGCCAGCGCCACGCTGCATGTAATGTACCATGTTGCAGCAGGTTTCTTCTCCCCGTCTCTGTGACTTTTATTCCCACGAGGTGCCGCACTTTAAGTGGGTCACTTCATACGAAAAAGTTTCCTGGCCTCTAAAAGCCCTACCAAAATATTCTGTGGGGTCTGTCCTTAATCACTCGGAATGCATTAGAGGTTGAGAACAAACGAGGAATGACAGCGAGTAAACAAGCAATATGCATCAGTAAAGCAATAAGCGCCCAACAGTCCTCACCCTATCTTTATCTCTGTGTGTGTCTGGAGCCCTCCTCGGAGTCAAGGGGTGGGTGCTAATGAGGGTGCGGGTGTTCAAACGGAGGGGAGAGCAGAGGAAAAGATTGGGCTCAGGAGCAGATGAAGGAGATGAGACAGAAAAAGAGAAATGAGGTTGCATGGACACAGCTGATATGGCGATGGTTGTTTTTCATTCGGGTTTGTCCGGGTCATCTAAAAACATTAATTCTGGGTTTTATCTGTGTGATGTGCTCAAACGACCAGCTTTTATAAGCATGGTGTGACTGTAGCTGAGAGGGGAAGTCGGCCTTTACTTACTGAATCGCACAATTTCAACATCAAAGCTATTGTTGTGGCTGGGTCTTGGAGGACGGGACTCTTAACAAACAGCACTGGAGGTTTAACACAATGGCAGCAAAGGCTCCGGGATTTACAATTACAGGAGTCTCCAGTAAATCCTTCAGGACGAACAGAGCCCGAGGACAGGCTACCAGCAAACTCCTGACAACTTCCTCTCAACTTTCCTCAAGTTTTGTTGGCTCGCAGTGATTGGCTGACGGAGTTTGAACGAGCACTGTGAATGGCTGATTCTTGAATATCCTCTTGCTCTGTGGGAGATGCGCATCAGAGGTGCCACAATCACAAGAAACAATCGTGCTGATGTGCTGGAAAACACCTTTTAGTGTTAATTTCCCTGCGGTCAGGCATCCTGGATCCAGATTTTTTTTGTTCTTCGATGCTGGATGGACTTCTATGACTCCCTTCAGGCAAAGGACTGCCTGGAAATAAAGCAAGCTGAATAATTAGACTCCGATGAGATGCAGTTTTGCCTCTGTTGTGGACAGTGTAAATACTTGAACATACATGCGCAGACATACACAGGAAACAAGACACAAGAGCCACACTAATTATATATCTTCCATACAGTTGTCCACAACTTTGTGGTATGAAACAGGACCAAAAGCCTTGAATCAGGAGAAACTGAGTACACCTAACTGATGCTTCAGCATCCAAAACAGTGAGAATGCTGAGACTGTTTTGGATCATCAGCTTAGAGTGCACTTACTCAATCTCTCCTGATTAACGACAGACTATGGCGTCACTCGCTCGTCGTCAGAGCTAACTGACTGTTGTTTGTAAAACTTCCTCTCTATAAAAGAAACAATGCAAGTATGCTACCGCAGGTTATCTGAATGCAACCTGGTAGACATACTTGGGCTCCATGATCCCTAGCAATATATAGATTATGGTGTATGGTTCAATTGTTTCTTTGTTTTCTGTCTGTTTTTTGTACTGTGTTTTTTCAAGGATTAAGCTCCTGTCAAAAACAAACAAAAAAAAATTAAAAAATCTGACCAATGGAAAGTTTAAAAGTGCTTCCAGGTGTTAGAGTCATGGCTGCGCACCCTTCAACCCTCCCCTCTCCCCCCGATTTCCTTCCTTCACCACCAGAGGATGTCATACGTTTGAAGCTTGTGATCTTTTGAGTTACGTTGTATGGTATACATGCACTCATGTATTTAATGTTAAAAGATATTGCATTGTATCCAAGTGCTTTGCCAACACATTAGCTGAAAGACGAAAGGAAGATTCAGTGATTTTTCTTGTACAGCTTTTGCATCTGCAAAAAATGATAAAAAAAAAAATAAAAATAAAGATCATGCGTTGTTTCATGATAATTTGTAACAGGCAGCAATAGGCTGCCTTGGATTGCTACGTACTACTTGTGTATATATGTATGCTGTACCACTTGTCTGCTGTGAAATTTGTTGACTACTCAGCTTATATAAGGGCTTTTTATAGATATAAAAGCAGACTGGGCAATCTGACGTCACTCTCTGTAACTCAAGACAAATTTCTCTAGAGGTTTTTTTTTTAGGGATGAAGGGATATGAACAGAATTTTCATGCATACAAAATGCTATATAAATAAAGTTTTGACTGGCTAACTGGCTGAAATGTCTCAAGGCACTCATACGACGTTGGCCCATGTGTCCTGTTTGAATAAATCTTTCGAGAAATACAGCATTCATTTGGTGATCGTACTTGTGTGCGCTGGTTGTTTCTGTTCAGAGGGAGCAATGTTTTACACAATGCAAAGAAAATAACTTTTTGTAACAGTCTAAACGACTTTAAGCCTTTTTTTCCACTGCGCGTGTCATCATTCTCTTGGTTTTCCATTAGCAAAAATTGCGGATGGTACCTGGTACGTTTCTTGGTAACACCTTGGTTGAGGTTGAGCCGATAGAGAGACATAGTCCCTCTCCACCTGAAGTCCCCTGTGGGACCCTTTTAGAATGAAATATGTACGCTAGTCAATAATGAGTTTTGATCAGGATTTAACTGTGCTATGATTGTACATATGTTTGTCAAAATAATGTTGCAAGTCAATAAAGCTGCAGTTTGTTGCAGGTTTATCATAACACTATTTAGTTTTTGTGAAACCACTTAGTGACCTAGGACACATCCCATGTAGCCGTAGGACTTCTGGCCCAATTCCGGCTGAGTGCTCACTGACTGCTGTGTTACAAGGTGCCAAAAGTGAGCCATCTTTGGCCCGTTTACTTTTACCAGGTTTGGCCCAGATTTAGGTATTACAGATATGGGCCTATTCCAGCTGACAAACAGCAGGCGGGTCATTCAGCGATCGGCGGCCAGCACCAAAACAGGTCCGAGCTCGTTGATGGCCAAATCCTGCCTGATTAAGCATCGTAAACATGGGCCTAGCCTGCTGGATGAAACAGCAGCAACCCCCAATACTAGGTCTGGCCCATTAATTGTTGCCAAATCTGGGCCTTATTGGACGTGGTAGACACGGGCCAATCCCGGCTGAGACCCAGCTGTCAAATAAAATGGCGGCCAGCACCAAAACGGGTCCCGGCCCATTGATGGTTTTCAAATTCCGGCCGAATTATGCATCGTAAACACGGGCCTAGCCTGGCTGAGACACGGCTGCCTGATGAAATGGCGGCCAGCACCAACAGATTTATCATACTATCATTTAGTTTTGTGTGAAACTGCTTCGTGAATAGCAGTAGCCAAGAATCTGCCTACATTGACGGGGTACTGTTGTGGGAAGCTAAATCAGGGAAAGCATCATTACCTATCTGGGGCCAGGTCACAGGACCAGCAGGCTAAGGAAGGGAATCAAGAAAAGTACCTGGTACCAAAAGTGATGCGTCAAGTCGAGCCAAACCATGCAGTGGAAATAAGAAGATCTAACCTAGAGCTTTAAAGGAATAGTTACACGTAATACACTTGTTTGCTGTCTTGCCAAGAGAGAGAGGCACTGTAAGATGATCGATACCGTTTTCACCATGAGCTTTAGAGGTGCTCGTGCCGGAGCCTGGCGAGCTGTTTCCCCGTTTCCAGGCTTTATGCTAAGCTAAGCTAGCTGCTGACTGTAGCTGAGGCATTTCCGGGACATCAGCAAGTAAGTGTGTTACAAGTAAATATTTCAAAGCATCAATAGTAACCGTGAGTTTTTGGTGTCATGTCTTTGACTCATTTTGTGTTTTCACTTTTTCACACACAGGCTGAAACCCAACAGAAAATCAAAGACACCAACAGCAGCAGCCTGGACACACCACCATGCAGACGTTTCAGGTAACAGCTTCATTTGAAATTCATCAAGTTCAGGTGTGTCGAGGCTTGTCAAAAAGCATCCTGGGAAATATAGAGAGATAATAACTGAAAGAAGTGGGGTCAACAGCAGGGTGAGTTTTGACACTTCATCACAAAATAACCTCTAAAAGCAGTGACTGTCTCAGACTGATGATATAAATGAGTACATGTTTATCAAGAATGACGGTTTCCCCCCCAAATCTTCCTAATTAAACAGTCGTGACAACAACATTCATGGCAGCGCTAGCATGGAAACTGCCGCCGCCTACAAGCTGCAGCCCAAAAGATCTGCTGCGAGCTTTCATTTGACCCAGTTAGGGAGTTCCCAAGCTTGACGCACCACAAAATATGCTTTCAGGTTTACTGGTATGAGACACAACTCAAAACAGAAAAGACAGAAAGTCACGACATGGAACTAAAAAAGGACAAAATGTACCAACAGGTGAGAACATGAGGTGTTCTCATCTGACCTCTCCTATATTTAGCTGGATCATAGAAAGACAACTCTCTTTCTTCCTCTTACGTCTTTGTCACACAGCCTAAAGTCTGGATCTCCCAAAGAAGCGTGTTGCCACCTAATTTGTTCTGACATCATCTGGGAATTCACATGATGTGTTTCCTGTGGGTTACGAGCGAGCTGGCAGCGTGTGTTTTAGAGCCCTTAAGTGTGTGATGTCATTCGACAGCATGTAAAAAAAAAAACCTTTTGTGTCGCCTTGTTTCCTGCAGCCTGTCAAACAACCAGCCCCTTCCGTGGACACTTAATAGAAGTACAGCTCCATCCTAATGCATTAAGAACAATAAAAAGTCGGTTTAATTAAGCACTGAGTGGTGAGAGAGACGTTACACATTTTATCATCAATCAGGACCGTCCATCCTGTTTAATTCACCTAATTATTTCTTACTTAGTGCAGCAACATCCTCACGACGGGATCAATACACTAATCTAGTTATGAGTGTCTGCACAGTCATCTGACTCAATTTATTTTCAACCTGCAGCTTACATTACACATCTTTAAAATGAATTAGTTAATTGGTTTTGACACCGATAATACGATTGCCCATTTATCCTGCAATCAAGACATGCTGTAAATTAGAGCTTTCATTGTTTTTGACCTAGAGAAACGATACAACACAGAGAGAGGAGGAGAGACGCGAAGAGAATAATGAGACGCAGGGTGAACAAGAGAAAAGAGATCTGACCTCTAACAGTAACTGTGTTGTCTTTGTACTGTACGCACAAACATTAGAATAGCTAATGCTGTCCTTTATGCACATGGCTGAGAGAAATGGAGCAAAATAGGAATAGCAAATGTGTAAAAGTCGGGAGTAACATGTTCACACATGACCACACATCGCAGCAGAGCAATGTAGAAAACAGTGTTTGCTGTGCATGCACACAGGCGACGTCAACTCCTACACAAGCAGGAGCAGCCCATGCGAGAGGTAAAACAGGATGTGTGTCACTGGAGGCACATTATAGGAACACAGAACGGAGGATTTTTTTAACGTAGCACTCTTCATAATGACACCGCTTTCACTCCCAGAGGCTTGGAAGACAAATTCGTAGCACTTCTGCATATTTTAATTCAAAGTGCTCTTAAAGGAATACTCCAGCCCCCAAATGATCATTTGTATGTCAGTTACTCACACTGTGTTATGTTGAATTTGGGGAATAAAAATGTAGTTTTTCTCGCCTCCACTGTGAAGAAAGAAACCAAAAAATGGAGAAAAATTTTGATGAATTGAAATCAGAGGGGTCCGTGTTTAACAACAGCAAAACTACATCGAAACATCTGTTGACAAACTCTCACACAACTCCTGCTCTATGATCCAAGTCTCATTTATCCAGGCATATGCTCAGTGCTTCCTGAACACATGCTGTTTTCCCTAAAATCTTACTATATGAAACCTCCGCAGCAGCACATTTGCATCTGTGCATAATACTGTTTAAGTGTTTATTAGACTTTGGAAACTCTTACTGATAGTCATGCAAGTATTTCAACCCATTGTAATAATTCATGTCTTACTATATAATGACAAAAACTCTGTCTGTGTGTCTGTTCCACGTTTTTCTCCTCACTGACTTGGTCAATCCATGTGAAATTTGGCACAGTGGTAGAGGGTCATGGGAGGATGCCAATGAAGCAATATTACATCAATTGGCCGAAGGGGGGCGCTATAGCAACTGATTGAAATTGCAGACTTTGAATGGGCATATCTCATGCCCCGTATGTCGTAGAGACATGAAACTTTGCACAGAGATGCCTCTCCTCATGAGGAACACATTTGCCTCAAGAACCCATAACTTCCGCTTATATAGATTTTCTGCCATTTTGAATTTTTTGAAAAACACTTCAAATGGATCTCTTCCTAGGAAGTTTGAGCGATCTGCATGAAACTGGGTGAACATAATCTAGGGACCAATATCTAAAGTTCCCTCTTGGCAAAAGTTGGAAAACTTCCTAAAACTGAGCTTCTATAAGGCAATGAATATTGCGGAGGGCGTGGCTCATCACATAAAGGTGTAGAACATCTCAAGGGTTTCACCCATCACCACGCAACTTTGTAGGCATATGACCACACATAATCTGAGGGGACCCCTCCATTATTGACCCCATCAAACAAAATGGGGGCGCTAGAGAGCTCATTTCTTATCTAGGCCTAACCGCCATATGGATTTTTACTAAACTTGGTAGATATGTAGAACAGGACGCCTCAAGGTGACTGGAGAAATTTAACTCTAATTGGCAACTGGGTGGCGCTATAACAACAGAAAAATGCTTCAAAATGGCTAAAATGTGACCGATCGCTGTGGCTCCCCCTGTGGACCAGTGTTGGGGTTTTCTAATTTTTGGCATGACTAAGTCATGGTATGGTATGCTGTACATAATCACAGAAACTGTCAGTGTGTCATTCTGTCTGCCCCACGTTTTTCAAAAACTCTGTCTGAATACATTGCTCTTCTTAATGGGTTCAGTTGACTATTCTGCAATTTCCTATGACCTGTATCCCACACACACACCATATGAAACTGTACGTGGGCAACTGTGCACTCAATGGGTATGGACTAGTTTATTTATAAACTAGCATCTATAACGTGTGTTAGCACTCTTATCATAAGACATAAGACAATTTTTTTTCCTCTTTTCTTTCAGTGGCAGGTCGTCACTGCTGGTGCTTTGTTGTAATATGCTTTCAGTTTATGCTACAACTTTCTCCTTTAAAATGTTATCATCCCTGGGCTTTGATGTGTTACACACTCTAAATTCCCACACACGAACAGCGACAAATAGATTTTTTAAATTAATCTTTTAAATTAAATTAAATTAAATTAAATTAAATCACATTTTTTTGCTAGAGTTTGCCTCTTGATCAGGAAATGTGTGCACACAACGTACTGATACAGTCAATTAAAAATTAATTCATACCTTTTTGTATGGGCCCAGTTGTATATTGCAATAATAATGTGTGGTTATCACAAAATCCCACGGCACACCATTTGAGACCCACTATACTGCCC
Source organism: Epinephelus fuscoguttatus (assembly GCF_011397635.1). Classification (NCBI taxonomy): domain Eukaryota; kingdom Metazoa; phylum Chordata; class Actinopteri; order Perciformes; family Serranidae; genus Epinephelus; species Epinephelus fuscoguttatus. The sequence continues at coordinate 35,582,122 of NC_064770.1, forward strand.
AACGGATAAATGATCCATATTTTAGTGATATTGCTTGATTAGTTTTAGGTCCAACATCTGCTTTTGTCTTTATTGGGAAAAGGTTACAAATCAGCTTTCAAATGGCTCTGCAGTAACCAGGCAGTGACGGAGATACAACACAAGGTGGATGAACTATTTTTAGCCCCTTTTCTATTAGCATGATGTAATGATGCGGTGCCACAAAATAGTGTACAAATGGCGCTCAAACATCATTCAAAATTAATCGGCCCTGAGTTAGAAAGACAGACTGAATAAGTAACAGAAAAAGGTAACACTTTACTTGAAGGTATCCACATAAGGGTGACATGACACTGTCATAACTATGACATGACACGGTCATGAACCTGTCATGAACATTATGTACATGTCATAAACGTTTATGACTGCTGTCATTAAGTGTCATTTGTTTTTTGTAATGACAAGTTGACGTTGTTTGGGTTGTCTTGATTATGACAACTTGACATTAATCAAAGTGACATTACCAGAAGTTGTCTTTGTCATGACAAGTTGACATTAGATTTGTTTGGGATGTCCTTATTATGACAACTTGACATTAACCAGGATGACATTACCAGAAGATTTCTTTGTCATGACAATAATAATCATTTTGTCAACTTGTCATTAACACAAAAAGAGGTGTTGTTAATGTCAAGTTGTCATGACAAAGACAACTTCTGGTAATGTCACTTTGATTAATGTCAAGTTGTCATAATCAAGACAACCCAAACAATGTCAACTTGTCATTACAAAAAACAAATGACACTTAATGACAGCAGTCATAAACGTTTATGACATGTACATAATATTTATGACAGGTTCATGACTGTGTCACATCATAGTTATGACAGTGTCATGTCATAATTATGACAGTGTCATGTCACCCTTATGTAGATACCTTCAAGTAAAGTGTTACCCAGAAAAAGAGAAGCAACCACCGTAACATCTTCTCTGGCCTCCATGGAGTTCTCTGGTGTTTACTAACCTATTTTTTGGTCCGTCTGTGACATCAAATGTGACACATCAGTAAAACAACAGAAAGGCTTACTTGTGTTCTGCACAGCTGTAGTCTACTGTAAAGAAAAAAGAGTCTATCACCTGATTTGTGCAGCTTCTCTCGCGCTTAAAAAGCCGACATAAACATGCTGGTGGATAAAGGGTAGTCGAACTGGAAACAGCTGTGCAATGATTCAGCCATAGGGATTCAACATACTGGTGTGTGTGTGTGTGTGTGTGTATCTGTGTGCAGGCAGAGCAGTGGGCATCATCTCCAGCTGTCATAAATGTCACAGTTCATTTGTGTGTCTCAAGGGTTTGGACCAAATCCATCACAGAGAGCAAAAAGCCAAATGCCACAAACCATGTCCACAATAATTCTCTGTCTCCCGCCCTCTCTCTCTCTCGCCCGTGGCAAGCATCCTGGGGCTCAGTACCAGTGTATAAATGTTGTTATTCAGGTCAGAGGACACTGGAATATTGCATTACCATTACTTATTCAGCCGTCTCCCTAATACAGATTGCAGGAACTCTGCATTCGGGTAGGAAAATAAAACCTTCCAGTGACCCTTCAGAAAGTAATGCCGCAGTTATCCAGGAATTTATTACACAAAACAATAGGATTCTGCATCTGATCAACGGGCCTTTCTCAATGCAGGTATTTTGACTTGTTGTAGTAGGAAAAGCACAGGTAATACGAGTCATGTAAACAACATATTACGTTTGGATGTTCTGAAGTAGGCCTTATTCTCAGTGTAGCATGTAGCAGAATGTACTTCCTGATTAAGACATGTGGGATATGCCGGTGTTATTCAGATTTTGGAGGCATTCTTTGCAGATGTATACAGTGCGTTTCAAATATTTTACTGCAGTTTACAATGCATCATCTTTGGCCTGTTTATCAGCTCTGTGTGTAGTACATAAACCAGTAGCCAACACTTTGCAAGGCTGGGGCAGATAGAGATGCATGCCGAAAAGAAAAGCCCACATTTCACATCAGGAGGATGAACATACCTACTTTTAAACATTATAAAAGACATTGATATCAACAGTTTTTTTGGATATCTGCAGATGAGAAAAATATTTCTGTGATTTGTGACTAGCTGGTGAACATATTGTAACACCCAAGTTTACTTTCATATAACTAACGGTGAACTTCAATAACAAAGCAGAGTCAGTGTGGGTCAAAATGCCATAACAGGCTTTTATTAAATTCCGGGTCCCTCACGGCAATATTATAAAAGCAATTAAAAGTTACAGTGTCTAGCTGCAGGGGGTGTGGCGCACCAATCTATAGGCCCGTGCACTGGAAGAATACTTAATCTGTGGATAACCAAAACCATACACAAAATATACCTCTTTTTTCAAATAGAAAAACACCCAAACTTCTACCAGTGACCCACCAAACCTTAAATTATATCACCACAACTCAATGGGTGAACTCCCACTGCACCAGCTGCTATGTGACCAGAGGCCAACACCATTTGCAGCACTAAAAGATAAAACCACTCGTTACTAGGGTAAAACAATTTAGACTGAATAACGTAAAATATAATATAAAATAAACAGTAGCATGTTGCCTGTGAATTTAACACAACACACGTTAATCAACCACAGGTGAACATTGTTTAGTATTAAAAGACACTCATACCTTTCTTCTGGACTGTTAGGACCCTTTACAACAAGAAAATTATTGGTAGACCCATATTTTGTAAGTGTCATTTCTGCAATTAAAAATACAACAAAGTCAATGTTAACACAATTTCACAGCTTTGAAAGAGCGGAGGAGGAACGAGAGAGAGAGGCGCAACAGGTAGAGGACGAGAGAGGAGGAATGGCTGCTGCAAGAGATTGGTGGTGTACCTGTGAATGCTGTGCCCCAGTGCCCACAGAAGAGGAATGCCTCTGTTGCAAGGAATGGGACCGGTTGCAGCCTTATTTTCAAGGTCTGGATGTGACCGAGGACGAGACACCTCCACCTGGAGTAGTATCCAGCTGGGCTTTATCTAGAGCTCGCCAGATATATTTTGGCCGCGCTTTGGATAGCAGAGCTAGATGGTAAACAAACATGGCAGCGCACCGGTAAGGTAAGACAACACGTTTACATGTCGTTTTCTATATGTTCTCTGACATTTATCCTAACGATATGAGGCGGTCTTTGTGGAAAAAAAGCTTGTTTAGTGGACTAACTTTGCACTTGAAGGTTGCCCATTCACTTACGTTTTAACAGGTCTGACGCTACTATGCGCCCCGGCTGTATCTAGGCTAACGGCTAACATGCTAACTATTATTTTTATGTCAGTAGTCACTTGAAACAAATTTAGGACGATAGGAGACAGGTTGCTGCTCGAAATGTGAAGCGCTGTCAGTCACAAAGGGGTTCAGCCTTTTAGACAGTTCCTCCTATCATCATGCATACACCAAGCGTCCTCTCCTGCCGCATTTGTCGCATTTATCCAATGACTGTCTCGCTTTGCTGCATGAAAAAACCTGCTCAGCGCTGTCTCATAGGAATGCTTGGAGGCTCCGCGTCCACCACACTGACACGAGAATGTATGACAGGGAGGTCGCGTTTGAAAACTGGTGATAGACAGCTGATGTTTGAACATCATAGTCATGATGTGAAACGCATCCTAGCGCACGTTTAATGCAATGTAAATTCTTACTTTAATGTAAATTCAACAGTGCATATTTGACTATTTCTTCTGTGAAATTTTAGGGGAAGTTCAGCCTCCCTTGTTGTCTCAGAGCAGCCGCCCCTGGTCCTAGGGTCCTCCTGCCTCAATACAGGGCATGAGCCAGGAGCTGGTGGAGACCAAACCGAAGGTAAAAGCAGAGTAAATATTGAGCTTACATTTAACAGGTCACCTGAAACATCACTCCAAATGATTGCTAATGTTGCTCCATGTCTGCTGGATGTGTAACTGAACAACTCCTTGCTAACTATTTCCTATATAAGATAAAAATATCACCTCATGTGGATAAAAAAAAATCACTACATACACATTTAAAGCTCCTTTATCATGTTTCAAACTGATCATGGCCCATGTTTCTCTGCTCAAGGATGTAGAGTATAGGCTAAAGTTAAAGAAACAACCTAAAAGTAAAGGAAACATTATGGGCACAGAGATAGTTACAGCGAAACCCAACTAATTTCTTCCATTGTTCCACTGACAGTCAGATGAAGATAAACTGAGGCAGAAGAAGAAGGAATCAAGACACATTTAGTGCCATACAGTGTGTCCAGCCAAAAAATACTCCTCCCATTGCAGTCTGGAGGCAGCACTGGCATTTTACCAACCCACCTTTGTGCATCCTAGCGATGAATGGATTTCAACCGGCACCTGACAGAACCAGATAAGACAGGAGCTGCCACACAAAGCCACTTACTGCAGTCGATAATGACAGGACAGAGAACCAAATGAATGAAGGAGAAAAAAACACTGAAAAGCCAGAGGAGGAGGAGAGGAGGGAGGGAAAAGGGGAGGAAATATCAACTCTCTGAAGAAATATTGTCAAAAAAGAGAATGATCGCAAGAATGAGACTGAGATAGATAATACCAGGAGAAGAAAGGAAGGACAAAAGAAATTTGAGAGAAAAGGGAGATGACATTTCCAGCAGCGCAGGGAGAAGGAGGCGAGCGGCATGCGTTTGCTGCAGAACTAACAGAATGTAACATAAGCTGTGGGGAGAGAAAGACAGCTCGACGGGCAGAGGCAGGAAGAACCAGAGGACAGCTTCAAGTTTGGTGCTGCAGGAGAGAGACAGGCAACCACAGTGAGCCTGGAGGTTAATCCAGCTAATGCCGTGGCTGACTGGTGAGTCTGCAGCTGGAAACGGGGCCATGGAGAGCTGAGGAAGTGCTTAGCCTGGTGGTTTGATGGGCTAAGTGACACGGACAGCCAAAAGCATGTGGGTTTCACTGGTTTTTATTTCCAACCAGAGGCCAGTCCACTGAGCCACTACACACTCAGACCCTATTTATTTTTAGCCCATGCTAGCAGCTCTATGGCAATGTCAAAACCAAAGACTGAAAATAATAGACACAGTCACCATGATGTCACCCACTGGGTTGTGGATTCCCGTTTTGAAACCCCAAGTTTGGCATTTTGGCCATTTCACCATCTTGGATTTTTTGGAGCCAAAAGTGACCCGAGGTGACCATATTTGGATAAAAGGGCGGAGCAGGGGTGGTTAGTTCAAGTGGTGCCATGGTGACAGGATGTCATACAAAGTGGCTCGCCCTTAAGCTACATCAGCTGATCTCAAACAGATCACATGATTCCTTTCTATGCAACCAATTGGCAAATCTCATTCAGGGCCCCCTATTTAAACTGCTCTGGCCTGCTCCTGTTGCTGCTTCCTCTGCAAGCTGCTTTGCAACCTGCCTCCACCCCAGCTCCTCCTTTTCATGTCATTGATGCTGCTCTGTTCTGTTCCTGGGGGGTCTTTCCTGCTGCTCTCTCTGCCTTAGGCTTTCCATGTAGGCGCATGGAAGGGCAGAGAGGTTTGCTCTCTTTAGCCACGTTTCCATTACAGTTTTGTGCAAAATAAATGCGATATTTCTAAAGTTTCGACAAAGTACAGTTGCGATTTGCAGGTGTTTCCATTAAAAGGTATTTTGCATATGAGCCGTAATTATCATAAAATCTCGTCCCGCGAGACTCCACTTTGTTTTCTGGAAGTAAGATGGGCATTCCAAATCTCTTGCGAGCTGGAGCAATCATCTCGGTTGCCACTGCTGCTGTTGCAGTAGTCTACAACTGAAGATGAAGAGAGCAAGTGGTATTCCAAAGGCAAAGTCCTTATGTGTGGCAGCGACCAGGGATAAAGGATTTCTGGGAGAGGATTGTGAATGAAACAAAAATTTATTTGTGAATGAGGAATTCACAGAGGACTTGAATGTCCGATGACGTACATTTGCGAAAAAAGTGTTTCCATTACACTTTTGCAATATACTTCTATATCGACATGTCTGAAAAACCACCTCATGAGAGCATAAAAACCTTTTCTCAATATTTGAGTTTTTTTGAAATATATGTGTTTCCATTACCAGTTTTTTATTGCAATATTTAGGTTTTGCGCATTTCTAGGGTTAATGGAAACGCACTTTTTGTCTCAGGCTTTCCTCATTTGCACGTGGAAGGGCAGACAGGTGTGCTCTCTCCACCTTATGCTTTTCATGTAGGCGCGTGGAAGAGGCTTTCTATGTAGGCCCATGGAAAGGCTGAGAGGCCCCAGAACAGAGCCATGCCCCCAAATATAAAACTACAAATGGAAATAAGGTTTTCTTTGACTAAAGTGTTCCTGACTAAAATATATATAACCTTACGCTTTAATAAAATTTAAGTATGGGAGTTATATAAAAATTCACCACCTGTACAGTTGTCATGAACCTTTTTTGACCTTGGCTAAGGTCAAGGTCACTGACCCTGACCTTTGGGTTAGTTAGTGACCTTTGTTTACTGCCCTTAGTAGTGACCTTAGTTTGACATTTTAGTTTAGGTTATACAGGTAGCTAGCAAGTGAGGAAAACACAAAATGGCTCTACTGACGTGGTGATCTCCTCATTTGTTATCTAGCGCCATCATCTGGTGAAATTTCAAATTTATAAAATAATGACATGACATTCTCATTAGCCTCACCTGTACTTTGTGTTTATTGCTATTTAGCACGTAGGTGACATGCTAAGGTGGCAAAATAATATTCACTTAATTTGTGGATGTTAGCATGCTGATCTTAGCATTTAGCTTAAAACACAGCCTCACAGTGATGTTAGCATTTTTTGAAATCTTAGCATTTTTAAATTAAACCCAAGATATGACCATCTGTTGAGATACACAAGATGCCATACTTTTTTTCATAAATTTAGTGGACTAATTCATTATACACTTGAATAATTTTGTATTCTCATTATGAGAAATATATTTGTCTTTTCATTTCCCCTCTTATTTTGTCTGTTTATATGTTTTTTTTGTCCCTTAACTGCTTTGTCACATCAGATATATTCTTGAGTATTCTGCTCAGTTCTGCATCAGCACCCTTAATTAGTTAATAAGCTGCTGATCATAGACACTCAGTAGAACCGGAATGGTTAAATGAGATTTAATAGGAAGCATTGAGGCATTAAGGTGTGTGTAGGGTGGGGAATTATAATCACAGGGGTAACAGTGTGACACTGAATATCATCAGGGACAGAAGGGAAGTGTTCAGTTCATGTGTACCTGGAATGAAAAACACACACTGGTGCACACTAACATTCACACACATACTCACTCTCTGCTCTTTTATTCATACAATATTCACTCATTAGCATATCATTTCCTCTCTTTCACATCACTCTGCATCCTAAAGACATCTCTCTCTTTCTATCTTGTGCTCTAATTTTCAATCAATAAATTCCCTCTTATACAAGCACACACACAGAGCCCAGCCAGCCCCACACACACCCACACACACACACACACACACACAGACACACACACACACACACACACACACATGCGAATCTGCAACTCTGCAGGCCTGGCCAGCGACAGCTTCATCAATCTGGTCAGCTCTCTGTCTGCACCCAGCTGCCAGCACACAGTTGGGAGTGTAACAGGCTGACAAAACAGGTTTGAGTGTGTGTGTGTGTGTGTGTGTGTGTGTGTGTGTGTGTGTTGGTGTATGGGTTTGTACTTGCATAGCCTATTATAAATAAACATCGGGTAACGTTTTAGATTACAGCCTGTAAATTATAGTATAATTATTTAGTATATATTGCGTATTAATAAAATATTTCCTGGGTGTTTACATAAGCAGGAATTCCAGCTGAGGTAATGAGCATCATTTATTAGTGAAAGTACACGACAGTCACAGCCATTCACGGAAAATGTTCCATATTTCAGTGTAGGTCCTGGCTTTAAAATGAAGCATTGGAATTATTGATGCTTCCCTTAACTCCACCTGATACTGTCAGCAGTATGTCATCATGGTTAATCAAATCCAGCATGAGTGTTTGAATTTGATTATTTGATTGTACTGTTTGACACAGCCACCTATCCAACCCACTAGCGATGCGATTCCAGTTAAAAAGTCAGTAGTGCAGTGCCAATTCCTTGTCCTCATGTCTTGCTGCTTGCAGCTTTCTCGAAAAACATCCAAACATCACACTCTGCACTGCTCTTTGTTCTCTTTCTCCTGGGCAAACACCTGTTGTAGCATAGTTGCATCCCCTAGTAATGCTAGCGTTATCTCTCTCAGTGACAGCTTACCACCTCCAAACTGCAACTGAGAACTATAGGCGGGTTTTTTATACAAAGGCGAGGCAGTAACTTATAAAAGGAACATTCAGTTGAAACCGTTTTTCAACCACACTCCATAGAACCACAGCAAAACACACCTCAAAGATTTTCAGATGGGTTCAACACTGAAAATGAGCTATATGGCTTATGTAAATAAGGAACTCCAGACGGCACTCTGTCAGAAGACTCCACTCGCTAATATCCGCATGGGACTGAGCTCAAAATGTGAAGCACTGTCAGTCACAAAGGCCTTTTAGACAATTCCTCCAATCAACATGCATACACAGAGCGTCCTCTCCCGCCTACCGCTCCATTAGGTCCCAGGGAAGCCTAGCCTCCCTGGAAGTGACGATTCTGTCGCATTTATGACCGTCTCGCTTTGCTGCATGAAAAAAACCTGCTCAGTGCTGTCTCATAGGAATGCTTGGAGGCTCTGCGTCCACCACACTGACACGTGAATGTATGACAGGGAGGTCGCGTTTGAAAACCGGTAATAAACAGCTGGTGTTTGAACATCATAGTCATGATGTGAAACGCATCCTAGCACACGTTTACTGCAATGTAAATTCTTTTTTAATGTAAATTCAACAGTGCATATTTGACCATTTCTTCTATGAAATTTTAGGGGAAGTTCAGCCTCCCTTGTTGTCTCAGAGCAGTCGCCCCTGGTCCCAAGAATAGGCTATAACACCTTTCCCATTGCCAGTAGACCAGAGCTGTGTACACGGTTCTGCGGCAGACATGTGCCTGTCTCTGTGTGAGTGTGTGGGTTTTTTAAGGTGTGTCATGTTCAATGTCACAGACAGGCCGGAAAACTCTCTCTCAGTCTCTCTTTCAAACTCAGCACAGATTTATTTGGAGGGATATTTAGACAGAGACGGACGGTATTTTGTGATGGTGCGTCGTTGCATCTAACAGGTAAAATAGCTTACATTCGCGCATTCACCCAGCTGTCAGCTCCTGTTTTTAATCAGGAAGCTGAAGAGTTTCTGTGTTAGCCAACACATACTTAAAATAGCGTACAGAAGCCTGGTTGAAAGCATTTTATTATTTAACATTACGGCATGGTACGGCAACATGAGTGCAAAAATCAAAAACAAGCTCTCCAAGATTGTCAGCATTGCAGGGAAGGTGATTGGCAGGACACAGAAACAACTCAGCAATATATCTGACAGCGCTGCTAGCAGGAAGGCCAAACATATAATTACCGTTGCCTCACATGCATTACACTCAGAGTGTGAGCTGCTCCCATCTGGGCGTCGATTTAGGGTCCCAAGAACTAGTTGGAACATATATAAGAGGTCCTGCACATGGTATCATATGTATTGTTAATTGTATATTTTAATGGTGTATTGTGGTATGTGTATGTACCTTTGATTTTAGAGAGAAGCCAAAGACAAATTTCCATTGAGGTGGACAATAAAGTTAATTATCTAAATACCCATGACTGCTGCAGAGTCATTTGACCCAGGTGTGAATGCTGATTGCAACCTCTCCCATTGCATAAGAAAAGCCTGATGTCGGCGGATGTTAGTGGGGTTGTTTGTGCAGTGAGAAAGGGGCTCATGCATTGGTATTTTCATGTTAGACTCTGTGTGCTCCTGCATTTCAGTGTATGTATTTTAATCCATGTCAATGTGTGTGAAATGATAGGAATAAAGGAAGGGGTTCTGACAATACTGGCAAAAAGAGAGACGGAGGTGTTTCATACAAAGAGAGGGGTAAAGATGAAAATGAAGCGATGACTGAGAACAGTGAAGAAAGGAGGAAAATCAGGAATAAATCAAAATGGTGGAGATGGACGTGAAGGATCAGACCATACGGTATAAAAGAGCATGTAAGACCGAAGAGAATGTAAAAGGTGGAAGACAGAGGGATGTTAAAGAGAGGAGAATAAAATGAAGCTTGGAGGGAGACGGAAAGAAGCAGGACAGTAAGTGAGATGAATAGAAGAAGGATAAAGGCGAAAAAGGGAGAAAAGGATCAGGTGAAAGATGCAGAGCTCAAATAAAGAGAGTCCACAGACATCATGGTGCTATTAGATGGATGTCTTCCATCAATCTGCTCCGTCCACTGCTTCATAAACTCAATTAAACTGCAGTCCTCCTGAGGAAGAAGACTCGCCTTCTCCAGCTATCTATCTGAATCGCTCTCTCCATCCCTCCCCCTCCGATCTGGCAGGAAATCTACCGGTTTGTGACACTAATTTGCCGCCATTTCCTTCTACAACAGCACACCCTGCTTCGATTGTCAGGGGTAATATAGCAAAGGAAATCTGAAATACCACTAATGTTCATAGATCATTTACTCTTCACCTTTTGTTGACCTCATTTGTCATGACTCCAAGTATAAATAGATCCAGGTTTTGCAGCATTATCTGATTCTTAAATACTTAATATCTTTGCTAGCTCTTTTAAAAAAACAAATGTTATTTAAGGCCAAAGGTCCATCAAGGGACCTCCAAGTTTTATTGAGGTTGTGACGAGTTAAACTCCACTTGCTTCCAGCACCAGAACAACGGGGATATAAAGGAAAGAAAAATAGAGAAAAGCACTCCAGACTACTTCATAAAACAACAAGCCCCCAATCAATACATCTGCTTTAAAGGGGAAATGATAGTAGATGGAGAGGTGGGCGGCAGACAGCACATAAAACCTGATGGATAGATAGAGCCAAGACCTACTGCACAAAATTAATTAAACTTAAGAAAATTCATGGTGATTGGACACATCCATAATTACTCTGGCCTGATTGTGTATGTGTGTGTGTGTGTGTGTGTGTGTGTGTGTGTGTGTGTGTAATGATAGAGGTCTTATCACTGATACAGAATGAGTGTGTGTGGGTGGTGGGGGTGTATCTCAAAATAAATTAAATGTAGAGTGTGTATATGTGCTCTCTTAAATTAACTCTTTGGAAGTACCTCAGTCCCAGTGAGTAAACCAGTCAGTCATCAGGTAGAAGGCTACTCAGTCTGTCACCTGAAATCAACCACAATTAATCAACGAGTGTCTGCTGGAATGTTTCCTCCGAGTCCTTGAACCTATACGACCACACAGGTTGTTTGAACCTATCCTCTAATAGACCCTTTTACTGTTGATAAACAGTATGATGTTTTTTAGTGGGCGGGGCTTAGCTGGAGGCAAAACAGTTCTCCAAAGACATTAGCAAGTGCTAGCTAGCAAGTTCTGTTGACTTAGGGCCTGTCCCAATACCCCCCCTTGGCCCTACCCCTACATTGGCGCATTCCCGCGAGGGGTAGTGGTGTCCAAATTCCGTATTGCGTGTAGGGGTAGGGGGCTTAACGAGGGGTAGTGGGTATGAAACTAGCCCTTCGGAGCGAGGGATTTCAGATGCTGACTTGCCAGCGAGGGGTAGACGTCGCCATGGCTACCACTGAGCAAGAGACGGGGACAAAAGTTCATACTAGCTAACGTTACTGTCGTCAGGTTGCTTGTTAGCAGCTAGCTAGCTCGCACTATCTGGCGTCTGTCATCTGTCCTGTTCTGCAAAATTGTCGGACTTTTCACATTATGATAACACGCCAGCTAATATAACTACGCGGGAACTGCCCATTGGTCCGACAGCCCATTGGTCTGACCATATTAAACCCATTGTTCCGAAGTCTGTTCTGAAATCATCATGATGCCCTGTGGTTAAGGTCTGGTCAGGTTTAGGCACAAAAACCACTTGGTTAGGGTCAGGAAAAGATCATGGTGTGGGTTAAAATGAAAAAGAAAGTGACACATAAGCCGTGAGCCTGCTCCGCCTCAAGCCTTTCCCAGCTGACCCAGAGCCGGTCGCGGCGCACCATCAAGGCAGAAATACGCCCGCTGGGAGCCGTTCAGCACCGCGGACCGTCAGACTAATGGGATGTCGGAACAATGGGCTGTCGGACCAATGACATGGACCCAACTACGCTGCCTCGTAATGTTAGCTGGTTTGCTAGCTAGCAGAAGTCCCCTGTCGTCTGTCGTTCATCAAACGAAGCATGATGAATGCGGCAAACGCAATTGGTCGGATGAATGAGACTCCATTGTAGATGCCAGTTGGAAATGTAGGTGGCTCGCGGCTTCATGTTTAAAATAGTTACGTATGCGTGAACGTAACTGACGCAGTGACATAGTGAGTGGTGTCCCAATTCCTAGGGAAGGATTTTTACCCCTACCCCTTGTTGCTTCATTTCAAGAGCCAAGGGGTAGTGGGCAAGGGGGGGGTATTGGGATCCGGCCTTATTCTAGACAATGGATGAAGAAGATGCGAATGGTGCATTCAGAAATACGTATTCCAAGTGCCGGAGCGCACTCAGGTACAAACTGGGCCGTTTGTAAATTCCGAGCGCCGTGTGAATGTACTGCTAATTATCCATGATAACCCTTAATACACATAACGTTATTCATCCCTACAACAGCAAATACTTTTTCCCTAACCTGATATGAAGTGTGTACTGCACATGAGCATTTTTGACGATCCCCTCCATATTACACTGCACAACCTATAGAGCAAGCTGTAACAATACAATGCAGTTTGATTCCCCTCTATAGTCTGTATTTCTACATATTTCTGTATCATGATGTTGAATATTATTTGTGGCCTACACAATTCAAGTATTGTTTTAATAGGCTACAGTAAATGTTTCACACATACATACATTTTGTTTTTTTAGTTGACTATTGAAAAAAAACCTACCACGTCACATCCGTATTGCAATTAATTGTGGGTTATTAATTCAGTGATGTCTGCTGAAGTCTGCACCCCAAGCAGACTCTCTGGAAGTCTGCAGAAAGTCAGCTGGAGGGCTCTTTTTGACTGGATGAATTGTGGATTTGAACAGCAACAACAAACGACATGACATCAGAAAAATAAAATGCTATTTAGATACAAGTATTTTGCTTTCTTTTTCTTTTGTCTGTGACAAATAGCTTATATACTTACACTTGTAAACGGTGGGTTCTGCCATAACTGCCACGGACAGTCTAATTGCACAATTAAATACCGACCCGTGCTGGCTCCTTAATTCATTTTCTTCTTCTTTGGTGGTAAATAGACAGCAGCCAACGGTGTTTGAGGTTCATTATCGCCACCGCATGGACATATTTTTCGTGCACCACTGCAATGCATTGTGGGTGATATACAGCTCTGGAGTGACCATCGTTGTTGACTCGATCACTCAGCCCTCAAGGGTCGATCTCACCAAGTTCACTTCAGCTGTTTAGAGAAATGGAACAGCCCTTATGATGGCGGCGGGGATTCCCCCGAGGGCAAGTGCTGAGGGCAAGTGAGCGAGGGCGACTCAAACTGTTTTTGGAACGCAGCCCTGCAATAACCCCTTTCCCTCCAGTCCCAGCCACCTGACCTAACCCCACCCACCTGCTCATCTGTCCCCACTGCCAGTTGCAAAAGGTGCTTTGCTTGCAATGTTTGCTTCATACCTACCCATCTGAACCTGTACCCTTTACTCTGAAATCTGTTCCTGCCTGCCTATCTGACCTTCTGCCACAACCATGGACTGATGATTCTTTGCCAAACCAGCTTGGATACATTTGCCTGTTTGGACTACATTCCTGGACCTTGCCCGCCGTTTGATTCTGTGAGTGTATGTACCTCCATTTTGTTTTTGAAACCCTGACCTGTATCAGTCTGTATTTGGTCCTATCCCCGTCCATTTGTAGCAGTTGATGCTAACACACTAAACTTCAGGGTAAACATGGTAAACATTACCCCTGCAGCATGTTAGCATTGCTGTTGTGAGCATGCTAGCATACTAAAGTTAGCATTTAGCCAAAAGCATTGGTATCCCCAGGTACAGCCTCACAGAGCCATTTGCTATCATGGCTGTAGTGTGTCTGTTCTCAGTATTTGTAGTTTCTAAACTGAGCAAGCTGAATTGTGGCCCTTGTTTTAGAATATTGCTTTGTTTTCTTTCTGAATTCGAAGATCAACAGTTGCCTCAAGGAGAAAGCAAATCTTACAATCTCAAAGGCACTGGGGTGAAACTTAAAGTTTCATTTGTGTAATTACCTGGGTAGACAATCTCCTTCATCTAAAGTAATTAAAAGAATAAGAAATAAGTAGAACGAGCTCAGGGTTTTGTGAATGTAATGGCATCGCTGCTTGACTGCAGATACTTCAACAGCCTCACAGGTGATTAATGTTCACACAGACGGGAAACTGCAAATAGAAACTTTAGCTCAAATTGACTCAAAATGTAATTTGATGCTCGCATCTGCTGAAATGGCTTAAACAATTCAGAATTATATCATACGAGTCGCTACATGGCAAGAAAATATCGAGATTAAATCATAAAACACATCTAGGTTTAGTAATCAGCACCAAACACAAGGAGCTGTGGTAAACCTGCTGTTTATGTTGAAGATTAAACTTCTTCCTACATTCTCTTTTTCAATTTGAACAAACACCCAGTGCTCCCATTTCGGTTTAACCCACAGAGCTGCTAAATACAGGGCAAATCATTAGTGCGCAATCAATCAGTGATTATGATTGAATCCTGTCACTCTCCATCACTACCCTCAGTGTCGCTTTGATCTAATCCACATCTGCACCACTACAGTCTCTCACCATTGCAGGAGCTGCAATTTTTCCACTCAACTGCCGTCATTAATCTGCTTCATGTGAAGCTTTTATGTTCCCTCTCCTCAATAACTAACCTGTTTCCCACAGCGGTTCAGTTGAGCAGTTCTTTTATAGTAAAGAGCTAAACAATCGACAGAACAAATGGTACATGGTATCAAAGAAACAAACAGGGTTTGTACAGAACGTTCAGATGCTCTGATTCCATTTCTCACGAGTCAGATCTATAACATGTCAAGTTCAGACCAACAGTATTGGAAAAACACTCAAGGCCCAGCGCAGCCACAGACGTCTTCTATTACTCTTGCTGATGAGATGTCTTCTCAGGCTGACTTTTATGTTGAGCTGTTGGAAGCATGGACTCGATAAGAATGGATGTAGCCACTGTGACATCACCCACTGGTTTGTGGACTATTGTTTTGAAGCCTCAAGTTTGGTATTTTGGCTGTCGCCATCTTGGATCTTTGGAGCCAGAATTGACCATATTTGGATGAGATGGTGGAGACAACCGTAACGCTAGGTGCTATATTGGTGAGCACAGTGTATTTACAGCCATAGTTACCTGTGATAATGCTAATGCTGCGTTCACATGGAAACAGAAGCCCCTTTTACACTGCCAGATTTTTGGCAAATGTTGGGCCGTTTTGCCGGCAAGCTGCGAGCG
Source organism: Epinephelus fuscoguttatus (assembly GCF_011397635.1). Classification (NCBI taxonomy): domain Eukaryota; kingdom Metazoa; phylum Chordata; class Actinopteri; order Perciformes; family Serranidae; genus Epinephelus; species Epinephelus fuscoguttatus. The sequence continues at coordinate 35,597,675 of NC_064770.1, forward strand.
TTTAGACACACGGAGCCGGATTGGCGAGTTGATCCAAGGTGCCCAATTTTCCGCCTCGTAGGGTAGACATATTGGCAGAACCCTTTTAGTTTAAACAGACCGACACGGCCTTCAGCCACGGGAGGGGCTGTTGAAGACTTGTGGGAGGAGCTGTTGATGACGCTGCACGTGCTAGCCACTGGCGGTGGATAAACAGGAAACAGCTGATAGCAGGAATTAGCGAGCAGCTAGTAGCAAGAGGGAAACACAAATCTGACAGACACTGTAAAGATGAGCAATTGGGGAGACAAGGAATTGCGCGCCCTCCTTGCCCTCACAAACAAAGAGGCCATTAACCGTCAGATGACGGGGACGGGCCGACTTATGAGAGAATCCCCGAAGGACTGACCAGCCGCGGCTTCCCTCCCACGTCACTGTTTACGTCACACGCTGAGCTACATGTTTGTTACTTGCTCACGCCCCCCATTGCCCCGAAAAAGGCGCATTCTGTATAAACAAAAGTAGGTAGGCGGCATTTTGCTGCACTCACTGATTTTGTTTTTATACTGCCAATGCTGAAAAAAGACTGATTGGGCTTTCCTGCAAATTTGCACAACTCCTGTTTAAAAAGGGCTAGGGAGATAGTAGACAGCAAACCATATGTCATTTTAGCAGATGAGAGAAGGACAGTAAAATTAGGTGAGGCCACTCCCGGCAATGCCAACAATAATGATAGACAACATTGCCATTCAAAGTTCAAATATTTTAACTTTTTGCCATCCTACCAGAAATAATTTTCAACCAGATGATACATAGCTCCTTCACACAAGGCGAAAACATGTGATCTGGACATTACTAGAAAAAATATATAAAGTTATAAACACAAGGTGATTTTATTTAATATATTTTATTTCAATCTTTGGAAAAAATATGGCACCATTGCAACATATCATCACACATGTTTCGTTTTACAATCCTGCCATTCCGCCGGATTGTTTCATTTTGTGCTGTCCAGAATGTTGTTGTCCATCTTCCGTCTACTATCGGCCTGATTCCATGTGAAGACATAATGCTAATTTTCGCTAGAGAAAAACAGGTTTAAAACCATTCAAACAAAATGTACTTCCCAAAAAACAGATTAACTGAATCCTTAGAGGGTCTTTAAGCACAACCAGTGCTGCGCTAATACTTTAAAGACTACTTTGCTTGCTTCCTTACTGCTCTTCACTTAACTAAGTTTTTGTTGACAGATGGCTCAATATACTTCAATCATGACAGACTTGTTCTGAGAGAAAAGAAAATGTATTTACACGCGTGCTTAAAGATGTAGCAAATAAGAGACCCCCCTCTATGGAGTCTAGATGCTGGTGGTGGTGATGAGATGAGATGAAGAGGGAGCTGAGGATCTGGATGTGAAGAGGAGTGGGCTTTTGATGAGCTCGTCCTGGGCTCTGGATAAGGTGACTGGAGGTGAATGGGGTGGAGGAGGGCACGACGGTTAAAATGACAGCTGACGGGAGCGGAGAGGAGAACAGATTTAAAGTTTGGCAGCAGCAACATGAATGACTGAAGGAGATCGTGGCAAAGTTTGATTGGCTAACTGGGAGAGGGAACACCCATAGTCAGCTGATTGGTGGAATTGAAGACAGTTGTGAATGGATATAGGATAAGTTTAATTTTTTAATGAAATTATTTACATTTTTTTTAATTTGTTGTTGTTGTTAGATTGAAGTCATTTCTGCGAAGAAACTAAATGAAATTATTTTTAGATTATTATGATAAAAATGTGAAAAATATCTCACAGGATAAGGGCGCGGTGACGACCTGCTAACAGTACGTTTACATGCACGCAGTAGACGAGCTAAGCTCATAGCTCGGCTAATCATTCTACATGCATACATGTGTACATGCAAGGAGAAAATCGAATTTCCCACCAAGTACGTCTGACTCCGCCTCGATAGGCGGCACTGTGTCCTTTTTAATATAGTGTGTATTGAACTAGTTCCGGTTCTTGTTCAGTCTTATGCTTCTCCGTCGCCATGGTGTTTGTTTGTTTTTCCAGGAGTTACTGCACTGCTGCTACGTCATCTCCTTCTTCTTCTGGGTGAAAGCCCACGAAAGAAAAAGTGGTGCATGCACAGAACACCGAGTCCAACTGCAGTCGGACTAATTGGATACATGCAGCAGTAGTTAGATTTTCAATCGAATTTTTTAGGTGTGTTAGTCGAGCTACAGATTTCAAATTTCAGTCGGACTAAGCTGTTTACATGCATTTAAAAGTCCGGTTTCAGTCGGACTAAGCCAATAATTGGATTTCTCAAGCTGCATGTAAACGCACTGACTGACAGAGCCTGCGCTATCTACTAAACAGCCTCATCCTGCATTACAAGAGCTAACAGAACAATGACGAAGCCTCACAGAAAAGAAAACCCTGAATTTGTCAAAGCAAAGCCTATTATTAAATGCATAATATAGACAGACAATTGTACGAGTTCCCACTGCCATATTTACAGGATATAAAATGTTTAAGATTTATCCAAATTGCTCCTTTTACACAAACTTCCACAAAATTGCGTTCACTGTTTTGGTTAATTGTACGGTTTAGGAAAAAGGTTGGGAACCACTGTTTTAGGGTACAAGAACCCCTGCTCCAAATCACTGCTCTCGGGAAGCTAGAGAAACCATGTGTCCATGGACAGCAGCATCACAAAAACAGCTTGCCACATTGGCATCGTAGAGTTGCCAGTATGGGAACTGGAATAAGGCACTGCAGCTTTATTTTGTTCAGCTTTCCTTTTTTTGTCACCTGGAAGAACGTACAGTGGCTTTCACTTTTGGTCGTCCCGCTGAGTTTGCACGTGTCACGTCAAGCAAGATTGTGAGATATGTAAGAAGTCAGTAACTCAAATAGTGATACACAGTTAAGCTGAATACATAAGTGGGGGAGTCAAATAACTTTCATAGCATTACAACCAAAATACAGTTTAACAGAATCTAATGGGGAACTTTCCTTGTAAGATTACAGAACACTAGTTAAAAGTGTAATTACTGTAAGCACGCCTGCCCATTATAAACCAACTTCCACATTTCTTCCGCACGTTTTCCATCCAAAGTGGCCTCTTTTATTTAACGCTACGTCACATTAGATTTACATTTAGATTTACAAAGCACCATTGTTCTGATTCCCCATGCAGGTCCCACCTTTTAATCAGCCACACTTGGCAATACATCTGGCACCTGTGAGCAGCTGAATTAATTTATTACACTCAGCTTTGCAGTTAGTTGGCCTGCCTCTCCCTTGGTGCCAAAATGAACAATTCGATCCCATTCACTAGAGTTTGAATCGATTCAGTCCAACTGTCTTTGTGAGTGCTGAATGAGAAACAATAATGCCAAGGCATTCGAGCACATAATCAACATTGTTTTAGAGGCGAAATGAGTCCCGTCCCCGCTCGTAGTGGAGGATTAGGGATTAAAGATTGTGGTCAGGCAGAATATTCTGACACTTTAGCACTCCAGTGTTCAAGACTAATAACAGATACTTTTAGATCAGCATTATCAGTGCTGCTGGAGGTTTACAGTGATAGGGAGTGAAGGTCATGAATTACTGCCATGAAATGATGAAAGCATCATCTTGTCAGGCAACTCAAAGAGTTCTCAAAACAAGGGTAATCTGGACCTTATTCTTTCCATGTTTTTGTGTCTAAGGGTGCCCTGGAAAAAATTAAATCTTGTTCATCTTGTGCAAAATTTCAACTCGCATAATTCAAAATACTTCATAGGGTACATTACAGTAAAGCTAGACTTGCCAAGACATACCCGAATATGGCTGATACTTGTGACAGATGCTCCCAGTCTCCTTGCAATCTAACCTATATGTTTTAGTCATGTCTGAGTCTGCGGGAGTACTGGAAGTCTTATTTCAGAATGACTTCAAAATTAGTAGAATAAGTAATAGAACCTTCCCACAGATTGCTATATTTGGTGTAACTGAATCTGGAAGAAGTGTGTCCAAAAAGAAATGTAGTCTGCTATAGCCCGTTGGAGAATGCTCTTGCTATGGAAGAAACCGCGGCCCCCATCTCCTATTTCATGGCTGCATGATACGATGTCTTTCTTGGAGCTCCATAAGGGGCTTGACAGATACATTTTATAGCTACTGGCAGCCCCTGATCAATTATGTAAAGAGCCTGACCTCTCTTTCCCGTGAATGACGATTTGGGTGAGATGATTACTGAATATATCAGTTGAAATTACAATTCTGACAAAACATTGACAATACACTGCAGTGGATATTCACACAAATTACATTTAACTATTGTCATAAGTGTCAGTACCAAGCACTTAAAAATTTCAGTACAGCACCTTTGGACCCAACAGTAACCCTTCAGACATGGTACCTAGACCCTAGTGTTTCCACCACAGACAGTCCTCTTAAATGTGGGTGGGGTTGTTGTCACTCACTGCTCGGTCCAGCACTCACTGTATTTCCTCCTTTATCAGTCTGCACCTGGTTTATCGTCCACAGAACGAGGCTGCACGCCCACATTTTCAGAACAAAACAGAACAGGCTGCAGTGAGAGTCTCTCTCCATGGGATATTTAAAAATAGCAGCTTTGTGCATTTAGTCCTTCTCAGGCAAGCTCAGGGGTTTAGTGTTGCTGGAGCCCACAGGAACGACGCTCTGTGACTCTTTTTTGGGGATTAAAAGTCGCCGGCAGTCGGCCCAGTGAATGAAGTTATTTTTTCTCAGACTCCAGCTGCTGTGAGAGGCAGCAAAACATCCTTTCATTTTATAGTTACAGTTTACTAATAAAACTCTCCACAGTATGAACAGTGGTTACATGAGCCTCAAAACCAGACACAACTCAGCCCTGAGCAGAGTGACCGTCCTCTACTGACCAATCAGACTGCAGTGTTCACAGCTCCACCTTTTAGTACCAGATCTGTGTGCTAGGTACCCCAACAGAGGGGGGACCAAACATGGGGACGCTAAGGAACGCTTCTATTGGTACCAACCACAACTTTTCACAGTGGAAACGGAAAAAAAAGCTAACTGAACTTAACTGTACCGTACTATTCGGTGGAAACGGGGCTTAAGTGGGTGTAAACATGTCCTGAGTGACCTGTTTTATTGCTTCAGGCTGCAGGCCTCCCGCTCAATACTGGACCAGTTTCAAAAATTGTTGATTCCATCATTAATTTAGACACAAAATAAATGAAAATACTGTCCAGGTTGGGAAATACCAAACGTACCCTTTCAGACTGCATTTAGCTTGTATAATCTTTTGATTCTCAGTGCGTTTCTCTTTTTCAACTTCTCCGCCATCCTGTACAAGACTGTCGCTGTGTGCCTCTGTCTCAGTGTGTGTGTTGGGCGAGTATCTTTTGTTTCGGGGTCAGGTTGAGAGGATCTGTCTGCTGTGTTGAGCTGAGTTTGGCTCCAATTAAAACAACAACACTTGACAGCAGCAGAATACAAAGTGTGAGATACGGCAGCTCGGTGCCCTGTATACTCCCTGATATCCAATTCTCTCTCCGTGTGTCTTTCCCACCCTCTCTGTCTGTCTGCGATATGATCAATCTTTCATGATCTTGGTTGGAGGAAAATGCCAAAGCAGAGAAAAAGGTAGTGAGAATAAGAATGGTGCAAATACCAGTGTACAAGCATAAACTTCACTGTTGGTCAGAAATGTATGAAATATGAAAAAGGTTGCCTCGTGAAGGTGTAACAAATAGCAACAGGAGGTGCAGCAAAATTACAGATGTGAAAATGTGCAGTAATCAGGAAAGAACCATACTGAAAGCACAGTTAGCATGGAGATTTGAATCTGTGCAATGCTGGCTGTGTTTACTTATTTATGTGTCCCTTCCCTCAGGTCTGTTTCTTTGTGTGTCTCTATCTAATTCTGTTTGTGTCCCCCTCCTCTCATTCTCTTGACTCAGCTCTCTGGTTTTTGTTTTGTTTTTTTCTTCTGTGTGCCTGCCTTCATATCTTTCGCTTGCTGCGCTGTCACTTAGTTGCTCAGGGCTACTTGTTTCAGCTCATCAGTAAAGTCAAATATACAGTGCAGGGCTCGACTCCCTGCAGCTCTCTGGCTCTTTGCTCACAACTGAGAAAACATCCAAACCTCCTATTCTGTATAGACCCAGCTGCTAATTTTATCCACCCTGAGCAACTGCACCACAGTTTGCATGATTTTATGTTCATTTTTTTATATATATTTAGTGATGTAAATTGACAATCCAGTATATGGCGTAGCCTCTGCGTCGACGCACAGCCTACGCCGTAGCCTGCCATGCACCTCTCCAGAAATGTAACTACAGTACATGTCACAGCGACACACACCTCATGTCTATAGAGTGCCGAAGTCACGCCCCTTCCGGTAGAGCTCATGGGACCTTAGATCGGAAAAAATATGAATGGCAGTGAATGGAGAGAGCAATATTATCTTTTGTTCCCGTTTGAGTTGCGACATGAAATCTAAATATGTTGTTAATAAATTTAAAACATACATTTTAAGGTCAAGAAAGTCATACTTTGTGGTAAAACTGTTGAGATAAAAGCTTTTTAATTAGAAAGACTCAAGAGTACACAGGAGGTGGTCGCGTATGTGACGTCATAGCTTTCGCTCGCTTCCTGCAGCTTGGCCTCCCCGCTGAAATTCCACTGTTTTATGATTAATCAATTTATGATTGAAGATGTCTGTGTGTTTGTTCCAGGCTGCAGTCACTCCAAGTTGCTGGAAGCGAGCGAAAGCTATGACGTCACATACGCGACCGCCTCCTGTGTAGTTTTTCTAATTACGTTTTTTTCAAAAGCTTATATCTCAACAGTTTTACCACAAAGTATGACTTTCTTGACCTTAAAATGTATGTTTTAAATTCATTAACGACATGTTTAGATTTCATGTCACAACTCAAACGGGACCAAAAGATAATATTTCTCTCCTCATTCACTGCCATTCATATTTCTTCCAATCTAAGGTCCCATGAGCTTCACCGGAAGGGGCGTGACTTCGGCACTCTATTTCTGTAAGCTGACACCATTTCCCTCAGTGGAAACGAAGCTTTGATTTACTTTAATTTCACAGATAAGAAACAATAAATTGTGAAGACAATAAAGCCTCCACAAAAATAGCATTTTAAGTCTTGTGTGTGATTTATCCTGGCTTCATATGAGCAGAGGAAAAGTCCACTAGCTGCTAGGCTAATTTGTACAATGTAAAATACCATAGGCTTGTGCTAATAACGTTAGCATGTTGGATTTGTTTGGAAAACGTGTTTAGTATAAGACAGTTGTTTTGTCTGTGAACCTTGTGAGTTGCAATGGAGCTGAATTTTGTAACGTTACCTTTGTTAAATGTTGCTGTTGTCCCTGGCTTCATATGAGTAGAGGAAAAGTCCGCTAGCTGCAAGGCTAATTTACACGATGTAAAATGCCATAGGTTTGTGCTAATAACGTTAGCATGTTGTATTTGTGGGGAAAATGTGTCCAGATAAAGACAAGTGTTTGTCTGTGAATGCTGCGAGTTATAGTGAAGCTGATTTGTGTACTTGTGTTTGAAATTGTCTCTATTAAGCCATGTTTAATGTGTGTTTAATGTGTGTTTTGAATCAACTAAACTTTACAGCACTTCACAGAAAGCACACCGCCAACTAGTGTTTTGGAGGTATAACTGCAGAGTGACACAGACACACCACCGCACAAGTATAAATGCTCACAACGGTCTAGGCCATGTGATCTTTTTACAGGGTTCTCTTTTTACAATGAGTCTGCTGGAAACATAATCCAGAAACAGTTTTTGACTAACTCACTAATAAGCTAGCTAGCCACAGATAATAAAATCTGCCAGAGACAGTTGTCATTTCAGAAATGTCAGAAATGAGATCTTGCTTTTGTCTACTTCTCTCTGAAACTAAGGACCGATGTTTCAATCGCTTTACAAAATGAAAGTGGATAAATCTGCCCCTGTCGTCACTGTATGGGTATAGTGAAGGGTCAGCTCTCTGATTTGCAGATTGAGGTGCAGAAACTCTGTTTTGGTTGCATAACAAAATGTTTGTCTGTGTTTCAGCTCAAAGAAAGTGTTTTAACTTTGAGAGTTTAAAAAGATTCTTCTTAAAGGAAGAAAAATGTCTCCAAAAGAGATCAGATGTGATTTTTTTTCTCTCTGAGTGAGTGACGATCTGGCAGCCATGTCAGATCATCGCTCAGTCATGATTGCTAGAGCTCTTTTCGAGACTTTCAAAAGATATCCTTTGGATGAATGATAGTGTGGTTTACTGTGACGAGTTTGTAGCTCGCTTAAGAAAATATTTTTGGCAACAGTTAAGACTCTAACTTGAGTAACTTTCCCAGTGTAACCAGACTTTTGGAGGGGAAAATGTCCTCAGTTTACATTAAAGGAATTCACCACTCAAAAGAGCGTCGACTATCCAAAGGGGACAGATGTTCGCAAAAGTTGTTTAACATTACAGCGTGTCTGTTCACTATTTCCTCCAACAGCTGAAACTTCCTCCTGTCTCTTCCTTTTGCTCTTTTTTTTTCCTTCTCTATTTCTCATCACCTGGGGACACGCCTTTATTACATCTGCCAATCTTTGAATGCATTTTTCTTGTTTAAACTCACTCCTGCACTTCTGCTTACTTTCCACTACTTTGTGGAAGTAGTTGTCTGTCAGTTGTCCCCATCTGTGACATCTTGTCTCCCCTCTAGTTTGTCTCCTCTACCTTTGAGGTATTACTGTAGGTATTGTTCCACAGAGTCTTTAACCTTTCCAGCTCACCATCCAAAGCAACTCCTATAATCACTTCTCAAAGGCTGGAAAACACAGCTTCTCAGGGGAGTCAAATACTGCACTTTGAAAGTACAGTACAGAAGTTATTAGCAACTTATCAGCATCTCACCTTGTCTCCAGGCTGAGCCAGGTTTACAGCAGTCCTTTTTGTTCTCTGCTGACCGGGTGAAACCAAGTCTGTCAGGATGCTGTTGCATGTCATGCCCCCGTCTCTCCGATGGGCAGACTCCAAAACGCTCCACTGCCCACCTGCCCATGCAAATGATTGCCTTTGGTCCTAACTTGACTCACCTGTAAGTGTGTGTGTGTGTATATGTGAGAGTGAGAGAGAGACTGTCTATTTAGTGATAACCCTACAACCCTTGTCTCAGCTGGTCTTGATGCTGGTGTCTCAATGATGCCCTGTTTCAAGGTTAAAGGAATAGTTCAACATTTTTGGAGAGGTGTTTATTGGCTGTCTTGCTGAGTTAGCTGAAAAGATAATCACCACTCTAATGCATGTATGGTCACTATGAAGGGGGTCATCTCTATGTTCCCCGGGTCCTTTGTTCCCCCCTATGTTCTGCAACCAGGGAACTATGTTCCTATGTTCCCCACTTTTCCGAAAAAGGGTCCTATGTTCCCTGGGTCCGATGTTCCCCCCTGAAACACGAAAGAAAAATGAACTTACCTCATGTGATCGCATGATTCAATGCCCAGAGGCGCAGACAATACTCCCCAAGAGTCACATATATTTAGAAAGGGCTCATTTTCTCTACTATAATTGTCGAATTCCACAACAAATAGCCTGTGCAGGGCTTCCATGATTTAATTCCGAATTACGAAGGCATGAAGCTTCTCCATTCATTCCCATAAAACCGATAGCCAGTTACAACCTAGAATAACCTACATTATAGTATTTGGATATATGCGTTACATGGGATATATCTTATATGCAACATTACACTATGCGGGAAAATGCTGAATTAAATCATCGAAACCCCGCACAGGCTATTTGTTGTGGAATTCAGCAATTATAGTGGAGAAAATGAGCCCTTTCTAAATATATGTGACTCTTGGGGAGCATTGTCTGCGCCTTTGGGCATTGAATGACATGAGGTAAGTGTGTTTTTCTTTCGCATTTCAGGGGGGAACATCAGACCCTTTTTCGGAAAAGGGGTCCTATGTTCCCCGGTCCCTATATTATGGGAAACATCGGACCCAGGGAACATAGGTACGGTACCCTATGAAGCTGCAGCTGGTTAGCTTAGCTTAGCATAAAGACTGGAAACAGAGGGGAACAGCTAATTCAGCTGTGTCTAAAGCACAGTTCAGACCAAAGATTCGTAATGAGACGGGTTGAAACAGGCAACTACTTGCAATGCGCTGTTCTGCAACGTTCTATAAACCAGCTCTTTCACAACAATGCAACTAGATGAGGTGGGGTATCGTCTCTATGCAACAGTTTTCTGTACTTCTGTTCTGATATCCAGCTTTTTAGCATTATGTTGTGGCTAAATATAATTTGTAGCTTCCTAAAATATGAATGATGAATGAAAGTATGACTACATGCATTGTCCTCTTTCAAAATACACCTCCATTTTCACTAGAAATTCACCGTCCTCTTTCAAAATGAACGCACTATGTTGGTACAACTCCACAAATCGATGTTTTTATTTCCCTAACACACACATGGTTGGGTTTAGGAAAAAAGAACAGGATTACAGAATTCAAACACTGCTCTCCCAGGTAAAAGTCTGTGCTTGTTGGACCCATCCACAAATCACAAAAACAATTAATAAGAGCCAAGGAGTCCCTAACACAGCTGTCAGTCATGTCAATCACTGCGCAGACCTAATAAAAATCAAGATGCTGTTAGTGCATTGCCTATTTCTTGCCTCAAATGTAGAAACATATTCTAGTGTATTGTTTCGCCAAGATATTCTCACTCTGACCATGTCACGTATTGATGAATGGTCATGAACTTTCCACGTCCAGATACGATGTGCAAGGTACCCTGGTTGTAGCCCCTTTTACACTGCCAGATGTTCTGCGAACATTGGGCCGTTTTGCCGGCAAGCTGCGAGTGTTTAGACACACAGAGCCGGATTGGCGAGTTGATCCGAGGTGCCCAATTTTCCGCCTCGTAGGGTAGACATATTGGCAGAACCCTTTTAGTTTAAACAGATCGAAGCGGCCTTCCGCAACGGGAGGGGCTGTTGATGACGCCACATGTGCGACCCACTGGCGGTGGATAAACAGGAAACAGCTGATAGCAGGAATTAGCGAGCAGCTAGTATCAAGAGGGAAACACAAACCTGACAGACACTGTAAAGATGAGCAACTGGGGAGACAAGGAATTGCGCGCCCTCCTTGTCCTCACAAACGAAGTGGCCATTAACCGTCAGATGACGGGGACGGTGAAGAACGGGCCGACTTATGAGAGAATCGCCGAAGGACTGACCAGCCGTGGCTTCCCTCCCACGTCACTGTTTACGTCACACGCTGAGCTACACGTTTTGTTACTTGCTCACGCCCCCCATTGCCCCGAAAAAGGTGCATTCTGTATAAACAAAAGTAGGTAGGCGGCATTTTGCTGCACTCCCCGATTTTGTTTTTATACTGCCAATGCTGAAAGAAGACTGATTGGGCTTTCCTACAAATTTGCACAGTTCCTGTCTAAAAAAGGCTACTGTTAGTTGTTGATGTTCTGGGACGCTGTGTCAAGTTCTGCCTGTTACATGCATTGTCTTCTTTCAAAATACACTTCTGTTTTCACAGGAAATTTAACGTTTACATACAGTCTCTTTCAAAGTAAACGCACTACGTCGGTACAACAACGCAAATTGACGTTTCGTTTCCTAACGCACGTAGTTGGGTTTAGGAAAAAAGAACAGGGTTTGGCTACATAATCTTACGAGACGTGACCACTGCTCTCCTAGGTGAAAGTCGGTTCTGTTGGACTCATCCACCAACCCTTTCACGCGCCTTCCGTCACCTTAACTTTAGTTCTTGTCCTGCTGTGTGTCCCCCCGATGCTGCTGAGCACTGTTAAACTATAATGGCAATCGGCCGCGTATTATGCAGACGTAAAAGGATGCTTTGTTTGTTGGTGTCTTACAGAAAGTCACTGCCTAAGCGCTGGACTTTGACGACTTTAGAGTGAGACCAGGTTGGACAAGCTGTCTATGAGTCAGACCTAGCCTTTGCTCCTCCACAGCTCCAACCTCTCATCCAAATATGGTCATTTATGGATCCAGAAAACAAGGTGGCGACGGCTGAAATGCTGAACTCGAGCTTTGTAAATGGCAGTCCCCAAACCAAAGGGTGACGTCACAGAAGCTACATCCATTATTTATACGGTCAGTGGTTTAGGATTTGCACTGGTGCCAGTCGTGGTGGATCAGAGCGTCCCTTCTTAGGGTTCAGAGTTTATGTAATGAACGAGGTCATCCAGATGTATCATACTCAGTAGGGTGTCCTCTCAGTTGTAGTTTCCCATCAGTAAATCTCAACCAGAGATCCATCTTAGCAGCGATTTCCCAGCATCAACACAAGGGACTTAATTAGAGGACCGCTGGTTCGTTTCATGTCGAGGAGGAGATGCCAGATCCTTTCAGCGACACATAGAGGACATCAGATGTTTGATGTAACAAACCAAGTCGTACACACCAGCACACACCTCATACAAAGTTTCGCCAGTGCTTGTGAAAGTTTGATAAAGCTGGAGGTTTGTTTCTGTAATTGTTCTGCAGTTTTGACAGTTTGCTATGACAGGAATATTTATTGTTACTGAGACAGCAGCTCCAGCTCGTACTCAAAGTGCGGGAGAGCTTTTAATAATGGCCCAACAACTGCCAGATATAAAAGAGAGTCAGTATGAAATGTTTTTATTTGTTGTTTTTGTACTTCCTGTTCATGATGACAAGGAGGGTTACTGTGTATATGTGCGCGTAAAAATGACTGTGTATTGTTTCTGGCAGATGTGAAAGAAAGATCTGAGAGTTGAGGTGCTCTATTTTTGACAACAGAGGTGCTGCGTCTCTTTTTTTTTGTATTCTCTGTGTAGCGTATGACGTGACCCCTCAGGTTCTGTGACCTGGTTTTGAATTAGAGCTGACACTACAAACGTCTTTACAATCCAATACTGTAATTTGTGGGCGGTTTTGTGCTGTTTCTTGTGTGTATACGTGCTTATGCTGGTGATTTAACCCAACAAACTGTTGTAATTACAGGTAGCAGCTTTGGCAGCTCTCTGGTTTGGAGCGTATTGGTAGCCAGTGTTTCTATAGTTGATCTCTGAGGACAGGAGAGAATAGAGGGTGCCGTCGTTCTATTTTCAGCGACATTTTTTTCCAACCATCATAAAGGTTTTTCTCTGAGGAGACATTTGTGGGATGCACAGGATTGCCTTCATGAGGACTGCCAGCTGGCTCGTCCTCTTGTCTTTCTCTAAAATGCCCCAGAATCTGTCCACTCTCTCTTCCGCTGGTATCTCCTGTCTGTCAGAGATCTGGTTGTCGACCACTGGCTCTCTCAGCCCGTCCGCATCAAGCCTCAGCTCAGGAAACATCCTCCATGGTGTTGTCACAATAAATGCAAAACACCACTCTGCAGCTGTCACAGCTGAAGCCTGAAAAATGCATATGTGTATGTCATGTATATGTATGACAGTGCATTCAGCTTTTGTGTCCTTGTGTCCAGTAGCACTGTCACTATTAAACACTTAATTCACCCAGTTAGACTCTGTGCACAATTGTATAACTGTTTACTTACATGGAGTCTGGTGGAATTGGTGATGGTGATTTTGGGGCTGTTTTGGGTTAAACCAAAAGAATCTTACTCTTTCACAAAAAGATCTACACTCACCAGCTGCTTTATTAGGTACACCTGTTCAACTGTTTGTTAACACAAATAGCTAATCAGCCAATCACGTGGCAGCTGCTCAATGCATTTAGTCATGTAGACATGGTGAAGACGAGCTGCTGAAGTTCAAACGGAGCATCAGAATGATGAAGAAAGGTGATTTAAGTGACTTTGAACGTGGCATGGTTGTTGGTGCCAGAAACTGGGATTTTCAGCACAACCATCTCTAGGGTTTACAGAGGATGGTCCCAAAAAGAGAAAATATCCAGTGAGCCAAAATGCCTTGTTGATGCCAGAGGTCAGAGGAGAATGGCCAGACTGGTTCAAGATGATAGAAAGGCAACAGGAAGTCAAATAAGCACTGGTTCCAACCAAGGTCCTTGAACTCCCTCAGCAGTAACTCTCCCCCAACCCGGAGATGTCAATCCACCGGTTTCCGACAGAGGACCATGGCCTCAGACTTGGAGGTGATGACTCTCATCCCAACTGCTTCACACTCGGCTGCAAAACGCTCCAGTGCATGCTGGAGGTCACAGTGTGATGGTGTAAAGCAAAGCTTCCAATTTACTGGTCCATCTACGTCCCAACCCTCACCTATGGTCATGAACTCTGGTTAATGACCAAAAGAATGAGATCGCAGATACAAGCAGTGGAAATCAGTTTCCTCCGTGGGGTGTCTGCCTCAGCCTTAGAGATAGGGTGAGGAGCTCAGACATCTGGAGGGAGCTCGGAGTAGAGCTGCTACTCCTCCGCGTCGAAAGGGGTCAGTTGAGGTGGTTCAGGCATCTGATCAGGATCCTCCTGGGCGCCCCAGCATGTCCCACTGGTATGAGGCCCTGGGGCAGACCCAGAACACGCTGGAGGGATTATATATCTTGTCTGACCTGGGAATGCCTTGGGGTCCTCCAGGAGGAGCTGGAAAGTGTTGATGGGGAGAGGGACGTCTGGGGTGCTTTGCTTGACCTGCTGCCCCCGCGACCCGGCCCCGGATAAGTGGATGTGGATGGATGGATGGATGGTTCCAACCAAGGTGTGCAGAAGACCATCTCTGACGCAACAACACCTTGTCCAACCTTGAAGCAGATGGGCTACAGCAGCAGAAGACCACACCAGGTGCCACTCCTGTCAGCTAACAACAGGAAACTGAGGCTACAATTCACACGGGTTTTCTCACCAAAACTGGACAATAGAAGATTGGAAAAACCACATTCAGATGGAAGCATGGATCCATCCTGCCTTGTATCAACGCTTCAGGCTGCTGCTGGTGGTGTAATGGTGTGGGGGAGATTTTCTTAGTACCAACTGAGCATGGTTTAAACACCACAGCCTACCTGAGTATTGTTGCTGAGCGTGTCCATCCCTTTATGACCACAGTGTACCCATCTTCTGATGGCTACTTCCAGCAGGATAACGCACCATGTCACAAAGCTCACATCATCTCAAACATGACAATGAGTTCACTGTACTCCAATGGCCTCCACAGTCACCAGATCTCAGTCCAATAGAGCACCTTTGGGATGTGCTGGAACGGGAGATTCTCATCATGGATCAACTGTGTGATGTCATCATGTCAATATGGACCAACATCTCTGAGGAATGTTTCCAGCACCTTGTTGAATCTGTGACACCAAGAATTAAAAGGGGGTCCAACCTGGTACTGGCAAGGTATACCTAATAAAGTGGCCAGTGAGTGTATATATTATGTGTAATTCCACTGCAGGTTTGATCTTAAATTTCATAAAAGGTGATATTAAAAAGTCTTAAACTGAACTTGGTTCTATCTGCAGACACCCTGGTTACATCTTGTTCCACTGGACCTTGGTCTAATATTACTCGTACCCTCTTTGTGCCTCTACTCCTGACAAATAAAGCATCTTCACAGCTAACACTCCAGTGTGCACTTATCTGATGCATTGAGGTGGAGGCTCCACTGCCACATCTTTTCACATGGTCTAAAATTTGTAGTGACACCTCCTAGTTACAGGTTTCATGAGTGCAAAGAGATTTTCTCTCACAGCCTCCACATCAGTGAGCACATGGTGTGTGCATGCTGGGGATGAGTCAGCGTGCAGTTTTCCTCTCAAATTTGACAAACAAGAGGTCAGTCTAAATTTTAGTGTGTTAAGGAAATACTTTCTGTTTATATGTGTCACACTAAAGCCTGTGACAATTTTCAGTCCTCATCAAAGTGCTGAAAATAAGCCTGAACTCCTGAAGGGTTTGTGATACTCCTCATGGGGGCTAGTTGAGCGGTTTGGGTCTCCAGCATTAAAATAAACACCTGCTGTGTTGGTGTCTTCTCTCTTATGCAAGACTGTGATGCCTTACCGTGGGCTTAGTATTATGAAAACCCAAACACCATTTTTAAAAATCCTTGGGTCATATTACAAACACAAGCATGTTCAGCTGAAATTACCAGCATAACAGCTGCATATTCCTTGTGTAGGATGTGCTCTGAGCTGGTGCCACCAAGTGGAAAATGTGAGTAATGTAAAATTATAATCCAGCTCTGTTGCTACTGAGGAATTTAAAGCTTCCAGGCTGGTTCTAATTATAGTCAGCTATATCACAGACTCAATCTCTACGATGCCAAAGTGGCTATAAGAGCTCAACTGGAGTTCCTTTTTGAATATATGTATGGTAAGAAGGTGTCCCCGTGTGTCGCAAGTTAATTCATGTGATCAATATAAAAGCAGGTCTCATTGTTGGAGCAGCCAATGTGTCCATTAAGGACCTTTCAACCCTCAGCTATCAGGTAATTAGTACTACCCTCTCTTGCCTCCTGCTCTTTTCTCTCTTTCTTAACCTCCTTTTCTCCTCTCCATCCCTCATCACTCTCCCTCTCTGTCCTCTGTTCCCCGCTCTCCCTCTCGTCTTACAGGTCCGCAGGCAGCGGATCAGGTCCCTGCAGACTCCGACACCGCAGCTCGGAGACTACACACTTCTCCTAATGAGGGACAAAATGGGTTTGCAGTCTCGATTCGACTGTAACACCGGCTCCATAGTGGATACGATCGTAAATCGATTTAGTCGGGGTAGTGTGTGTGTGTATGAGTATAGATACACAAAGGCAATTTCCTGTTCAGGGTTACAATGCTTTTGGACTGTTTGACCTACACGGGGGTTTTAAAAAATGAAAGAGTGACTTCTGGCTTGTAGCTTTGGTTTGGTGCCTATGAATGCAGTGTGTGGAACACTTTTAATTATTAGAGGTACTGTTTGACATTTCAGGAAATAACCATTTTCTCTTTCTTGTCAAGAGTTAGACGAAAAGATTGAAGCCACTGTCATGAATGTCTGCTCACTATTAAAACTACTACAAGCAGCAAGTTAGATTAACTTATCATAAACACGTTAGCACAGCTGGAAACTTTTATGGAAATAACTTCTTGTCATATTTTCTTAAACTACCACACCGTATGACATGAGACTGATAGTCTGAGAAAAAATCCTGTTCCTCCTTCTTCTTTAGTGCATCTTCAGACATTTGCAAGACTTTACTGCAGCTGAAGAAAAGCAACCAACCAGAGCCGAGGATTTTGCTCCGGCTGCTGGGCAGTACTTCATTTTGGCTTGGCTGTTTTCAACATGGGTCACAAACTTTCTAATTTTCACAGCTAAAAGTAGAAGTCCGGTATTTTGCACTTTGAGCCCCATTTCTGGGTTGTTTATGATGAAATAGAGTGGTTAAGACCAAAATAGTGACGATTGCTCCTTTTCGGAAAATTTGGCTTTCCCTAGCCTGGCTTAACACTGCTGCCTATGGCCATGTGTGAGCCTGTCCTAAAATCACCCTAAACGTTCGCTTTCAAAGCCATGAAACTCACTGAGTGGTCAGTGGTGTTCGTTGATGTTCTGAAGAAAAATCGTAGCAAACTGTGACACACAGAGCTGGATTGGCAAGTTGATCCAAGGTGCTCAATTTTCCGCCTCGTAGGGTAGACATATTGGCAGAACCTTTTTAAACAATTTTTAAACAGACCGAGGCGGCCTTCCGCAACAGGAGGGGCTGTTGATGACGCCGCACGTGCGAGCCACTGGCGGTGGATAAACAGGAAACAGCTGATAGCAGGAATTAGCGAGCAGCTAGTAGCAAGAGGGAAACACAAACCTGACAGACACTGTAAAGATGAGCAACTGGGGAGACAAGGAATTGCGCGCCCTCCTTGTCCTCACAAACAAAGAGGCCATTAACCGTCAGATGACGGGGACGGTGAAGAACGGGCTGACTTATGAGAGAATCGCCGAAGGACTGACCAGCCGCGGCTTCCCTCCCACGTCACTGTTTACGTCACACGCTGAGCTACACGTTTTGTTACTTGCTCACGCCCTCCATTGCCCCGAAAAAGGCGCATTCTGTATAAACAAAAGTAGGTAGGCGGCATTTTGCTGCACTCCCCGATTTTGTTTTTATACTGCCAATGCTGAAAGAAGACTGATTGGGCTTTGACTGTTAAGAAGCAGAAAAATAATTTGATTAAAAGCCTGAATTCTTTCTTCATGTGCAACATGTTAGTCTGGAGGTCTAAGCTGGTGTCCTCTCACAGAGTTGGTGATTCAAACTAAACTTTCATCTCTGTCAGAGAAAACTGATCTGAGTTCAGACTGTTTGCTTACTGCACAGCTACACTCACTGATAACTGAGCTACACTCACAGATAACCGCTGCCATTCAGCAGCTAACAAGCGGAGCTAGCTGCTAACAGCCATCTTGCAACTAACAAACTCCACAAATCCATTCAGCAGCTCCACCATCCACAGTCAGACACACACTGCTGCTTATTTACTGCTGAATTACAGCTCACAACTTGCACCAACAGCTGATGTTGCTCCAGTGTGAGTGTTTTTGCTGGCTACTGAAACATCCTGGTGCAGACTATTTACTGGAGTTTACCAGCCCGTCGCTCCTGTGGCATTTAAAGAGAGTTACAAAAACGGACATTCTCGGCTTTTAATTTCTGATAGTCCACTACTAACATTTACATCACGTCTTGTCTCATCTCGTCAACGGAAATTAAACATAGATTTCGTCTTAGTTTGTATTATCAAGATCTATTCCAAGCTCGTCATTGTCTAGTTTTCATCATGGAAAAAAGGTTGACGAAACTTTTTCGCAAAAAGTTCATGTTATCTTGTGTGTTTAATCAAATCTGGAGCGTAAGAACGACATGTTCCAGTGTTACGAGGGCAACATCTGGACTATGTCTTGACCAGGATAACTGACCTGTCAGTCATATACGTGCCTGTAACACCACAACGTGTTGTTTTTATGCTTTGGTTTTTGTACAGATGAAACAAGGGAGCATCCACTCCAAAAAAAAGTTTTCTTGGATGCTTCTTTTCCACCATAACTTCCACCGTACTCCTAGCTGCTGCTCCATCTCTACCATCCTCCCCCTTCCCCATTCCCTCTCCCTGATGGCGATAGGCTTAATCATCACTGCGTGAACTTGTTTGGCGAAGGGTTGAATATAATGGATGCTCATAAATCCTGCACTCCTGCTTTAAATGATCTTGGGATGATCAAAAGTTGAGGCCACTTAAAGTTCAAAATAGTACAGGCACACAGGCACAGATAAGTCTTCACTTACACACACACACACACACACACACACACACACACACACATGCAGGCAGATAGACATGAACTCACCGGCGCACACACATTGTCCAGATGGTGCAACCCAAGGGCATTCCAGGAAACGGCTGCAAATGGTGACTGATGCAGCAGAAGGTCTCGAGGACAGTTCACATGTCTCGCTATATATATTTATGCATCTATGTATTTATGCAAGGGCACGGCAGTTATCCTGGCCTTGGCTTGACACAGACAAGGAGCACACAGCAGCTGTTGGCCCAAGTGATTCCAAAACGGTGACCTGCCCAGCTGGTTGGCCGTCCCCAGCTGGTTGCCTGTGGAGGGAGCTGACAAGTTAGAGGGAGAAATAAAGGAAGGAGATAGAGGTGGTCTGAAGGAGCAGGAAGACGTACTGTATCAAAGCAGGGGCAAGGAAAAGGCAAGGATATCAGGATCAGCTGCCAGGAGAAAATGTCAGCACGTTTTTGCAAGCAACGTGACATTTTCACGTTTCATGTGTCATATCAAAGTTTCTAAAGTGATATAGTTTTTGAGCTGACTTTTGTCATCTTGACAATGGTGGATGGTGGACACCTGCCAAGCTGCAAACCACTGTTCAAGCTCAACAAACAACAAAACCTTTTGTGATTTAGTGACTCATTGCTGCATTTTTAGCAGCCTTTTAGGCACCAGATGTGGGTGTTTAATAGCAACCAGTCACTGCCGCAAAAAGCAGTTGTTTTTGTGGAGACATTGCTGCTTATTCTGCTGGGATTGTGCAACCCAAGACTGGTATTGTAAGCCAAAACATGATCTTTTCCTAACCATAATCAAGTCGTTTTTGTTCCTAAACCTAACCACACGTTAATCACAGTGTTGTTGAACTGTTATGTTTCAGGGTATCCGCGACATGTGTTTTGTAGCAACCCACCGTGTTCCGGCAGCTTTTCAGGCACGAAAAGCTGTTGTTTTTTGTTGCTTTTTTCTTGACAGGATGATGGCACAAAAAGCTCAAGACATTGCTTTTCCAGCCGGGATTATGTCCCCCAAGCTGGGTATTTTCAGCCAAAACATGATCCACTACATGTGTTTTGTAGCAACTAATCGCTGTATTTGCAGTGGCGTTTTAGGCATGAAAGCTGTTGTTTTTTTGTATTTTTGTTTTTTTTACTGCTACATCACTTTTCCAGCTTGTTGACACCCCCCCCCCCCCCCCCCCAAAGATGGATATTTTAGGCCAAAATATGATCTTTTCCTAACCATAAACAAGTGGTTTTTGTTCCCAAACCTAACCACACATTAATCACATAGTTGTTGAATTGTTATGTTTTGTAGCAACCCATCACTGTGTTTCCAGCAGCTTTTCAGGCACAAAAAGCTGTTGTTTTTTTGTTGAGACGTTGCTGCTTTTCCTACTACGATGGCAAGAAAAGTGGCACAAAATCCACCATAACCAGGTGGTTCTTGTGCCTAAAATAACCACACATTAATCACAGCATCTCTGAAACATAAAGTTTTAACATATCCGCTACACGTGTTTTGTAGCAACCAGTCACTTTCTTTGCAGCAGCTTTTTTTAGGTATGGAAGCTGTTGTGTTTTTTCACCAAGACGTCACTTTTTCAGCAGGGATTGTGCCCCCCAGGCTGGTAATTTAAGCCAAAACATGATCTTCTCCTAACCATAACCAATTGTTTTTGTCTCTATACCTAACCACACATTAATCACGGTGTTGTTGAATTGTTACGTTTCAGCATATCCACTACATGTATTTGTAGTAACCAGTCGTCTTGTTTCCAGCAGCCTTTTAGGATCGAAACGCTGTCGGGTTTTTTTGTCGAGACATCGCTGCTTTTCCTACCTCGACATTAGCAGGAAAAGTGGTTGTTGTTTTACCAAGACATGACTGCTTTTCCTGGCAGGATTGTGCCCCCCAAGTTGAGCATTTTAGGCCAAACCATGATCTTTTCCCCAAGCATAATAAGGTGGATGTTGTGCCTAAAACTAGCCACACATTAATCACAGTGTTTTTGAAACATGAAGTTTTTCCATATCCGTTAGACGTGTTTTGTAGCAACCAGTCACTTTCTTTGCAGCTGGTTAGTCATGAAAGCTGTTGGGTTTTTTTTACCAAGACATCACTTTTTGTAGCAACCAGTGGCTGTGTTTCCAGCAGCTTATCAGGCAGGAAAAGCTGTTGTATTTTGTCGAGACATTGCTGCTTTTCCTACTGCGACAATGGCAGGGAAAGTGGTTAATGTGTGGTTATTTTAGGCACAAAAAACACCTGGTTTTGGTGGATTTTGTGCCTAAAATAACCACACATTAATCACAGCGTTTCTGAAACATGAAGTTTTAACATATTCACTACATGTGTTTTGTAGCAACCAGTAGCTTTTTTTGGTATGAAAGCTGTTGTGTTTTTTCACCAAGATATCACTTTTTCAGATGGGATCGTGCCCCCCAGGCTGGTAATTTGAGCCAAAACATGATCTTCTCCTAACCATAACCAAGTGGTTTATGTGGCTAAACATATCTGCTTCATAATAACATGAAATGTATTTGCAGAAGCGTAAAATACCAACATTTTTTTCGCAGTTGGGTTGGGAGATAACACCCTTATTATCATTCTCCCCTTTACAAATTGGTGACAACACTGGCTATGTTCATTCATTTAAGTCTTAGAAAATAATCTGTCTCTGCATGAGGTGAAAACAAAACAGAAGCAACTCATACATAACTCAGAAATGAATTATCTGGCTCTGAGTGTCTTTGCAACGTGCAACAAAACAAAACAAAAAAACGTGACATGCAGAAACTTTGGTTGTTTATATGCTTTAACTCTGCTTGAGTACTTTTATTCTTAAGTTTTCTTTGTAAAAAAAAAACTCAATGGAGTACTTTGTTATAGCTGCAAAGTCTAAGCCCATTACAACCAGAAAGCAAAATGGATGATGGAAAATGATAGGGGTTAAGGAACAAGGTCAAGAAAGTCGAAGGAGGAGGCGAGGAGAGAAATGAGAGGAGGCCTGGGAAGCGGAGGAGGTGCAGCCAAGCAAAAACTCCCTGGGTAATTAAGGATTTTGAGAACAGGGAGGATGAGAAGGAAGGATACAGGGGTGTGAGAGGAGAGGAGATCTGAGGTGAAACAGGTGAGAGAAGGTAGGCGTGTTAGGCTGTGGTGAGAGTGTGCCGTACAAGAGGTGGAGTGAGGACAAAGATGCAAGGAATGAACGAATGATAGATGAGGTGAGGATGGAGATGGAGGAAGGAGAGAGGGGAGGAGGGGCATGGCAAAGAGGAAGAGAGTTATAGGGTGCAAAGGAGGATATCCTCTTTTTGGTAAGAGGCTGCTGTGACAAATTGACAGTCATTCAAACTGACACCTACAGCAGAGATGAAACCATGTCTGAGCAAGCATGACTGGACAAGAATAATCATCACACTTACTGATGTGGCTCACAACATTTAGCCAGACTCCTGAGAGACTAAACTTAATTAACTGAGGAGACAACTGTCGTGACAACACAAGAAAGTATCTGTGATTGCAAGCAATACATATTTTAACAGATTATTACAGCGTCAGCCGAGTTTACTCTGCTGTCTCTGCTAAGAGTGCACAAATATCTGGTTCAATATTGATGTTTTACTCTGGTTTAGCTGCTTGAGAGACTAGTGTGTTGGTTTGACTGTGCATCAAAAGAGATTTGGGAATCAAAGCTGTGCCATTTAGGAGCTTTCGCAGTGCATAGTGTTCTTCAAGCGTGCAGATTTGCAAATGAGATTAAGGGATGTCTTCCTGCAAGACACCAGATGCAGAAAACATGTGACAAATTGTAGATTTTCTGTCCTACCCCAAACTAAGAACCTGACACTCTGCTACTGTGCAGTGCAAACATTAATTATTCCTTGCTCGAAGTGGCAGGGTAACCTTCAAAAATGGTACATGAATCCCTTAATTATGCATATCAGTGCTAAATGAAACATTAAGCTGTGGGGATGTAGTTCTCCCAGCAAAACCTTCAGGAGAGCTCACACAAATGCAGCTTTTAAACACTTACCTGTTAAAAGCATCCCTCTTTTCTCTGTCTCTCGCATTCTCTCACTCCCACAGACACACAGCAACACACACACTATGAGGACGCTGTTATGTAGGCCTGGTGTACTGAGACACAAAAATCTGAACCATGTGATACAACTGGGGCAGCTGTTAAATCAACTTTTCCATTAATTTGTAACACCCAAACTAGTTTGTGTGGTTGGACAGGCCCTCAGGAGCCATGCCATAGTGGCTGAACTGTGTTACTACAACTTCTGGGTCCGTTGCGTGATGATGCCATTGGGCCCAAAAAGACTCACGACTTATGGTTACTTATGGTGTAAAAGACACGTCTGTATATCGGTGAATACATTTTTTGAGCATCACAACACTCGCAAAATGACTTAACGTCACTACTGAGATTTGATCCATTCGATTCGATAACATTTCAAAAGTTTAGAAGAGCTGCACAAATAAATCATTTCGAGTTAACGAGGGGCTGGACAAAAGTTAACCAGCGTGGCAGGCAGAAGTCTCTAGTATGCCTGATCTATTTATTTTCTATTTATTTTATTTAATAAATATTTGTTTAATAACTAAATGTATTTATTTATAAATTTATTTATTTATTTTTATCTATTTATAAATGTATTTATTTTGAATTAATAATAAATAAAATTTATTTAATTTAATAAATAAAATAAATAATAATCAGTAATAAGAGGCAGATGTTGCTATTGCATTAATGTATGTAATGTCACCAACATTGGAAATTAAAATTAAGACAGTTTATGAGGTTTGGAAGTTTAGAGTTCTGATGGCCCAGGAGACAGAGAGCCACAAGATGCTGCGGCCATACCTGCTGCCATCTATACGACTGATATCTCCAAACAATTCTCACCAAAAAAAAAACTAGATTGATAATTGATCTGTCCCTTTGAGGTGTTGAAATTGCATCCAATCATGAAATGTTGCATCTGCGCTTTATATCAAATTCTACTCTCATACTGTAGTATGTGTAGCTTATAGGGTTGCAGCGATATACGGGTTTAAAGGTATACCATGATATACAAGTTGACGGCTATCATATCGTGTACATTTGCTTATTTATAATATTGAAAAAAATCCAAATGGACGTTGAATCTCCCCTTTATTTTAGTTTCAATTACAGTAAGAAAAACTGTTTGTTTAACTGTTTGATGTCTTTGTCATAACAATAATAATCATTATGTCAACTTGTCATTAACACAAAAAGAGGTGTATTTCTTGTTAATGTCAACTTGTCATGACAAAGACATCTTCTGGTAATGTCAGCCTGGTTAATGTCAAGTTGTCATAATCAAGACAACCCAAACAATGTCAACTTGTCATTACAAAAACCAAATGACACTCAGTGACAGCAGTCATAAACGTTTATGACATGTACATAATGTTCATGACAGTGTCATGTCATAGTTATGACAGTTTCATGTCACCCTTATGTAGACACCTTTAAGTAAGGTATTACCGCTCATTCTGACTGATAATAATGTAAATTCTGTGATAACGTGATACTGTGAAATCGCAATATTTTCTGTGACACTTATATCACTTTTTTTTTATCATATTTGAAGAGCCAGAATAAATGTAGTTGTTTTTGAGGACAAAATAGCCCAACTGCATGGCATAATATTAAATCTTGTTAACATCAGTTGTAATAGTAAAATGATCTCTGTACCAGAGCTGAATCAAAGCGTATAGGAAGAGAAACCGAGTCACCCCTGTGTGTCATGGATGGATCTGTCACCCCAGCAGGAGGGTCGGTATGACTCACTCGGTTTTGTCACAGAGGTACTGCCGTGCTAAAAACTTTGGCCAGGCTGACAGTACCCTTGTAGTCGGAGAGAAGGTTAACGACGTTTGTCAAACGTCACATGGACACTCATAATTGTACTACTAACCGAGCTGATTCAGCTACTCAACCGCAGGGAGCAAGGACAGGCTAGGTCTGTCTGCATTTATTATCCACTCTGTCTTAGGAGGGGTGCTGATCTAAAGGCCATGGACCAAGCTTCACATCTGTCTGCGCAACAATTTTGCTGCACAGTCACATATCCGCCATCTGGAAAAGTTGCCTACCTTTTCTGCCATGATGATGAATAACACGGGGTTTAGTTGACAAGATGATGTAGACGAGATCTGCTGTGTTTGTGTGATGAACGTGACTGAACAATGATGAACTGTAAGCATTGTTGTGGACTCATACCATATGTAAAATGGTCTGTGCTGCATTCCACTTGTTCATATTTGAAGCAGCTGGTTTTAAAGGACAAGGAATGCATGAAAAAAGAGAGTTTTAGGATCACACAACACACTGTAAGTCTTTCCATTATGCTCTGTCATTCAGCTTCATTTGTTTTTTTGTCAATATCAAGACCAGGTGAAAGTATTATTTTCCATTTTTATTTTCAGTGCATTTTTCTTTTCTTATTAACCTTTTGCTTTCCCCAGAGAGGACCCAGTTTTGCTGAGCATTCACTTCCATCAAAACACACACACACACACACACACACTTACAACTGAGGGTTGCTCAGTACAACATCAGCCATTTATTGCTTGTCAGTGGTCATATAGAGATTAGCAGGTTAAATCCTTTGCTCGTTGGGGGTTCAAAAGACATTTTTGAATATAGGGATGCAGATGCAATATAGATTAAATATTTGATTAAAATTGTCATAGTTAGTCCTCGGTGGCGTTGAGACGGCAAACCCCTGATCAGAATCCGTATCTGTCCTGAAGATGCATCTCATGCTAGAGACAGAGCAACACTGCCTCTCTGTGGAAGCTCAAACAACTGCAGGTCAAAATATTAGTTTGAGATACCCAGACATTGAAGAAGTTGATATACCATCAAGAGGGGGTGATCACAAGAAGAAGATTCAGTATCACCTCAATGAGGACTGTGATATTAAAGGCACAGTTCAGCCTAAAATCAGAAATGCATATTTTCCCTCTTACTTGTATCAGTATTTATTCATCTAGATTTTTTTTTTTGTGAGTGTTGGAGATATCGGCCGAAGAGATGTCCACCGTCTCTCCAGTCCAATCACAACCCACTTTCTCAAGATAATCCACAGACCTTGGCAGAGCAGTTTCATGAAGAAACAATTTCATTTCTAACAAACTACACCCACCAGTCGAATCACCACGCAGAAGGAAGTGTGCATCTTCTGCTAGCTCACGTGGTGAAGAAAGAGCTGGGCCTAAAGGCAAGCCCGTTGATTTGATGGTCCATCCACGTCCAAACCCTCACCTATGGTCATGAGCTCTGGGTAATGCCTGTAGGAATGAGATCGTGGATACAAGTGGCCGAAATGAGTTTCCTTCAAAGGGTGTCTGGGCTCAGCCTTAGAGATAGGTTGAGGAGCTCGGAGTAGAGCTGCTGCTCCTTCGTATCAAAAGGGCTCAGTTGAGGTGGTTCGGGCATCAGATCATGATGCCTCCTGGGCGCCTCCTGTTAGTGGCATGTCCCACAGGTAGGAGGCCCCGGGGCAGACCCAGAGCACACTGGAGGGATTACGTATCTCATCTGTTCTGGGAACGCCTCGGGGTCCCCCAGGAGGAGCTGCAAAGTGTTGCTGGGGAGAGGGACGTCTGGAATGCTTTGCTCGGCCTGTTGCTCCCGTGACCTGGCCTTGGATAAGTGGTTGAAAATGAATGCATGGATATGCAGTGGATAGGTTGAAACTTGGCTATGGTTAGGGAAAATGTTTTGGCTTAAAATGTCTGGTTGAGGGCACAATCCCTGCTGGGAAACCAGCAATGGGTCACGGAAAAACACCCATGTTTGGTGCCTAAAAAGCCGCCGGAAACACAGCGATGACTTGTCATTTATGTCGCTTTTATTTCATTAGTTTGTGTCAAACCTAATTCATATTTTTCATGTGTATGTGTCTGTGTGAGTGTGTGATCGGATCTTATTTACTTTAATCTTATACTGGCTTTTATGTGTGTGTTTTCTCATTTTACAGAAATGTACAATGCCATCGTTTTTTTCTGATGACTGGCTCATATGTGCAGTCTGTGGAAAAAATAAATCATGCAGGTGCACAGAGTAAAAAATGCCACCAGAGATCCTCATGTTTGCAGTCAATGGCTTTATATGTAGGTAGATTTACAAAAAAACAAACAAACAATTCAAACAATATGCATAAATATATCTACTATAGTTAGATTACTTAAACAGGGAATAATATCCATCACTATCTGTTGCAATTTCACATTACAGGTAGCAGCCAGCAACAACACATATCAGAGCAACAAAGGGTGACTTGTGCAGTAATACATTTCAGTGGTCTGGTTAGCATGTCACTTAGTTGGTAAGCAGAAGGCAAAAATAACACAACTCAGATTCACCTGAGCTTTCTAGCCTCTTAAAGGGGAGAAGTAACCAAATACAAATATCAGGTCTGAAAAAACACATTAAAGAGCTTGCACATGTAATATTTATGTGCAGGAGCACGAGAGAAATGATGGTGACTGCTTGGAAGGTAAAATGTGTGAGGTTTGTTTATTGCAGGAGAACACGATGAAAGTTAATGCTGGTTAAGTCGCTCTTTGACATTTCTTGTTTTTCTGTGCTTCTTTGATCCTTCGCTCTGTTCAGGCTCATGAGGTTCAGTATGGTTCATGTGTGTAACACTGTCTTAATCAGATAAATCCTAAAGCACGTCATCTACTGTACGCATTATCTTGAAACTAGACAGCTATGTGTTCTTTCTGATGGCAGAGTGCAGTGTATAAAGCACTGAGATTATAGGCTGTGATCCAGATGTTGTTTAATCTGGAATATTTTTTCAACTGCTGACGTCTCCTAGAGAATTTAGTTCAGGGTTCCTCACTACTTCTAACCCCTTTCACCTCATTTACGTATTCAAGATTTTTAGATTCCTAGGCCTTCACACTGTAAACTAACTATCGCATCTGAATGCAGACTACACAGGGAGTTACCATCTGTGCTATACAATAACCATGCCAACTCTTAACAGTGTGACTGTAGCCAAGCAGAGGGAAATGAAGGCACAGAGGTGTACTGTATATCCAACACACTCTGGTGGCTGTTAAAGGACTCGAACAGGTTGTTATTAAGTTGACAGTGCAGGACGCTACCCTGCATATGGTCACTGAGACATCTAACAAAAAAAAATCTGTGGATGAGCAGTTGTTTAGAATTAACCACGTGGCAACAAAAAGCTGTATGATAAAATGTAATCTATGATCAGCGTCTCCCTGTGGAGCTGGCAACACAGGCCAAGAGGCACAGCTTATGTCTTATAACAGGGCCGTGGTGCAGTTCACTTTCAGTTGTATCACAGAATAAACAGTCTTGGTTATTTCTGACCAAGAAAACTGTTTTCAAAAATCAGGATTGTCTGGAAAATATAAACTTCTGCAATCAGCTCAACTCAAACTAAATGTGCAGTGAACTGATCCCAGTCCTGCTGTAGAGACTTCGGGCCCTATCTTGCACCCATTACTAGTTTCAGATTGACGCAGTTCTTATTTTCATGGCCAGCACCCATGTCGTGTGAGTAGCAAATGTACTCGCGCCCATCTGTGCACCCATAGAAGTGTAGGTGTTAAAACAAGGTGTGGTCAGGCGCATTGTTGGCGTACTGCTATTCTGAGGCAGCAGGAAATGACTGCACTATTGACCAACACAAACTTGCTCTAAAGTCAGAATAGCGCAGTATTTTCCTGCTGCTTAAAGGACGCATTGTTCAGACAGTAAGATGCACCGACATAGGCGGTTTCATATGTGTATGGGTTGGATTAAATAATACATAATTAACAAGAAAAATATTACATTCTTCAAAATGTGAACATAGCAGAGATCAGAGCAGAGCTGCTGTCCGACTCCCCATTAAGAGAGATGCTTTGCGCATTTAAACACAGCGAGCAGTGTAATTTAATTGATTATTTCAGAAGCTAAAAGTTCAGTTCTGTTTCTTCTGTCAAGTTTATAACTACAGTTCTTAGTTTGCTGTTAAATGTCCCGTGATATTTGCTGCAACGACGTCACTGCTCTTACTGCATTAGTCTCAGCAGTAAACCACTTGCTTCTCCAATTGACCCTTCGCTAAGTCCCACCCCTGGACGCAGACTGGCCAATCATAACGTAGCATCAGGCCAGCTCAGACCAGGGTCTGACAACAGCACAGCTGTGCTCCATTGACTCTAATGCAGTCGTGTCAGATTTCCGTCATTTTCAGGCTGGTTTTGTGGATTTGGAGCTAAATGTTGTGCCTGGGGCACGTCGTGTATTAATGATACTCGTTACCTGGAGAGGTTGGAAAAAGATATACATTTCTTCCCTGTTCCAAAACCAAAATCAAACCCTGAAAAGTGTAGGGTTAGCTAGCTAGCTACTGAAGATATAGCCTACTGAATGTATACACATGCTGCTTTCGCTTTGTAATGATTATAACAGTGAAACAAAGAGCGACCCTGCAGTACAGGAACCAGTGAAGGGAAGCAGGGAAACTTTGCTCATATTCAACCAGCTCTGTGTCATCGCAGTGTGTGCAGATGCAGAGGTCCAGGTGTGAAGCCAAACACTGTTCATCTGCACACACTGCGATGCCACACAGCTGGTTCAATATCAGCAAAGT
The DNA here is from genome assembly GCF_011397635.1 of Epinephelus fuscoguttatus. Lineage (NCBI taxonomy): Eukaryota > Metazoa > Chordata > Actinopteri > Perciformes > Serranidae > Epinephelus > Epinephelus fuscoguttatus. The sequence continues at coordinate 35,627,565 of NC_064770.1, forward strand.
TTCCCTTTATATTCATTGTCTTGTGTGGCGATCAGCAGTGATGTGGTGGTTCACTTTTACACTGTGATCTGTAGCCTATAGTTCGGCTTTAGCTTCTAACTATCTTTGTCTTTTTAACCTGTTGTTGCTGCTGAGTCAGTTTGACATGCTGGATATATCCTTCAAACACAGACTGTAGACCCCTCTGTCTGCATCTCTCTTCCATGCTTACTCTAACAGCTTGTCGGACCACCACAAAGGGGCAGGGCTTAGCGAAAGGTCAATTTGCCAAATCCACCATGTAAATAACAGTGCGCCAGGTGTGGGCACATCTGGCTTTTAAAGGGAATAGGAGATGACACTCTGATTGATTGATTCATGTTACCCCCAAAACACACCTATGAGTAATTAAGGGACTAAATTCAATCCCTTTGCCACTTGTGCCTCACTTTGCTCCCAGACTACGCTATGTTTAAGTAGCAAAAGTGGCTGGATATGCCCTTAATGCACTTGAGCTATGCTCTTTAGACCATCTGCTATAAATCGTCTAAATAGGGCCTGTACACTCTACACTTTTTACATCACCTCTGATCTTATAACCTCAGTGTGCGCGGGGCATCGATCACCTACTGTGACAGGTGGAATGATGATGGCAGGTACAGCTGAATACAACAAAAAATAGTACAGACAAATATTACAGGTATAAAAGGATCACTGATGAAAATGTATCTACAGGCTGCCAAAAAACATAAGAAAAAACATATAACAAATCATGACAGTGCAAAAATTAAAATATGATTAAAAGACTCTCCAACTGTCTCGTTCTTATTTTCCATCAACCTGCGTCCATTGATTTGAATATATTATCTATGTGAAAGTGTACACTCAGATTAGTTCCATTGTAGTCAGCAGCAAGTGTTTCTCACTGCAGAAACCATGTGGGAAACCTGATATGTCAGAAATAACGTCATCGTGGGAAAAAATATATATATAAATTAGCTTACTAAACTGAATAAATTAAATTTTTAATAAACTGGAAGGGCACTCAGAGAGCACAGCCCTCCACCAAGGCTAAATGTCCTATCTTACAATGTTAATGAACATGAAAAATGATTTGTCTATCCCTCCGTGATTCGGAAATTTAATGGGTTCGTTCTGAGCCCTTCCACCAAGTTTCCTAAAAATCACCCTCGTAGTTTTCCCATAATCCCGCTGATAAACAGACAAACTGAAAACACAACCTCCTTAGTGGAGGTAATACACATCACAACACCAAAATGGAAAAAACTACAAGTTCCAAATTAAGTAAAATTAAAGGGACATTTGTACCTCGGGACAAAAGTTAAAATACTAAATAAGCTGGATGCACCAATGTGCAGGAGGTATTTAAATGTTGTAGGTGGTTAAATTACAAACATCAGATAAATGCAGTGAAGTAAAAAGGGCAATATTTCTATGTAGTGGAGTTTAAGTAGAAATTCTGTCAAAATGTAGATGCTAAAATACGTTGCAGCGCCCCAAATTGAAATACTTCATTACATTACACTTCTGAAAAAGCTTAATTGGAGATCTGACTTCCCATAGACTAATTACTAAGAAGGCAACATTCATCAAAGTCAGCTTTTAGTGGTTTTTAGTGTTGATATTCGACTGTGCTGGTGCACCCAAAACCCATCTGTGTTTTGTCAGTACATTGAATGTGATGCCAGATGCACCCTCAAACATCACAAACCAACTTTAAGGTGGAAATTATATGTTAAGTTTGAATTTTAAGGATTCACTGGTCATTGATCACTTCTAGCTTCCAAAATGGCCGTTAGTTTCAATACTAGTGTGTAACTTATTTACAGAAAGAACACTGAAAGAAAGACAATTAGTTTGACTGACTGACTACAATAAAAGTGACCTTGTGAACACTCGGTGACTCTGCTGCTCTCTCAGGTTACATGTTCCTCCCCCCGTTGATGACGTTACCTCCTGGAGGGGCGATGTGGATTGAGTCCAGAATGGGCCGCAGTATCTGGCCGAACGGTCTGGAGAGGGAAGGAAGAGATTTGATACCTTTAAATAGATCTTAAAATGTAAAGCAAGCGTTTCAAATCAAGTTTCAAAAACCACAGACTGGACTGAAGCCATGGGCAGCTGTCAGACTGAGTTTCACACTCACGTGGAGAGGACTTCTGATGGAAGGTCAGTGATGTAGGACGGGATGGACCTGCCCGTCAGGAACTGAGCCACCTCATTGGTGAAGGTGTTGCAGTTGTGCTCAAACAGACGATACCTGTCACCTCTGAACCAATAATTAAGTAATACAGAGAGACATTAGATGACAGCTTTCATGCATTTGTGACAAGTCAGTTATGAATTTAACCATTTTATTTGGAGTCCCTCCTCTCTCATAAGCTTTACTACTATTTGTGATATAATATTAAAGGGACAGTCCAGCCCTAAAATCAAAAATACATATTGTATCTCTCACCTGTAGTGTGATTTTTAAGTCTAGATTGTTTTGTTGGGAGTTGCCGAGTATTGGAGATATCGGCTGTAGAGATATCTGCTTTCTCTCCAATATAATGAAACTAGATGTCGGCTTGTGGTGCTCAAAGTGCCAAAAAGATACATTTGAAAAACCCAATGGCAATGTCTCTTTTCAGAAATAATGATCCAGGTACTTAAGACAATTAACCTTGTTGCGAGCAGCTTCATGTAAGAACTATTTCCTTTATACCATATAACATCCACCAACTGTATCGATGCGCAGAAGAAAGCTTGCATCTACTGCTAGTTTACCTAGCATCACTGAGCTAGCTTGCGTTACAGCTCAGCCGAGGACAATGTCCTTAATTGCAACATCTGAGACATGAGCCTCTCATTCATGAGTAGATGCACACTTCCCTCTGCTTGGTGGGTAGTAGTAGTTTGGTATAACGAAAATAGTTCCTACATGAAACTGCTCACAACAAGTTCTGCAGATTATCTCGAGTGACCAGGTCATAATTTCTGGAAAGAGACATTGCTGTTTCTCACATGTATTTTCTATCAAACTCCACCTGCTAACTCTGTCAACACGCAGAAGGAAACGTGCATCTACTCATAAACGAGAGGCTTGTGACAGCTTGAGATGTAAACATTATTGGCCTAATTCTCGGCTGCGCTGTATCCTTGGCTAGCTCAGTGGTGCTAGCTGAGTTAGCAGTAGATGCACACTTCCTTCTCTGTGGTGATACAGTTGGTGGGTATAGAAAGGAAATAGTTCCTGCGTGAAACTGCTCACAACAAGTTCTGTAGATTATCTCGAGTAACCAGGTCACGATTTCTGGAAAGAGACATTGCTGTTTGTTAGATGTATTTTTTGGCGCTTTGAGCACCACAAGCTGAGTGCCATCTAGGTCCATTATGTTAGAGAGAAGGCAGACGTCTTTGCGGTTGATATCTCCAACACTCAGCAACTCACACCAAAACAATCTAGACTGATGAATATCACTACAGGTAAGAGGCAAAATATGTATTTTTGATTTTGTGGTGAACTGTCCCTTTAACTACTACTTTTCTTATGGGTGAAAACAGCATAAAGAAGAGATGGATATCAGAGACTCGACCTGTATGTGCTTTCTCCCAGGGAAGAGAGGTACTCCATGAAGATCTCCTCAGACACTTCAGTCTCTCCCAGCTCTACCACTGTGTCTGGAGGACCCAGCATAGTCCCACCCTGACAAACACACAGCAGACAAATGGTAAACATCTCAACATTTACACATTATGAAGGCTGTTGAAAAGAGCCACTGATGCTTCACTGCACCAGTAGATAAAAGAATAAACACTCTAGATGAGTTTGGGGTGTTTCTCTGATTAAGGAGGATAATTGCTAAAAGGCAGGCTAGAATACATCAAGGGAAGACACCGGCAGCACAGTTGGAATGATGTCTGACTGCAGAAAAATGCTATCAGTCCTCCGGAGTTACAGATCAAAGGATGAAAAGCTAACAAACCAGTTTGACTTTTTGAGGGTAAAGCTGGTGTATATATATTTTTTTGTATTTTATCTATTTATATATTTCATATTTCATTTGAAAAGACCAAATCCAACCATGCGTTTATCCCACTAACAAGTATTGTCTGTGTAGCCAAAGAACTGAGCCACATTGAGTGACACCCTCCTTCATTACAATGGATGTGGGCACTGTGGTTTACTGTGAGTCAGTCCCACAAACACTGTTGTGCTGCTAGAAATACACCACCCGTGGCTGGTCTGATAAGACACTGCCCAAGTTCTTGGGAAATTAGTTGAGTCATTACTTGCTCAAAAAAAGTGTTGTGTGACAGGCTAAGGCTTTGCTGGTTTTGGTCTTTGATCGGGTTTGTAGAGAGGGAAAAAATAGAATAATATGTATTATGTATGTCCTTTATTAAAAGTATTGTAGGAAATGCAGAAACTGAAGTAGAAGTAATTCAGGCACATTTAAAACTTTGGTAAACACTTAATTATAACCATCATTAAAACATGGTAAATTTAAAGTTATTCATTTAAGTTTTACGATATTTACCAAAGTTTGATTAACTATAAATTAACCATTTATTAATAATGCTTATTATAAAGTGTTACTGTAACATCGTCACAAATTAACACCTGAGAGAATTTAAGAGCATGTGCGTTTGGCCTCTAACAGCTTGCAACATCTCATTCAAACCTGACTTTATGTCTTGCACATGACTTTTATAAACACACAGATCATATGAACTTTTAGAGATTTAGTGTTGGCAGCTCTGTGCACACACAGCCTGGAAACATAATCTAAACGACAGGAATCAGACCCAGAAGTTTTCAGGTATTAATAGGTCTCTGGCTCTGCAGTCATCTTCTTCCTGAGCTTGTTTGATGAGACTTGTGTGAAAGGAGTCGGTCCCCTTGTGACAGACTTACCGGCGAACAGCTGGAGATCCCCTCCCCTCCGAAGAAGAACTCATCACCGTACGCCACTATAGCTGTGTGCCTGGGAGAAAGACAGGCACAAAATTAACACAGAGGTGAATTCAGGTCAGAACAATATTACCTGGGCTTATTTAAAACTGCAGCTCACTGTCTTTATACCAAATAATGAGCTTGATTAATGTGTCATGTGATTTCTTATGGTGTATCCACACTTGTACAACTCCCCTTGTCCAATTATGCTTCATTTACAGAATCAGTGACACTTCTTAAAACTCTTTAAATCAATGTTAGCACACTGTTTTAATGTCAACACATTTTACTTGATTATTATTTTTGTTTGTGTTGTTTTTATCTGATATTATCATCAGGTAGTGTCTCGTTTTATTTTTGTATTACCAAAATAGTATGATTTATTTTCCCCCAGTGCAGTCTTCAGGGCAGTTAATATCCAAAATTGCTTATCTTTTTTATCTTTATCTTTATAATTATCATTTTTCTTTTATTTCATTTACTTTCTGTATGACTTAAATTGCCTAATTTTATTTGCCTAAGTCCTATAGTGTTATAAAACTTGCTTCAATGACTAAACTATATAAATGAAGTTTACAAGTTGTTATTATTATTTTGATTTCCTAGATTTTATGAAATTGCTTTGGGCAAAATTCAAAATAAAACAAGTAAAGAATTAACATGGTGCCTTGAGATACAACCAAGTTAAATTTAAGACTTTTTTAGATCCTTAAATGAAATTTAAGAGCAAACCTCAAAGTAAAGACACTGATGTCACTTCAAAATGAACAGTAAAGATACATGATAACAGTTGGGTGAGTTTAAGTTTAATGTGTTTAACTTTAAGTTAAGTTCAGAGCTTAATTAAGTTCAGGCTCCTGGCTGTCCCACGCTCCAGACTGAAGCTCAGGGGTGATCGTTCCTTTGCTGTGTCTGCCCCCAAACTGTGGAACAGCATCCCCCTCCCAGTTAGATCCACCCCCACCACTGACTCATTTAAGTCCAGGCTCAGAACCTACTTTATACATTAGAGTTTGAGATGTGGTTTTCCCTGATGTGTGCCTGTGTGTGTTGTCTCTAAAGGTGTGAGCTGTGTACCTGACAGCTATGTTGCCTCTTATGTGTGTGTGTTTTAAGCGTCTTATTCCATCTGTACAGCACTTGAGTTGTTTTAAAATGTGCTTTACAAATACATTTGAGTTGAGTTGGGTAATGTAAAAAGAAAAGAAAATCTCTTTGCTGTCATAAATGCTATTTATTATTGCAATATTTACAGAAATAACGCAAAAAAAATCGTTGTCATCGGTCTGTCCAATGATTGTAAACAGTCATTGGGTCTGTCAGGCTGGAGGAATGTTCATGGTCATGCGACTGCAAATATTTGAGACCCATCGAATCTGGATTTAAGACATTTTAAGACTTGTTACGGACCTGTAAATAACCTGATTACAACAAAATGAGGACAGTATCAGACACCCTGCCAGCAGCTGATTTTAGCATGGTTTAAAAGGATCTTTATGTTATCTGCTCTGGGGCCAAAATGGGTCACTGGCCTGCACCTGATGGACCAGCACATTGAATAAGAAGCAATGATTTCATGACTTAAGAGCTCTGACTTTAAGGTTAAAACAACAGGAAGGAGATTCTTACCATATACCATCCAGCTGTTTGCCTGTAGGAGTAAAAAAAGGACAGTGGTGAGAGGAAGAAGAAGAAGAAGAAGAAGAAGAAGAAGAAGAAGAAGAAGGGGGCAGGTGATCTTCTGTAGGCTACAAGCTGTTAGTTGATGTCAGCCCCCATTAACCACCATCAAACCATTCCTCAACACAAATCAGGCACGCTTGGCAATATTTTCAAAATAAATGTATACAAATAACTAGACCTACATAACTCTATCAAAGATAAGTTCACTACACGGTAATGACTGTGTAGAAGCGACTTTACAATATAAGTACCCGGTGTTTGTTATTATCACTTAATTATCCCCGAGGCCAGACTGCATCGGATTTTTCTCAGTACTTACCTAACATGATGGGACTGAGGCTGCGCGCCATTCCTCTCGACAGATCATAAATATATAACTGTACGTTGTATCGCGTCGCATTCTTTTCCATAATGTAAACCCACAAACAGCTTCTTTAAATCTTATTTTTCGCTCGGCTGCCGAAGCGACGGACATTTAACGGCACAGCTGACCGGGACCTTCTTTGCGGATGATGTCATCACGTTAGAAAATGCGTGGAACACTTCCGATTCCGCTGATTTCAGAATAAAAGTTTGTCAAGAGGCGTCAACGCAAAGCGTCAGCGACGTAACGTGAGCTTTCTCGGAGGGAGATTTATTTTGAAGTCGTATTGCATCTCTTCCGGTCTTACCCTGTTATCTCTAAATGACTTGACAATTTCATTCTCACAGCTGACAGCGGTTTCTGATACATGTCACAGAGCTTGTAACGGACACACCAGGTCCTGAGACAATCTTGTGATCCGCACTTTGTTTAACTAGAAGAACATCGTTTTTATTCATGTGTAGACACACTACAATATTGGCAAAATGTTCATGAAGAACTAAAATACCCTGGTTTTAACAGATCTGGGGGAAAGTGCATTTTCCTGTTATGCACCATGGTCATGGAACAATCTTCAAAAAGATCTAAAATTAGAAACATTTATTCATTATGTTTTTTATTTATTTATTTATTTATTTATTTATTTTGGGGGGCCACTTTGTTTAAATAGTTGTAGTTTTATTATAGATTTTTTTATAATGTTTGTTTTTGTTTGTTTTTATTTATTTAAATTTTTTCAGGGGGCACTAGTTTGAACAGCTGTTATTGTTTCATTGTGGATTTTTGCATTACATGTTTTCTGAGAGCCCACTTTGTTTTAATAACTGTTTTCTAATTTTCCAGCCCTGATGAAGACCAGCAGTGGTTGAAACATGTTGGCTTTTTAACGAGCTGGCCATTGTATTAAAGGCTTTTTAATCTAATATTTCCTTCCTCATTCTCATTTTTCTTTGAAGTGCCTGGATTCTTTTCCTGTTTGCAGTAATTAATTTACTGATTGATTGATTTATTGATATTTTGATTGGCTGCTACCTTGGCCAGGTCTCTCTTGTAAAAAAAATCAAACAAACAAAAAACTCAATGGGACTTCCTGGTTAAATAAAGGTAAAATAAAATAAAATGAAAAAAATAAAATAAAATAGATAAGAAATGCCACACAAGTATTTGATGTAAAGCAAATTCTTTTATTGTGGATTTTTGTATTATATGTTGTTGTTGTTGTTGTTGTTTGAGGGTCCACTAGTTGAAATAGCTGTTGTTTCATCGTGGATTTTTGCATTACATGTTTGTTTTTTGTTTTTTTTTAGGGCCCACTTTGTTTTAATAATTGTTGTTTTTTTGTGGATTTTTTTAAAAACTATTTTTCATTATGTTTTTGCATTTTAATGTGTTTTGATTGGCTGCTACCTTGGCAAGGTCTCTCTTGTAAAAAAAAATCAATCTCAATGGGACTTCCTGGTTAAATAAAGGTTAAATAAAATAAAATGAAAAAAAAATAGACTAAAATAAAGAAGAAATATCACACAATTATTTGACGCAAACCAAATTCTTTTATTGTGGATTTTTGTATTATATGTGTTTTGTTTTGTTTTTTTTGGTTTGTTTTTTTTTTGAGGGTCCACTAGTTTGAATAGCTGTTTTTGTTTCATTGTGTATTTTTGTATTACATGTTTGTTTTTTGTTTTTTTAGGGCCCACTTTTAATAATTGTTGTGTTTTTGTGGATTTTTTTAAAATTATTTTTTATTTTATTGGCTTTATTATTTATTTATTGGCTGCTACCTTGGCAAGGTCTCTCTTGTAAAAAAAAAATCAATCTCAGTGGGACTTCCTGGTTAAATAAAGGTTAAATAAAATAAAATGAAAAAAATAGAATAAAATAAAATAAAGAAGAAATATCACACAATTATTTGACGCAAACCAAATTCTAATTTACAAAGATAACCTCCTCAGAGAAATACATGACAGTTCTGATACGGTCAGTATCATCACAGTTATGGGTTAATATCACATGTATCACACATATGAATATGTTTTTATCTTTTGTTCATTGGAAATATATTCTTGCTGTTTTGAATCGATTTTGAATCTATTAATATGATTGGAAGAATGCAAGATTATGTTTTCCTATGAGAAACTGTATTGTGCTGTTGAATTATTCTAAATAAAGTTTTAAAAAGACCTTGGTCCACTCGAAGAAGATGTTTGTTGAATGAGGGTCGTGTTATATGAACGTATTTCTCACCATCGGCTGTTGAATATTATGGCAGATAGAAACTGGGACACACACACACGACCCTGGATGTCTCGTAACCCCTGGTAACCACTGGAGGGCGCTGCAGTATCTGTAGTACACACTCCGAAGCAGACGGTGGCGGTAATGCGCCTAAAACTCTGATTGTTAACTACCGTTTAAAATCAGAAGAAGAAGAGCAGTCAGTCAGCCAGCCACAACCCTCCCTGCCTCTGGACCAAAATAGACAGTTGAGGGCAGAGCAGCTGAGATCAACCAGAAATGGCTGCCACCGGAGTTCTTCCCTTCATCCGGGGGGTAGACCTCAGTGGAAACGACTTCAAAGTAAGGATTTAAAAATATATTCATTTAGTTTTCATGTGTCTCTGTTGAGCAGCTTGCACTGTTAGCTAGCTAGCCGAAGCTAATCTAAGTTAGAGACTCAACAACAAACGGCTAAAGGCTGAGACGTTGAAACACTAGCCTAGCTTAACGTTACTAGCATTGGGCGTTAGCCAGTCAGATGTTTGACATGGACAAAGTAACGTTAGCAGTTTAGTGTCGGTCACAGCTCCTTGACTGGAGGTTAACACACTTCAGTTTAGGGGAATGGGTTTGTGAAGGCTACTTTTTTAAGTTGCTTTGTCCGCGGTTAGAATATTCTGGATAGTTCAGGGAAACGTAGCTCTTGTTTCAAACGTCACGTTAGCTAGCTACTTTAGCTTCCCTGTTGGCTAACTCTGTCTGGCTGGCTGGCTGGCTGGCTCAGAAACACAAGCTCTGTGTGGGAACACGTTAGCTTTATCAGGTAGATAACTACACGGCCAAAAACAATAACGCGTGTTGACTCAATGTCGTCATACTTGAAGGTCTGACACACTCGTGCGTGCTAAGTTTGGGAGACTGAAAAAGCAGCGCGGCTGGCAGCAGTGACAGCTGAGATCATCTGGCATGTTTCTGAACTGACACAACTATTTGTGTAGCCTATTTAACGCTAGCTGCCATGTCAGTGTGGAAGTAGTGTAGTATAGATAAAATGGCGAAACAAGTTGTTTATCTGTCAGTGAGAGAATGGCTTCTGATCTAATTTCAGACAGTGTGGGATGACATCATTTCCTCTGCCAAGTTGTGCCCTGCCTACACCACAGTGACTGACTTTCCAGGTTTCTTATCCTGACTGGAAACGATAATGTAGATTGAATACCACAGCTGGCCAGATGTTTACTCTAGTTACTCATGTAGATTTGTGAGTGGCTGACATTTTTTTTTGACCATTTGAACTCTCACACCCCACCCATGATGACAGTGAAGCCATCAAGGATGACCAACTTCTAATTTTATACATAGACACTTAAATTTAATGTGCCTTCTCATTGTTACAGGGCTGGTCATAGGGCTGGGTGATACAAAAAAACCTCATACCACAATATTTTTGATCAAATACATTCATATTGATTTTGCAACAGTATTGTAGGTTTGACTATTGGTGCTGTCACAAAATATGTAGGATACACAATGAGATTTTTGATAAATAATCATCAGTAATGTGGATGTAACGACTAGGTGGGTAGAGGCAAACAATAGAACAGCTAGAACAGTGTAGTAAATTCTGAAAATTACAGTCCTTACTGTATTACAGCCTTTAAATCAAAGAAAAGACAACACTTACAATATTATGATGTACAAAATCGAAGACCATACCACATCTCATATCACAGTGTCGATATGATATCAATGTATTGCCCAGCCTTAGGCTAATATGCAGGGTTTGATACATTTTGGTGATGATTTGGAAATGATGAACATGTTTGATGTTTTTATTTGTGTCATGCACACTTGCTTGTGCCAGACCCTCATGGCTTTACAAGACTCCATTACAATGATGTTGCAGTAACAATCAAAAGTAAAAGTTATTTAACTACGTAGTCCAGAAACGGAATACGCTGCCTTCTGTCCCAGGGCTGGCAAAGAGAGTCAGCCACAAAAAACTTCCCTTTCTGAAACAAAACTCAACTTTTTCATGCTCATCCAGCCAGAAGGAATCAACATAGATGGAGGTCATCATACTGAAAAGTATGTTCCCCGTGTCTTTATATAGAAGACAGTAAAACAAGAGGTGAACCACATTCTCAACTTCACCTTAATTACACAACAAACAAACTGTGTCCTCCTCTGGGGTGGCGTTAAACCTTCCAGTCTCTAAGGCTAATGGTAATGCTCCTCCTATTCTTTATGAAAAAATTAGTTTGTAGTTTTGGTTTATAGCATATGTCAACAGATCATTTTTCTCTAAACATGCAAAACGTATCACCAAGTAGGGCTGCCACGATTAGTCGACTAATCGATGACTAATTGACTATTAAAATAATCAGTGACTATTTTAGTAGTCGACTAATTAGTTTGAGTCATTTTTCATAGAAAAGTACTATAAAAGTATTCATAATGCTCTTATTGCAGCTTCTTGTGTTCAGATATTGGCAGCTTTACACACTCTCTCATGACGATGAACTAAAACCCTTTGGCGTGAGTACAAAACAAGACATTAGATGGCATAACTTTGGGGTTTGGGAGAGACAGACCGACATTTTTCAACTTTTTAACACATTTTTTGATAAAATGATTAGTTGACTAAAAGGAGAAATAATCAACAGATTAGTCGACAATGAAAATAATCATTAGTTGCAGCCCTAGTCCAGAAACATGACCACTGCCTTCTGTCCCAGGCCTGACAAAGAAATTCAGCCACAATAAAAGTTCCCTTTCTGAAACAAAACACAAATTTTTCATGATCATCCAGCCAAAAGGAATCAACATAGATAGAGGTCATCTGACTGAAAAGTATGTTCCCTAAGTCAGTAAAACAAGAAGTGAACCTCATTCTCAGCTTCACTTAAATTACACAACAAACAAATTGTGTCCTCCTCTGGGGTGGCGTTAAACCTTCCAGTCTCGTAAGTTTCCACACTGTAGCTGTTCTTTATGAAACAATAAGTTTGTAGTTTTGGTTTATACGGTATGCCAACATTTCTCTAAAATACGAAACATATCACCAAGTAACCTGTTCTGAAATAAATGACAAGTTGTTCAAATAAAATAATCATTTCAACCCGCTAGCCCAGGGATGACAGTGGGAGATGTCTCAGTTAAAAGTCTTTTTAGTGAGTCAACACATTAACGACATCTTGACGAGTCTATTCAAAAGCCAAAGCGTTTGACATTTATGAGCATGTCTGAAAAAGTGTTAACAGTTCAAAGACAGTATTTCGGCTTCAAATGATTTTGGTAAATAAATGACAGTAATATGTTTTACAGGTGATGTCAGCTGAGTTTTTTTTTTTTTTGCACCCTTCACCAACAACTCCATCAGCATTTGACATTACAACATTGATAACTTAAGTCATTTCCAGTGTCAGAACTCATTCTCTCCCCTCTCTGTCTTTACAGGGCGGGTACTTCCCAGAGCATGTCAAGTGTATGAGCAGTCTGCGATGGCTGAAACTCAACAGAACAGGACTGTGTTACCTCCCAGAGGAGCTGGCCTCTCTGCAGAAGCTGGTGAGACATTCAGGGCCGTTTGCTTGTTATTAGCTTGTCCTCACATCTTTAAATATGGAGGCATTCATTCACAACATTGATGTTGCTGTTCTGTTCTCTAATCAGTCTCTCTCCTCTGCTCTTCCTCTGTGATGTTATTTTTACCATTATTACTAGAAATTGTTTTAGTAACAGTGTTAAAGTTAGTAGTCAAAGGTTTGTATTTTCAGTGCACTTTTATCTATTTATCTAAATGTCTATGCCATCTATTACTGCATTTGTTGACAGCAGTGTTGTTAATCTCAGGCTGTTTTCAAACTTGATGTGTGTAACAAAGGACATCACATCAGTGCATTTCACCGGTGGAACCTCACCTGATTAAGAACACACAAAGCCTGACTTTAATCCCTAATATCTTTGAAAGGATTATCTAATCTAAACCTCCAAAGCTTCAGTCAGAAAGCCACAGTGAAAAGGTGATCCATGCGAACATGCTTGATTTTGCCAGGTGTGGGCAAATAAGATTAGTCCCTTATCATGGCTCGGAGTCACAGTGTCTGGCTGTGTGTTTATCTGCTTTGATTTTTATCCTATTTACAGTTGAATCATTCTGTTTAGAGACAAATGGGCTTTAGTGGAAGGCGTACATTGCACAGCAGGAACCAGGGCTCCTATTAGAGTGTAGATTTTGTTTTGTTCTTGCATTGCACTGTGTATCTGTAAACAAAACCTGTGTGCTTTCCTTCTTTAGGAGCATCTTTCAGTGAGTCACAACAGCCTGACCACTTTACATGGAGAGCTGTCCAGCTTACCAAACCTGCGGGTAACTGACGCCCACACACGCATAAGAAAATACACATAAAGCACATGCTGATATCTTCCATGAGCCATAGCATAAGCACTATTCTATTCCAATGTGTAGTTATAATAGTGCTCAAAATGTTTTTCACTGTGTGTGCAGGCGGTGGTAGCCAGAGCCAACAACCTGAAAAACTCTGGAGTCCCAGATGACATCTTTCAGCTCGATGACCTCTCTGTGCTGGTACATAATAACCTTACACGATCCCGCCTTCTCTGCTTATCACACCATTGAAGACTTTCTTTTACAGTCTACCCACAATTATTTCAACAGCATGCTTCCTATCTTTATTTTCTGGTCCATTGCCTTAACTTTACACGTCTAACCTCCCCTCTGTTTTAGCAGATTTTGATATTTCACTGTCCCAAAAATAACTCTGCCTCCTCCTCATACTTCCTTCTGTTCTACCTCAGGACCTGAGCTACAACCAGCTGACAGAGATCCCCAGGGACCTGGAGAACAGCAGGAATATGCTGGTGCTGAATCTGAGCCACAACAGCATCGACTCCATCCCCAACCAGCTGTTCATCAACCTGACAGACCTGCTGTATCTGGACCTGAGCGACAACAAGCTGGACAGCCTGCCGCCGCAGATGAGACGCCTGGTTCACCTGCAGACGCTCATACTGAACAACAACCCCTTGATGCATGCCCAGTTGCGGTAGGATGACAGGACGCTGTTTCCTTCTCTTCACACCTTTACCCAAACACCCAGAAATTCCTCAGTCTCATGTTGGGACCAAAACTAAGTGCTGTATCTGTTTAGAAAACAGATCTGCTGTTTATTGCTGCTCTGACTGTCTTTGTCTCTGTGTCTGAGCAGCCAGCTGCCAGCCATGGTGGCATTACAGACTCTCCACCTGAGGAACACCCAGAGGACCCAGAGCAATATGCCCACCAGCCTGGAGGGTCTGACACATTTAGCAGGTAACACACACACTCTTGTTTCTTCCAGACCATTTATTTAGGGACCTGGCACACTTTCCTTCTTACTTCTACCTCCTGGCACTGTGATACATTTTTCATAAGTGTGTTGCTTTGTGTATATCCTCAAACTTCCTGTCAAGGGAAACTTTTTTTTGTTACAAATGTGTCCCTTCTGTCTCTCTCAGATGTTGACCTGTCATGTAACGACCTGACCCGGGTGCCAGAGTGCCTCTATTCACTGGGCAGCTTGAAGAGACTCAACCTAAGCAGTAATCAGATCTCAGAGCTGTCTCTCTGCATTGACCAGTGGACTCAGCTGGAGACGCTCAACCTGAGCCGCAACCAGCTCACCTCACTGCCTGTAAGGACAGTAATGATTAATACACAGCTGTCTCTAGAAGAGACTCTCCTTTTTTAATACCACTACAGCTGTGTAGCTGGAGTTGATGTAATGTTAAACCAAAAATGGGATTTAATTTTGTTTGGATGGTGGTGGAACTCCAAGAGATGAGTTTTTCCAAAACTATCCGTGTCGCGAGATACAGAGAAATGTGTTAATTTTAGGGCTGTCAATAGATTAAAATATTTAAAATGACTGTCCAGAAAATTCTCCAGAATAAACTCAAAGGTACTGCATGCTCAAAACATATGCTGAAGGCATACTCAACAAGCGCACGCGTCAGCAAAGTGCCTCTCCTATCTCCATACCAGTCAAAGCATGCGACCAAAGTTCCCACTGTGTGTCAAAATAATGTGCCGTGACCCCGAGGTAACTGATTACTGAGAGAAGTCCAGTAGTCTCCAGTGAGCACAGCCGTGATTGTCTATCCCATCGCCTCCTTCACTTTAGCTTTCTCATCATCTTACAAGTTGTGTATCTTGGTGACAGTGTGTGCTTGACGTACACCGGGAGTAACTCATTTCACACGGACAGTAAATGCAAATAAATTTGGTCTTGTGGAGAGAACTATCTTGCAGAGGTTTGAAGCTGAACTTGCCTTTCAAAAGACGCCTTTCTAATTCCACTTCTGCTTGCCATCCATTACATTACTGCTGCATCGCTTCCTGATTTTCCAAACTACAGCGTGGGCCGAGGGTCATAATTACAGAATGTATGTGTGTTGATCATGCATCAAAGAAATTAGTGGCGTTAAAAAGAAGTTGCTAACGCGTTAACTTTGAGAGCCCTAGTTAATTTGGTTGAACCAACCCTTTTAAAGAGCAAAGTGGTTTAGTGACTGACTGATTAATTAGTTTGGTTTACTTTCTTCCTAGAATTGTTTATTTTTGATCAAGTAGTTAAGTAGAAGTTTTGCCTTTTTATAATTTGTGTACGGGCACTGACACACAAAGCTAAGGATGAGCCGTCGGTCAAAGTTGGTGAGCGCCTGTCACCCTTGGCACTAGTCTGCTCTTGTCGGCCTTTGTCAGCTGTTTGTCAGCCAATTCAGCATGTTTAATAGGCACAGAACTTGCGTGCTAGCTGTAGTCTTTGCTGTCTGTTCAAGATCAAGTTTTCAGCTGAGACACAGGCGATGTAAGGCAACGCAACACTCGTCCCTTGCCACCACTAGTTCTTTGATGTCAGTTTGCTGCGCCTGGGCCTTAAGATGTCTAATGTTTAAAGTATGCTTGTGTGTCTCCATGCAGTCTGCGATCTGTAAACTGTCCAAACTGAAGAAGCTGTATGTCAACTCCAACAAACTGGACTTTGATGGCGTTCCACCGGGTGTGGGCAAACTGTCCAGCCTCACTGAGTTCATGGCTGCTAACAACAACCTGGAGCTTATCCCAGAGGGGCTGTGCAGGTGAGCTAACGCATGAACAATCAGCCATCAGCTGAGACCCTGCAGTTTCTTTCTGCACTGCTAGACTGATGTATGTAAAAATGTATTAATGGTGGTGTGTATATGTGATTATGTGTTGCTGTTTAGGTGTGGCAAGCTGAAGAAGCTGGTGCTGAATAAAAACCGCCTGGTAACACTGCCTGAGGCCATCCACTTCCTGACTGATTTAGAGGTACTATACTAACACCACTAGTAAAGAACTCAGATAATACCTGATTTACATAGTATTCATATTGGGTAGATGGTGGTTAGATGTGATTTGATTTTTTTGTAAAAGTGTCAAAGAGGATTAGTAACTCGGCTGTAACCTCCCTCACAATTAGGGGAACAAAAGCCCCATTTCCCGGAAGCAGTACGGTACGGTTCAGTTCGTTATCCTTTTTTTTTTGTGTTTCCACTGTGAAAAGTTGTGGATGGTACCAATGCAACCGCTCCATACGTCGCCACTTTTGGTCTTACCTCTGTTGGGGTACCTAGCACACAGATCTGGTACTAAAAGGTGGATAAATAAAGGATGTTTTGCTGCCTCTAGCAGCAGCCGTAGTTTGAGAGAAAATAACTTCATTCACTGGGCCGACTGCCAGCAACTTTTAAGGTGGAACGTTAACTCGTAACTCAGTGCATGAGTTGACGATGTGAATCCACCAGCACACCTTAAATATTCCATATAACAGTTTTGACCATTACTTTAGTTTTTGTCGTCTCTCTTGGATGACAGAGACTTTTAGCAATGAGTGGATCTTCAAGTGATTAAAATATATATTAATTTTGACCGTGTTATGTGTATGAGTATTACCCTCACTTGGAGAAACAAAAGGCGTCATGGAGCGTCGTTCCTGTGGGCTACATTAACACTAAACCCCTGAGCTTGCCTGAGAAGGACTAAATGCACAAAGCTGCTATTTTTAAATATCCCATGGAGAGAGACTCTCACTGCAGCCTGTTCTGTTTTGTTCTGAAAATGTGGGCGTGCAGCCTCGTTCTGTGGACGATAAACCAGGTGCAGACTGATAAAGGAGGAAATACAGTGAGTGCTGGACGGAGCAGTGAGTGACAACAACCCCGCCCACATTTAAGAGGACTGTCTGTGGTGGAAACACTGGGGTCTAGGTACCATGTCTGAAGGGTTACTGTTGGTTCCAAAGGTACCATACTGAGAGTGTTTGGTTTAAACAGGGCTTAACAGGACCTGTTTTCATCCTAGTAAAGTATGTTACAATAATTCTAGGATGTCATAAAGCAAAGGAATAGGATACAGTTGGATAAAGTAAATGTAATATTCTGTGACATTCAATTGAAACATAAGGAGGAGGTAGGAACATTATAGAAATAAGATACAGCACCTGGAATCTTTACATAATTAAAGGTAGCGTCCTTTAACATTGGTTTGCATCTTATCTTATCTTATCATTTAAGAGCAGATTAACACAAATACTTCCTCGTGAATATATCTCTCTGTAGATTTTGGACGTGCGTGAGAACCCCAACCTGGTGATGCCTCCTAAACCAGTGGACAGAGGAGCAGAGTGGTACAACATTGACTTCTCTCTACAGAACCAGCTCCGGCTGGCCGGGGCCTCGCCTGCTACCGTAGCTGCTGCTGGAGGAGGTACGTGTATTTACATCTGGAACTCTTTGTAGAGCGTGAACGTGAATGTTTAGTATTAATTCCTTTTATTCTACTGTCAATACGACGTGTATTTCCTGTATATGTGTCCAGGAGCCAGCCCCCGAGACCCACTGGCAAGGAAGATGAGGCTAAGGAGGAGGAAGGACTGTTCTCAGGACGATCAGGCGAAGCAGGTGCTGAAGGGCATGAGTGACGTTGCACAGGAAAAGAAAAACTTAGAGGTGAGGAAAACATTTTAGAAGGATGACTGCGCAGCCCCGAACAGGAAGATTGATAAACACAACAGGGTTCATTTACATTTTATTTACCAAGATATCTGCTATTCTTGCAGGAGAACGGGGACTTGAAATATGCTGATTTAAAGACCCGGCGGTGGGACAAGAGTCTAGAGAAACCTCACCTGGACTACTCTGAGTTCTTTTTGGAGGACGTGGGGCAGGTAAACTATCTGTGTGGGTGTAAGTGTGTGTGTTTGTGCTCTCACTTTGTCAGCTACAACCAACCAAAGTGCCCCTGAAGATAGATTATACACATGTGAAATTATATATTTCTGCTTTGCCTAGTACAGGTATCAGTGTACATATCTCTTATTTTCCCCCGTCCTACAGGTTCCAGGTGTATCAGTGTGGCAGATAGAGAATTTTATTCCGGTACAAATAGATGAAGCGTTCCATGGCAAGTTCTACGAGGCTGATTGCTACATCATTCTCAAGGTAACGCATCAAATGTGTCATCATTCACAAGACTCATTAGTGAGATTATCATCAGACAAACTGGATTAATGAAACAGCATAAATTATTCTTGGCGACACCTGGAACATCTGTGACTTTCCATGTACTGTATGTGCCAACTATCTTACATGCTTCTTTTTGCAATTGTAGACCTTCCTGGATGACAACGGCGCCCTGAACTGGCAGATCTTTTACTGGATCGGCCAGGAGGCCACTCTGGACAAGAAGGCGGGCTCTGCCATCCATGCCGTCAACCTCAGAAATTTCCTGGGAGCAGAGTGCAGGACGATACGGGAGGAGATGGGAGATGAGAGCGAGGAGTTCAGTGCAGTATGTAGAAACATAATGTATATTTAAGCAAATATATCAGGGTGCACAGAGAGAAATACACACTTTAATAGTCTAAGATTATGATGAGGTAAAATCATTGTGCTTCACAGCTAAACATTAAAAGTATTTTCCAACCTGGACCTTATTATCCCACGTTTTTGTGTGTGACTAATGGGAACAACTGTTTTTTTTTTTAAATTGGTCGGGTATTAAGCGAGAGTGCTGCAGCCGCAAAACAGTCTGCGATGTCACCACTCAGTGCACCTTCATTGTACGTCGACTGAAAGTGTTTGTTTTTGCCACTGACAGACTCAGACTGTTATTCTAAGTGTCTGACAACATTATGGAAAAGATGGCTGCAGAGACAGACCTTTTTGTTAAAGAGTAAGATCCTTAGGTAACACTTTACTTGAAGGTATCTATTTAAGAGTGACATGACACTGTCATAACTATGACATGACGCGGTCATGAACCTGTCATAAACATTATGTACATGTCATAAACGTTTATGACTGCTGTCACTGAGTGTCATTCAGTTTTTGTAATGACAACTTGACATTAATCAAAGTGACATTACCAGAAGTTGTCTTTGTCATGACAAGTTGACATTAAAAAGAAATGCACCTCTTTTTGTGTTAATGACAGGTTGACATATTGATTGATACAAAGACATTTTCTGGTAATGTCATCCTAGTTAATGTCAACTTGTCATGACCAAGACAACTTCTGGTAATGTCACTTTAGCCCCTTTTACACTGCCAGATTTTTGGTGAATGTTGGGCCGTTTTGCCGGCAAGCTGCGAGCGTTTAGACACACAGAGCCGGATTGGCGAGTCGATCTGAGGTGCCCAATTTTCCGCCTCGTAGGGTAGACATATTGGCGGAACCCTTTTAGTTTAAACAGACCAAGGCAGCCTTCTGCATCAGGAGGAGCTGTTGATGACGCCACACGTGCGAGCCACTGGCGGTGGATAAACAGGAAACAGCTGATAGCAGGAATTAGCGAGCAGCTAGTAGCAAGAGGGAAACACAAACCTGACAGACACTGTAAAGATGAGCAACTGGGGAGTCAAGGAATTGCGTGCCCTCCTTGTCCTCACAAACGAAGAGGCCATTAACCGTCAGATGACGGGGACGGTGAAGAACGGGCCGACTTGTGAGAGAATCGCTGAAGGACTGACCAGCCGCGGCTTCCCTCCCACGTCGCTGTTTACGTCACACGCTGAGCTACACGTTTTGTTACTTGCTCACGCCCCCCATTGCCCCGAAAAAGGCTCATTCTGTATAAACAAAAGTAGGTAGGCGGCATTTTGCTGCACTCCCTGATTTTGTTTTTATACTGCCAATGCTGAAAAAAGACTGATTGGGCTTTCCTGCAAATTTAAACAACTCCTGTTTAAAAAGGGCTTTTGATTAATGTCAAGTTGTCATAATCAAGACAACCTAAACAATGTCAACTTGTCATTACAAAAACCAAATGACACTTGATGACAGCAGTTATAAACGTTTATGACATGTACATAATGTTCATGACAGGTTCATGTCATAGTTACGACAGTGTCATGTCACCCTTATGTAGATCCCCTCAAGTAAAGTGTTACCGATCCTTATTGTTTCACCAGACACAGCCCCAAAATCTACATCACCATTTATACCAGACTCCATTTAAATAAACGGTCATTTTATTATGGTAAAACACACTTTATTCAAAGACAACAGAAACAAAATAAAACTCACAAAAGCCGTTGTGGTTTGTTTTCCCACTGTTCCAACATTCACCATTTCTGGTTTGGTTGAAATAAAACCTTAATTCACTCAGTTAGATGTGGATGTATGCCTCTGCCTCTATACACGCTAAAATTACTGTTTAATGAAATGGAGTCTGGTGGCTTCAGTGCCGGTGATATCAGGCTGTCTCTGGTTAAACTACAACAAAAACATCTATCTCTGTAGGGATTTTTTCCATAATGTTGGAATAACTTGGAATAACAATTTGAGCCAGTGGCAAAAAGAAGCACTTGTAGTTGATGTACACTGACAGTGGGAACATCCCAGAGCTGCTGGTTGCAGCCCTCCCTTATTAATGGACAAATTTCAGTTAGACACAAACGCATGGGGAAGTAGGGTCCAGGTTGAAACCTTTGAATATAACTTTTTTTGTGTATATTCCTTTTAATGGATGTGGTACAGAAACTCTCTGCGCTTGTGTAAACCTTCAACCACTAAGTGCTTTTGTAAATAACCGTATTTGTCTCGTGCAGGTGTTTAACAATGAGATCTCCTACATTGAGGGAGGAACAGCCAGCGGATTCTACACGGTAGAAGACACGAACTACGCTGTCAGGTAAGCTGGATTGAGGTTTTTCTTTGAGAAAATACATCTTGAGTAATTTCTGTTAGTCTTCTTTATTCCCTTGTTTTGAAAAGCTGCTCAAAAATCTCGTTTATTTGGATTCTGAATTAATTTTTTCCGTGGGTCTATCAGGTTGTACAGAGTTTACGGCAAGAAAAACATCAGACTGGAGTCCGTACCTTTGAAGGCCTCCTCCCTCGACCCTAGGTAACTCTCACACACCCTTCCTGCATAGTTTGCCACACCCTTCAGCAGGACGCACTCACTGCTGGAACACTGTGTCCTTAACACGCTGTCTTTTTTCTTTGTGGCAGGTTTGTCTTCCTGTTGGACACAGGGCTGGAGATCTTTGTCTGGAGAGGAGCCAACGCGACTCTCAGCAGCACCACAAAGGCCAGGTGGGACACAAATTAGTACAAACGTTTCTGCCACTTGGTTTGCAAAACTCAAGTTGGAGTTAAATACTAAAAAAACTAAAATGCAAAACCTTAACTGACACTTGAATGTTCTCAGGTTATTTGCAGAGAAGATCAATAAGAATGAGCGTAAGGGAAAGGCAGAAATCACAATCCTCATGCAGAACCAGGAGCTGCCTGGTTTCTGGGAGGTGCTGGGAGGACAACCAGAGGAGATCAAGAAACACGTACCAGATGACTTCGCTCCTATCAGACCCAAACTCTACAAGGTTCGTCTTCTTAATGGCTTCATACAGCACTGCTCCCCTTAACTATCATCCTGTGAATGTTAGTAGAAGTATTAAGGTAGTGTAGGTGTAATGCAAATTGGTCAGAGCTGTAGGAGGTGTGTAGGATTTGTGGTTGAACTTTCTGCTTTATCACAGGCTTAAAGTCACGTTTGACTGACGGGCTTTCCACAAGGACATGAAGTTGCCGGGTAGTGGGGTCTGTGGGTCTGGTACACTCTAATGCCACTACTCCATCATATATACTGATGTTGATTCTCGCACATTTTGACATTTGATGTTACTGACAGTTGCAGGATGTTATTGGCCAGTGGCAAAAACACAAAAGCCCCCTAGAACTGTGAAGTTGTATGGTGAGGCTGAGGCATAGCACACATGTTCCTCCTGTGACATGGGCCTCTTTCTTTGCCTGTTTAGTGTGTATTTGAAATGTGTCTTAGAGAAGGCTCTGCTGTAAAAAGCGCAGTGTAAATAAAGACAATTAGTTCATTCATCTCTATGGGAAACCTTATTGATCCTCAGCCAGCTCTGTGTCATTACGACGTGGGCAGTACACGCAAATGAACAATGCTTAATCTCCCTCCATGTTGCCAGCAGCTGGAGCTTCCTGCTTACTTAACAGCAAAAGTCCCAGGGTGACACTTGGACCCCCAACAGCAGATAAGCGGGCAGCTCCAGGTGCTGGCAACATGGGAGCAGGGGGGTCTGAAGAGGTCAAGTGTACACGCTACCCACAGTGCAATGAGACAAAGCTGGTTGACTATTTCCACTTTTACGTGTGAACTCCCATATAACAGGATATGTTTAATGATGGAGAAAAGAAGCCAAGTGCGACAGGATGAACATGATAACAGAAAGCGTTGCTACATGGGAAATCACAACTCACTGATGTTTTCTTTGTCATTGTCCTGCAGGTGGGCTTGGGTCTGGGCTACCTGGAGCTGCCACAGATCAACTACAAGCTGTCAGTCGAGCACAAAGACCACAAGATCAAACTGGACACTTTACCAGAGATGAGACTGGTACGTCAATCTGCTGCACATTTACCAGAAGGCATGATTATAGGAGTAAAATAACGCAACAAGAATGTTTTAAATTTCCATATCCTGTTTTTCTTTACATCCTCCTCTTCTCCAAATTTCCGTCCCTCTCCTCAGGTTCAGTCTCTGCTTGACACAAAGTGCGTGTACATCCTGGACTGCTGGTCTGACGTGTTCATCTGGATCGGGAGGAAGTCTCCACGTCTCGTACGAGCCGCTGCTTTAAAACTGGGTCAGGAGATCTGCTCCATGCTGCACCGGCCCAAACATGCCTGCGTCACCCGTAACCTGGAGGGCACTGAGTGTCAGGTAATACCGCACCACTTCAGTCCTGAGACTGTGTACAGTAAAGATATTAGGTCAGCAAAATCCATTTTGAAAATAATAAATAAAAAAAAGGTGTACTTACTGTACAGAATGGTCTCAGTCCGTTGTGTAGCGATATACATGTACTATACTGGCCCCGTGCAGTCTCATAAATAAATGGATGTTCACAGAGTAAGTAACACGTGTGAACACTTGTATCTATTTTACACCATTGGGAATGCATTCTAAATGAGTCCATAAACCAATGGGTGATGTCACGGTGGCTGTGTTCATTATTTCACACAGTCAGTGAGTTTAACTTCAACTTAGATGCTCTTCTTCCTCAGGTGTTCAAGTCCAAGTTTAAGAACTGGGATGACGTGTTGAAGGTGGACTACACCAGAGCAGCTGAGACTGTACAACAGAAGGACAACCTACAGGGCAAGGTCAGTGATACACGTGTGTTTGTTTAAAATCTAATGTCGATAGCAGGCCACCGCTCAGATGCTGCTAATAAACTGAAATATGTCTGCGGGCTTTATACTTGTGTGTCGGCTCTATGCAGAGTCTGCGCCGTAGCCTACACACATGGCCTACGCCGCTGTGAGCATTTGAACTTGTGCAGTGGTGTGTCTGTGTCACTCTGCAGTTACACCTCCAAAACACTAGTGGGCGGCGGGGTTTCTGTGAAGAGCTGTAAAGTTTAGTTGATTCAAGTACACAAATCAGCTTCACTATAACTCGCAGCCTCCACAGACAAAGCTTGTCTGTTGCTGGACACATTTTCAGAGATTTTCTCTGCTCATATGAAGCCAGAATAAATTCCACACAAGACTTAAAATAAAAGCTTTGTCTCCACTGAGGGAAATGGTGTCAGCTTACAGAAATAGACAGGAGGTCTGCGTCACCGCGACGTGTACAGTAGTTACATTTCTGGGGAGGTGCACGTAAGGCTACAGCGCGGGGTACGGCTTAAGCCTAGTTCACATTACACGATTTTCACCTTGATTTTGCGTCGCGGAGACTTTCGTGATCTTTTGAGTGTTCATACCTGGCGACGTGTGTTTCTGTCAGCGGGAGTCTCGCCACCTGCGTTAAAACCTGTGTGTACACACCACAAGATTTCTCCACCAAGCCCTCGCCGACAGAGCCCCAGATAACGCGGTGACGTCACCAAACTTGGAGACGACACATGGTAAAGGCATGGATATTCTTCCCAGTGTTGAATCAGATCTGCCTCCAGGGCCTGGGTCCAAACACACCGCACTCACCGTGATCCTGTGGACGCCGCCATTGTTGTTGTTGCTTGCCGGCTTGTCAGCGTTGCCAGATCTTGGGAGAGAAACAAGCAACCAGGGCTATGGAAACAAGCCCAAAAGAAGCGACTATCATGCGTTTAAATAACTTATTAGACAGATATATATATAGAGGAAGGCGACGTTTAGCGAGCAAGCCCAAATAAGCAACTCCACTTTAGAAACAAGCCCCAAAGTCGTGGCTAATAAGCGTACCTGGCAACCCTGCGGCTTGTCCTCCTCACATTTCTTCTGTCCTCCTGCGTGCTGACGTGGGACGTATCCCGCCTCTCATTGGCTGATGCTCTTTGTCAGTCGTGTCACACCTCTCCAGTTCTCTAGCATGCCAGATATCCAGTCCCAGTCGCAGACAAGGGGGCGACTTGCTCGTAGGCTTGTTCACACATGAGGACTCGTCGTGGCAGACTATCTGCCGACTCACCTCCGACCCAAGGCGGCGCTCAAGATCCTCTGCGATGTCAAAATCGCGGTGAAAATCGTGTAATGTGAACTAGGCTTTAGGCTCTACGTCGATGTGGAGACTGCTGTAGGTAAATCTCACATAAGTGTATATACGTGTGTTCTCCATTAGGTGAAGAAGGACGCAGAGCAGAAAGACCAGATGAAAGCTGACCTCACAGCGCTGTTCCTTCCCAGGCAGCCAGCCATGCCCCTCACTGAGGTAACAACACACACATGGTTATCCTTTTCCTTTGGACTCAATATTTTGATCAGTAAGTGACACAAAAACAAAGAAAAAGCCCTCAGCCACTCCTTATGTGTTTTAGGCTGAACAGCTGATGGAGGAGTGGAATGAGGACCTGGATGGCATGGAGGGATTTGTGTTGGAGGGAAAGAAGTTTGCTCGCCTGCCTGAGGAGGAGTTTGGGCACTTCCACACTCAGGACTGCTACGTCTTCCTCTGCAGGTATGGAAGTGTGTGACTGCGGAAATTAAGGGCTTGATGGGACACATTGTTTGTATTTCAAATTCAAAGTTAAAAGAGAACTGGCTCCACTGGTTTGATGGCGTTCTGTCCAAGTTAGTCATTGTTTTACTTTGATGTCGCTCTGCTTCTTCAGATACTGGGTGCCTGTGGAGTACGAAGATGATGAGAAAGACAAAAAGGAGGGCGAAGGTGGGGAAGGAGGAGGACGCGCAGCAGAGGAGGAAGAGGACAAACAGCCCGAGGAGGACTTCCAGTGTGTGGTGTACTTCTGGCAGGGCAGGCAGGCCTCCAACATGGGCTGGCTCACGTTCACCTTCTCGCTGCAGAAGAAGTTTGAGAGTCTCTTCCCTGGAAAACTGAAGGTATGGGGACAGATGTGGACACATTTTTGGACAGTCTTGCACTGAAAATCAGTTTATTTTTTTTTACAGTATTGTGCGAATCGATAACTGTAGCGTGTCTTGGTGTTTAGGTGGTGCGTATGACTCAACAGCAAGAGAACCTCAAGTTCCTGTCTCATTTCAAGAGGAAGTTTATCATCCACAAAGGGAAGAGGAAACAGAAGACTGACTCTGCTCAGCCCTCTCTCTACCACATACGTACCAATGGGAGCGCACTTTGCACCAGGTACACATACTGCTGTTATCACTCATTGTCAGATTCACCAGCACTGTCACAAGCTTCCTCCATATGACACTTCTTTACCTCTCATCTCTTTCAGGACCATCCAGATTGGAACAGATTCCAGTAACCTCAACTCAGAGTTCTGCTTCATTCTCAAGGTTGGATTATTTTCCCCTTTATCTTTCAATGATAACAACTTGTATCAAGTCCCACCAAAGATATCTCCTGCGTCTTTTACCGTTTAAATGACGACCAAAAAAGACCCTCTAACAGTACATGTCTTTCTGCAGGTACCATTTGAAAGCACAGACAATCAGGGCATTGTTTACACCTGGGTGGGCAGAGCTGCCGACCCTGACGAGGCCAAGCTGGCCGAGGACATCATGAACAGCATGTTTGATGACACGTACAGCAAACAGGTATGTGCCTTACTATGAATATAATATTCCTATAGTCATGTCTCTTTTTTTATTTTTTATTTTCATTCTTTGTGCATCCTGAAATACTCAACAGATACTCTCAAGTATAAACACACACACACACACACACTCAGTCCTCTTCAACAGATTTCACTGATGCGCTGGAACTGAACTGAAAATCGTAATGCTGTCTCTTACGCTTCAACTGAGAAAGCATCTGCGTTCAGTGCTCACATGTCAACTGACAGTTTAATTTCTTTCATCCTTTATTGATTAAAGGAGCTGTTTGCAACATTCAGAGCATTAATACAGCAGTGTAAATCAATATGCTGAGTGAAGTGGATTAATGGTGTCTTGAGCAGAGATTGAAGTCACGCTTCTCAGATTGTTGTTATGGTACATGATTCGGCCACATATGCATGTTGCTGCAAGTGAGGCTCTAGCCCTTTTTAGATAGGAGTTGTGCAAATTTGCAGGAAAGCCCAATCAGTCTTCTTTCAGCATTGGCAGTATAAAAACAAAATCAGGGAGTGCAGCAAAATGCCGCCTACCTACTTTTGTTTATACAGAATGTGCCTTTTTCGGGGCAATGGGGGGCGTGAGCAAGTAACAAAACGTGTAGCTCAGCGTGTGACGTAAACAGTGACGTGGGAGGGAAGCCGCGGCTGGTCAGTCCTTCGGTGATTCTCTCATAAGTCGGCCCGTCCTTCACCGTCCCCGTCATCTGACGGTTAATGGCCTCTTCATTTGCGAGGGCAAGGAGGGCGCGCAATTCCTTGTCTCCCCAGTTGCTCATCTTTACAGTGTCTGTCAGGTTTGTGTTTCCCTCTTGCTACTAGCTGCTCGCTAATTCCTGCTATCAGCTGTTTCCTGTTTATCAACCGCCAGTGGCTCTCACATGTAGCGTCATCAACAGCTCCTCCCACAAGTCATCAGCAGCCTCTCCTGAGGCAGAAGGCCGCCTCGGTCTGTTTAAACTAAAAGGGTTCCGCCAATATGTCTACCCTACGAGGCGGAAAATTGGGCACCTCGGATCAACTCGCCAATCCGGCTCTGTGTGTCTAAACGCTCGCAGCTTGCCGGCAAAACGGCCCAACATAAAAGGAGCTTATATATGTGTGTAACTCACTGACTATCAAATCAGCGCTGCTCTGCACTGCACTCATAATAGAGCTGATATCAGGACAGCATAATCGTGGAAGCTTATGATGGACCAAAGAAACTCCTGGAAACAGAACAAAAATATTCATGGGGTTAATAAATGCTTAAAGTTATGAAGTTTTCAGCGTAAAAATAATTAAGTTTGTTTTGTTCAAGTGTTTCAGTCAGTTGACAACTTATATTAAGAAGTTGGTGAAAATAGAAAATAATTGATATTTTTGAGTAGGATGGAATTGAAAATAAAAAAGTTAGAATATCTTAAATAAAATAATTTGACCATTAAATATCACCACAACCTGTACATAGATATTTAGTCACTTCAACTTAATTAAGCTGTTTGAGACCAAAGCAAATCTTGTTGGTTTTACTAAACTAACTGAGCTTGTCAGATTATAAAAGTCTCATAGGAACAACTTCAACAGATGCATGCAAATTGTTACCGTCTTTTTTTTTTTTTTTTTTTTTTTTTTTTTAAATTAAGCCAGTGGATTTTTTTCATGGTGAAATGATTCATGGGATTTGTAGGTAACACTTGAAATAAAATTGTTTTTCAGCGTAAAAAAATTAAGTTTATTTCATTAACATGTTTTAGTCATTTGACGACTTATTTTAAGAAGCTGGCCAAAACATTTTTGACACTTTTGAGTGGGATTAAATTAAAATAAATAATTTAGAATATTTCAAATAAAATAATTACTTTTTAATAAATATGAAGTTAGTTCAACTTAATTGGGTTTTTCAAGGTCAAAGCAAATCATGTTGGTTGTACTAAACTACTTCAATTTGTCAGATAACAAAAGACAAATTGTTACCTTCATTTTTTTCAGTTGAACCAGTGGATTCATTTTCAGAGTGCTCACCCTCCGGTTCCCTCACAGGTTAACACCGTTAGCTCTGTCAGCACTGTTGTTGTTAGCCGCTTGCCTCCATGTTGAGAACTGTGTTCAGAAATTCTGAATCAGACTCTGAATCACAGATATGCTCTGAATGCTGTAGAGTTTCTTTAACATCAGAGTTAATTTTCTGTCAGTGATTACACTCCAGCTGACTCTCCCACCTCAATTTATCACACTGACTTTTTTAATTCTTCTACGTTCTTTAATTTCAAGTGAATCTTCAGCTACTTTCAGCTCTTTAACTACAACTGATGCTCCAACTTCACTCAGCTCTCCCCCTGTTTACACTTTAATTTACACTTTATTCAGTCTTTATACTTAAACTGAAACTTTATTCAGCTTTTCCATTTTTTTGATTCTCATACTGAATGCAACTTGAATTACTTGAATAAAACAACTTATATTTAGTGCTATAAATATTCTATAAATTCCCCTGTAAGAAATCTTAATACACTAATGAAGGGAGAAAGGCAGGACTGAAGATCGGCTGAACTTTTCTGAAAACACCCTTGCCCCTGGATTCCACTGGGTACGGCTGTAGTGTGTTCGGGCTGTGACGAGGCCGGCACCAGACAGTGCTCGTGATCTGCTCTGCTAAAAATATGTACCTAGTCTAATTTTGACAGAGTTGCGACACAGTTACACAGAGTAAATTCAGTCAGGCAGGAAGTGGAACAGCAGCATAAACACCCTGTAAATATAAATATGAATGTAAATATCAAGGAAAAATTATCTCTTGAACAAAATCAGCAAGTCTACAACAACAAGCAGACAAAACACCACACTCTGATCCGCTCCTGCTGCGTACAGCACACAGTGGAGAGCAGAGTTCCCATCCAGAGCTGAGAGAGATACTTTAGCTTCTGCGGTGTCTCTGTGTTTTTTTTAAATCCATATGTCAGTGATAGATTGTGCATAAAAGCGTGTGTCTAAATCTGACAAATCAACTTGTCTCCTAGGTGATTAATGAGGGGGAGGAGCCAGAGAACTTCTTCTGGGTGGGGATTGGCTCTCAGAAGGAGTATGATGAAGATGCAGATTATATGAAACACGCTCGGCTCTTCAGGTGAGTGAACGTTACCTGTTTCACAAGCAGGTGTTATTCAGGCGTTAGAGTGAATGAGAATCAATATGTGAAACCATCTGCTTCTTTCTCTTTGCCACTTCCTCTTCTCTTTCTTCTCTCCTCTGCCTCTCCCTCCGTCAGGTGTTCCAATGAGAAGGGTTATTTCTCTGTGTCAGAGAAGTGCTCCGACTTCTGTCAGGACGACTTGGCTGACGATGACATCATGTTACTTGACAACGGCAGTGAGGTAACAATTGATTCCACCATTTCATTTATTACTGTGTAATAGTTTTCAGCCTCCATGCTGGAGACATGTTGTTGTTTTTAGGTTGTCTGTCCGTTTGTCCCATTCTTGTTAGCGTGACGTCTCTGGAACGTCTCGAGAGAATTTCTTCCTTTCCTCACAAAATATGTTTTTTGGTCATAACTCAGGAATTCATACACTAATTAAGGAAACACACAGATGTTAAGGAGGATAAAATGATGACGTAATGATGTTTTATATCCAAAGGATGAGCTTCACTCTGATCAGTTTTAATTTTGTTCACAAAAACTACAACACACATTGCTTGTCAATGACCTTTTTTTTGATGACGAAGATGAGACGTTGAGCTAAAAAGAGATCTTTCATAATAAAACTATGACAAAATATATGTAAATGGTAAATGGACTGCACACGCACTTACACACCATTGGAGCAGCCATCAAGAGCAGTTTGGGGTTCAGTATTTCAAGATTGAATCGACATGTGGACTGGAGGAGCTGGGGATGAGTCCCTTGGGTTGGTAAACACCAGTAAATAGTCAGCACCAGGATGTTTCACTAGCCTGCTAAACACCAGACAGGTTGCCGGACTGTCTCAGGGCTGACACACAGACACACACACACCAGTCACGCTCACGCAACTTCTAGTTAATTAATTCTGTATTTCTGCCTCGTTTCCTCAGGTGTACATGTGGGTCGGCACTCAGACCAGCCAGGTGGAGATCAAACTAAGTCTCAAAGCCTGCCAGGTGAGTGACTACCTGCAGTGTGTGCGACTGTGTGCATTTGTGAGTTCTTTATTAGTGTGTACAATTGTTGTGTTAGATATCCACATCTCACCTGTCCCTTTCTTGTCCAGGTTTACATCCAGCACATGCGCTCTAAAGACGCTGAACACCCCAGGAAGCTGCGACTGGTGCGGAAAGGGAACGAGCCGCACTGCTTCACCCGCTGCTTCCACGCATGGGGAGCTTTCAAAACTCCCCCGGCATAGACACTCACACGCACAGAAACGCTCACACCTACATCAAATCTATTCGCTGCCATGTAATTTTCTACCAGTAAGATGATGATGATGATGATGATGTCTACGCCTAACTCGGCTTTACCTGAGCTTTTATCCCCCCCCAGTTCCCTACCCCCCCTTCCTGCTCAGCGCTGCTGTTCAACAGCCTCTTGACCACAGTGTTACTGTCAGAGTCTGCCATCAGAAACAGATTTTAGTTTCATCCCAGTCAGTGAGAGTTGTTCTGGTCGAGAGGCTGCTGGCTGTTTCTCGTCTTTGGGACAAACAGCAAAATATCACTTTTTTCTACGAGCTTTTTTTAGCAGCAAGTCTGAACGCTGTTGTTAGATGAAAGAAGAGAATTATGTTTTAAGATGAAATAGGTCTAAGGTGTACAGAGGCTTTATAAAACAAACCCAAAGGGAGGTGAATGCCCTAACATATCGATCTGTTCTGCTGCTGTCACGTGGCTTGTGCTGCATGGTCAATAGTTTTCAGTGGAGGAGGGTCAAGTGCTCGTCACTGCCGGAGTCACTCCTCCATGCTCGGTGCCATTTTGCGCAGCTCATCTGAAGCAGTTCAAGGCAGATAAAAGTTGATTTACTTTTTTTTTTTCATCACAGAGGGAGTGAAAAACAGCACTGTTCATGTTTTTCTGAGGAATGTTGGTTTATACATATATTTTTCTGTTGTGCGGATTATACGTGGTATGTTTGTGCGTCTGCCCCGTGCGCCTTCACTGAAATGGGGACGCCCCCTTGCCCCAGAGTCTGACTGGTTGCTGTTCTCACCTCCTCTAACTTGTCCAGTGATCCAGGTTCAGTTTAACAAAACTTGACTTTGTTGTAAAGATGCTTTGGACAGTCATTTGTTAAACAGTAAAATTTATTTGGCCAAAGAAATCTTGAGCGGAGGTCCTGGTCCAAGTTAAAGTGTGAGGCCGAGCTGTTTTATGTTTAAGGTCAAATGTTTAAATGTGCAATCGGTAGAGCAAGGGAGAAATATTACTGTATTCTACCACGCTACAGGCTGCATTCAACTTCTCAAAAGGTTTTTCTTGCTTTTCTGGAGCAGAGAGAAAAGCTCAGGAGTTTTTCCAAAACAGCATCATGTTTGAAAAAGTAAAGGAATTATGTGTGAAACTCTCCAGGTTTGTTTCTTTTTCAAATGAGGTTGTCGTTTTGGATTAAACTTAGTTTTTCAAATCTGATTTTAATGGGAGATCTTTTGCTTCATATGAGACATATCTTAATACAGTGTCTTTTGGCTCCACTGATCTCAAATCAGTAGTTTGCATGGTAAACAGATGAGTTGTTAACCACTTCTAGATCAGTGCCTCCAGAGTCAACTTTTAAGTACAGAACTGCTGCAGTGCTTCTTGTGATCATATGACCTGTGTAGTGTGCAGGCATTGGTCCAAAAACATCCCTCTATGTACCGTATTCTCAAATGGCTGCAACTACCATCATTTAGTTTCTTTATACTTTATTTTGTGGGGTGAATTGTATGCCTGGTAGTGTGTTTGAGTCCTACACATATCTGTATGTGTATATATGAATAAGTGCACATGCTCCTGATGCCACCTGCAGATGCTTTATTTATGTATTTTATATTAAAATAAAATCTCACATCACGTATTATGTAATCTGGTCCTTTTTTTTTTTTTTTGTTATTACAGTGAAACACCCCGCACACAGGTGTGTATGGTGGAGCCAGACTTGTGCGAGCGCTGCTGACGCAGGTCTTATCAGCCCAAATAAGTGAAAACACCTGTGTGGGCAGCTGGGTCCCTGGGGATATTAAAATTGGTTTCCAAAATGAAAATTAATTAATCAAAGAAAACTTGTGGTCTTTAAAAACTCCTTTTTTCAATAAAAATAAGTCTTAAATATTTATATTCAACATGATCAAAGACACACAATTTACTGTTAACAAATTATATTTACCGAACCAATAATCAATTTCTATGGCACACTATATTATGACATTTATGTTAACATTTTCATGACGCAATAACTCAGATTTTTATGGCATACTATGCTGCGTTTTTTTAATAATTTAATTTACTACGAAATCATAGTAACACACGCCATACAAATATGTACATAAGATATTCATATACTATGTAAACCCCAAGAAACAATATGCCATGAAAACATACAAAATAGTCATAGTGTAGTATGACATCAAAACACTACTGAAGAAGTTGTAGTATACTATATCATGAAAAAAAAAATCAGTCATGGATAGTATGACATACATAAAAATTTCAAAGACAAAATAGTCATAGCATACTATGTCATTAAATACTAACAGAACGGTTGCAGTATAATATGCCATGAAGAAGTCACAAATAACAGTCATAATATAGTATGTCGTCAAGAATCTTAACAGTCATAGTTTTATATGTCTTCAAGAAACATTAAAACC
Organism: Epinephelus fuscoguttatus; assembly: GCF_011397635.1. Classification (NCBI taxonomy): domain Eukaryota; kingdom Metazoa; phylum Chordata; class Actinopteri; order Perciformes; family Serranidae; genus Epinephelus; species Epinephelus fuscoguttatus. The sequence continues at coordinate 35,661,154 of NC_064770.1, forward strand.
AGTCATAAAACCAAATATCTCATAAAACAGTAATATGTTGTCATGATTCTCAAAAAACAGTATTAGTATACTATGTTGCCAAAAACCTCATAGAAACAATCATAGTATAGTATACAAAGTCGTCAAAAATAAAAAATAAAACACAATCAAAGTATAGTATGTGGCCATCAAAAATCACGCAAAAAGCGTCATAGTATAGTATGTCATCCAAAATCATGAAAAAACGTCACAGTATATCATGTCGTCAAAAACCATGAAAAAACCTCATAGTACTGTATGTCGTCAAAAAGGACAAAAAACACGTCATAGTAGAGCATGTCGCCCAAAATCATGAAAAAATGTCATAGTATTGTATGTCATCAAAAAATGGCATAGTATAGCATGTCTTCCAAACTCAGGAAAAAAAGGTCATAGTGTAGCATTTCGTCAAAAATGATGAAAAACGTCATAGTATAGTATGTCGTCCAAAATCATGAAAAAACGTCATAGCATAGTATGTCATCAAAAATCAAGAAGAAAAAAAAACATAGGATAGCATGTCGTCAAAAGTCATGAAAAAACGTCATAGTATAGTATGTCGTCCAAAATTACAAAAAAACGTCATAGTATAGTATGTTGTCCAAAATCACGAAAAAACGTCATAGTATAGCATGTCGTCCAAAATTACAAAAAAAGGTCATAGTATAGCATGTCATCAAAAATGATGGAAAACGTCATAGTATAGCATGTCGTCAAAAATCACGAAAAAAAACATAGTATAGCATGTCGTCAAAAGTCATGAAAAATCGTCATAGTATAGTATGTCGTCCAAAATCATGAAAAAACGTCATAGTATAGTATGTCGTCAAAAATCAAGAAAAAAAAAACATAGGATAGCATGTCGTCAAAAGTCATGAAAAATCGTCATAGTATAGTATGTCGTCCAAAATCACGAAAAAAAACCTCATAGTATAGCATGTCGTCAAAAGTCATGAAAAATCGTCAGTGTAGTATGTCGTTCAAAATCACAAAAAAACATCATAGTATAGTATGTCGTCAAAAATCAAGAAAAAAACGTCATAGTATAGCATGTTGTCAAAAATGATGAAAAACGTCATAGTATAGCATGTCGTCCAAAATCATGAAAAAACGTCATAGTATAGCATGTCGTCAAAAATCACGAAAAAAAAACATAGTATAGTATGTCGTCAAAAGTCATGAAAAATCGTCATAGTATAGCATGTCGTCCAAAATCATGAAAAAACGTCACAGTATAGTATGTCGTCCAAAATCACGAAAAAAACCTCATAGTATAGCATGTCGTCAAAAGTCATGAAAAATCGTCAGTGTAGTATGTCGTTCAAAATCACAAAAAAACATCATAGTATAGTATGTCGTCAAAAATCAAGAAAAAAAACATAGGATAGCATGTCATCAAAAGTCATGAAAAATCGTCATAGTATAGTATGTCGTCCAAAATCATGAAAAAACGTCATAGCATAGTATGTCGTCAAAAATCAAGAAAAAAAACCATAGGATAGCATGTCGTCAAAAGTCACGAAAAACGTCATAGTATAGTATGTCGTCAAAAATGATGAAAAAAATCATAGTATAGTATGTTGTCCAAAATCACGAAAAAACGTCATAGTATAGCATGTCGTCCAAAATCATGAAAAAACGTCATAGTATAGTATGTCGTCAAAAATCAAGGAAAAAAAAAACATAGGATAGCATGTCGTCAAAAGTCATGAAAAATCGTCATAGTATAGTATGTCGTCCAAAATTACAAAAAAAACGTCATAGTATAGCATGTTGTCAAAAATGATGAAAAACGTCATAGTATAGCATGTCGTCAAAAGTCATGAAAAATCGTCATAGTATAGCATGTCGTCCAAAATCATGAAAAAACGTCACAGTATAGTATGTCGTCAAAAATCACGAAAAAAAACCATAGTATAGTATGTCGTCAAAAGTCATGAAAAATCGTCATAGTATAGCATGTCGTCCAAAATCATGAAAAAACGTCACAGTATAGTATGTCGTCAAAAATCAAAAAAACCCATAGTATAGCATGTCATCAAAAGTCATGAAAAAACGTCATAGTATAGTATGTCGTCAAAAATCACGAAAAAAACCATAGTATAATATGTCGTCAAAAGTAATGAAAAATCGTCATAGTATAGCATGTCGTCCAAAATCATGAAAAACGCCATAGTATAGTATGTCATCAAAAATCACTATAGTATGTCATCAAAAATCACGAAAAAAACCTCATAGTATAGCATGTCGTCAAAAGTCATGAAAATCGCCAGTGTAGTATGTCGCTCAAAATCACAAAAACGCCATAGTATAGTATGTCGCCAAAATCAAGAAAAAACATAGGATAGCATGTCGCCAAAAGTCATGAAAATCGCCATAGTATAGTATGTCGCCCAAAATCATGAAAAACGCTATAGCATAGTATGTCGTGCCAAAAATCAAGAAAAAACATAGGATAGCATGTCGCCAAAAGTCATGAAAAATCGCCATCATAGTATAGCATGTCCAAAATCATGAAAAAACGTCATAGTATAGTATGTCGTCAAAAATCAAGAAAAAAAACATAGGATAGCATGTCGTCAAAAGTCATGAAAAAACGTCATAGTATAGTATGTCGTTCAAAATCACAAAAAAAGGTCATAGTATAGTGTGTCGTCAAAAATCAAGAAAAAAAACATAGGATAGCATGTCGTCAAAAGTCATGAAAAATCGTCATAGTATAGTATGTCGTCAAAAATCAAGAAAAAAAAACATAGGATAGCACGTCGTCAAAAGTCATGAAAAAACGTCATAGTATAGTATGTCGTCCAAAATTACCAAAAAAACGTCATAGTATAGCATGTCGTCCAAAATCATGAAAAAACGTCATAGTATAGCATGTCGTCAAAAATGATGAAAAACGTCATAGTATAGCATGTCGTCCAAAATCATGAAAAAACGTCATAGTATAGTATGTCGTCAAAAATCACGAAAAAAAACCCATAGTATAGTATGTCGTCAAAAGTCATGAAAAATCGTCATAGTATAGCATGTCGTCCAAAATTACAAAAAAACGTCATAGTATAGCATGCCGTCCAAAATCATGAAAAAACGTCATAGTATAGTATGTCGTCCAAAATCATGAAAAAACGTCATAGCATAGTATGTCGTCAAAAATCAAGAAAAAAAACCATAGGATAGCATGTCGTCAAAAGTCACGAAAAACGTCATAGTATAGTATGTCGTCAAAAATTACAAAAAACCCCACAAAAAAATAGTATAGTCAATCACAAAAAAAATAGTATAGTCATCAATCGTCATAGTATGTCGTACAAAATCACGAAAAAACGCCATAGTATAGTATGTCGTCAAAAGTCATGAAAAATCGTCATAGTATAGCATGTCGTCCAAAATCATGAAAAAACGTCACAGTATAGTATGTCGTCAAAAATCAAAAAAAACCCATAGTATAGCATGTCATCAAAAGTCATGAAAAAACGTCATAGTATAGTATGTCGTCAAAAATCACGAAAAAAACCCATAGTATAATATGTCGTCAAAAGTCATGAAAAATCGTCATAGTATAGCATGTCGTCCAAAATCATGAAAAAACGTCACAGTATAGTATGTCATCAAAAATCACGAAAAAAACCTCATAGTATAGCATGTCGTCAAAAGTCATGAAAAATCGTCAGTGTAGTATGTCGTTCAAAATCACAAAAAAACGTCATAGTATAGTATGTCGTCAAAAATCAAGAAAAAAAACATAGGATAGCATGTCGTCAAAAGTCATGAAAAAACGTCATAGTATAGCATGTCGTCAAAAATGATGAAAAACGTCATAGTATAGCATGTCGTCCAAAATCATGAAAAAACGTCATAGTATAGTATGTCGTCAAAAATCACGAAAAAAAACCCATAGTATAGTATGTCGTCAAAAATCACGAAAAAAAACCCATAGTATAGTATGTCGTCAAAAGTCATGAAAAATCGTCATAGTATAGCATGTCGTCCAAAATTACAAAAAAAACGTCATAGTATAGCATGCCGTCCAAAATCATGAAAAAACGTCATAGTATAGTATGTCGTCCAAAATCATGAAAAAACGTCATAGCATAGTATGTCGTCAAAAATCAAGAAAAAACGTCATAGCATAGTATGTCATCAAAAATCAAGAAAAAAAAAAACATAGGATAGCATGTCGTCAAAAGTCATGAAAAAACGTCATAGTATAGTATGTCGTCCAAAATTACAAAAAAACGTCATAGTATAGTATGTCGTCCAAAATTACAAAAAAAACGTCATAGTATAGCATGTCGTCAAAAATCACGAAAAAAAACATAGTATAGCATGTCGTCAAAAGTCATGAAAAATCGTCATAGTATAGTATGTCGTCCAAAATCACGAAAAAACGCCATAGTATAGTATATCGTCAAAAATCAAGAAAAAAACCCATAGTATAGTATGTCGTCAAAAGTCATGAAAAATCGTCATAGTATAGCATGTCGTCCAAAATCATGAAAAAACGTCACAGTATAGTATGTCGTCAAAAATTAAAAAAAAACCATAGTATAGCATGTCATCAAAAGTCATGAAAAAACGTCATAGTATAGTATGTCGTCAAAAATCACGAAAAAAACCCATAGTATAATATGTCGTCAAAAGTCATGAAAAATCGTCATAGTATAGCATGTCGTCCAAAATCATGAAAAAACGTCACAGTATAGTATGTCATCAAAAATCACGAAAAAAACCCCATAGTATAGCATGTCGTCAAAAGTCATGAAAAATCGTCAGTGTAGTATGTCGTTCAAAATCACAAAAAAACATCATAGTATAGTATGTCGTCAAAAATCAAGAAAAAAAACATAGGATAGCATGTCGTCAAAAGTCATGAAAAATCGTCATAGTATAGTATGTCGTCCAAAATCATGAAAAAACGTCATAGTATAGTATGTCGTCAAAAATCAAGAAAAAAAAACATAGGATAGCATGTCGTCAAAAGTCATGAAAAAACGTCATAGTATAGTATGTCGTCCAAAATCACAAAAAAAGGTCATAGTATAGTGTGTCGTCAAAAATCAAGAAAAAAAACATAGTATAGCATGTCGTCAAAAATCATATAATCACCTCAGCCCTCTGTCTCAAACTTTTAGTCCTGCCTGCTCCCTTCCTGGTTCTCGTCTGCTTGGCTCCGTGGCTACACGGTCCTACACCCATCCTGTTTACCTGTGGTCTCCTGGTTCGGCAAGTCACTTCTGTCTTCACTCCACTACCAGCCTCAAGAGAAACCCACCTGCACTCACGGGACAGTCCCCTACTCTCTGACTGCTCAAGTATTGACTGCCAGCTCTCATCTCACTCACTCAGCATTGGATCTACAAGCAAGCCAAACCCAAAGACCCCAAAACTGTTTTATATCTGTGTGAACAATAAAGGTCATTACCAACTGTCTGCCTGCCTCAGTGTGTTGCATTTGGGTACAATCACTCCCCGTGACAAGTATAGTTTGTCGTCCAAAATCACGAAAAGACGACTTAGTATAGCATGTTGTCAAAAATCACGAGTACACCACATGGTATAGTATGTCATCAAAAATCAATAAAAACATCATAGTATAGCATGTCTTTCAGAATCATGAAAAAACGTTTTAGCATAGCATGTCGTCAAAAACCATGAAAACTCGTCATAGTGTAGTATGTCATCCAAAATAATGAAAAAACCATAGTATACAATGTCGTCAAAAATCAGGAAAAAAACGTCATAGTGTGGCATCTTGTCCAAAATCACGAACAAAGGACATAGTATAGCATGTCGTCCAAAATCATGAAAAAATGTCATAGTAAAACATAGTAAAAGTAAATAGTAAAAGTAAAAAAAAACTGTTTTTGTGACTTTTATTTTGTTTCTTTCAACCTTGAATAAAGTGTGTTTTACTATGATAGTATAGTATGTCAAAAATGATGAAAAACGTCATAGTATAGCATGTCATCAAAAATCATGAAAAAACGTCATAGTATAGTATATTGTCAAACATCATGAAAAAACCTCATCGTATAGCATGTCGTCCAAACTAAGGAAAAAAGTCATAGTATAGCATGTCGTCCAAAATCATGAAAAAATGTCATAGTAAAACATAGTAAAAGTAAATAGTAAAAGTAAAAAAAAACTGTTTTTGTGACTTTTATTTTGTTTCTTTCAACCTTGAATAAAGTGTGTTTTACTATGATAGTATAGTATGTCAAAAATGATGAAAAACGTCATAGTATAGCATGTCGTCAAAAATCATGAAAAAACGTCATAGTATAGTATATTGTCAAACATCATGAAAAAACCTCATCGTATAGCATGTCGTCCAAACTAAGGAAAAACGTCATAGTATAGCATGTCATCAAAAATCATGAAAAAACATCATAGTAGAGAATATTGTCAAACATCATGAAAAAACCTCATCGTATAGCATGTCGTCCAAACTAAGGAAAAAAGTCATAGTATAGCATGTCGTCAAAAATCATAAAAATCGTCATAGTATAGTATGTCGTCAAAAAGCACAAAAAAAAACGACATAGTATTTCGTGAAAAATCATGAAAAAAACCACATAGTATTGTATGATGTCAAAAATCACGGAAAAAAAGTCAGTATAGTATGTTGTCAAAAATTATGAAAAACGTCATAGTATAGCATGTCGCCCAAAATCATGAAAAAACAACTTAGTATAGTATGTCATCAAAAATCATACAAAAGTATCATAGTATAGCATGTTGTCATGATTCTCAAAAAACAGTATTAGTATACTATGTTGCCAAAAATCTCAAAGAAACAGTCATAGTATAGTATACAAAGTCGTCAAAAATAAAAAATAAAACACAATCAAAGTATAGTATGTGGCCATCAAAAATCACGCAAAAAGCGTCATAGTATATCATGTCGTCAAAAACCATGAAAAAAACTCATAGTACTGTATGTTGTCAAAAATCATGTAAAAACGTCATAGTATAGTATGTCGTCAAAAATGATGAAAAACGTCATAGTATAACATGTTGTCAAAAAGGACAAAAAACACGTAATAGTATAGCAAGTCGCCCAAAATCATGAAAAAATGTCATAGTATAGCATGTCTTCCAAACTCAGGAAAAAATGGCATAGTATAGCATGTTCTCTAAAATCATGAAAATCTTCAGTATAGTATATTGTCAAAAGTCATGTAAAAATGTTATAGTATAGCATGTCATCAAAAATTATGAAAAAACGTTATAGTATAGTATGGCGTCCAAAATCGTGGACAAATATTAACAAAATGAAAATTTGCGTATAATATTATAAATAATTATAAATATTATAAATAAAATGTAAATAAAAATATTAAGATCTTAAAAAATGTTTGAATAAGATGTCCAAAAAATATTAATAAAATGTCCGAAAAAAAAAAGATTAATGTAATGCCCGAAAAATTTTAATCAAAAGTCCAATATCAGGAAAATTAATAAAATGTCCTTAAAATTATGTATAAAATGTCCCAAATATATTCATAAAATATCCGACAAATTATTAGTGAAATGTCTGAAAAATATTAAAGTCCTACAAATATGAAGAATGTCCGCAAAATTATGAATAAAATGTCTAAAATATATTAATCAAAAGTGCGACAAATATTAATACAATTTCTGAAAAAATATGAATAAAATGTCCAAAATATTAATATCCGAAAAATTAGGATTGTCCAAAAAATTAATGAAATTTACAAATAATATCAATTAAAAGTCCGACAATTAATAGAATGTCCGAAAAATTATTTATAAAATGTCCAAAATACACTATTCAAAAAAAATGAAGGCAACACTTAAATCACACATCCCAGATATCAATGAATGAAATATTTCAGATGAAAATCTTTGATTACATAGTGCAATTCATTGAGAACAAAATAATGTAAGAACAATCCATTGAAACCAATATCATTACTCATTTAGGACTGGATTCAGAATCATACCCAAAATCAAGTGGAAAAATCAGATCACAGGCTGGTCTGTGAATTTCCTCAGGACAACTCATAATGTGGCTCAGTAGTGTGTGTGGCCTCCACGTGCCTGTATACATTCCCTACAACGTGTGGGCATGCTCCTGATGAGACGACGGATGGTCTCCTGGAGGATCTGGATCAGGGCATCAGGCAGCTCCTAGAAAGTCTGTGGTGCGACATGGCGGCGGTGGATGCTACGATACATGATGTCCCAAAGGTGCTCGATTGGATTTAGGTCTGGCGAACGGGCGGGCCAGTCAATAGCATCAATGCCTTCATCATCCAGAACTGCTGACACACTCCAGTCACATGAGGTCGGGCATTGTCCTGCACCAGGAGGAACCCAGGGCCCACTGCACCAGCATGTGGTCTGACAATGGGTCTGAAGATCTCATCCCGCTACCTAACAGCAGTCAGGGTACCTCTGGCTAGTACATGGCACTGGAAAAATGCAGAACTAGCCAAGAAGAATCAACTATTAAAAGCTATTATCAAAAAAAGGTATGACATATATAAAAATGCAAAGAAGTACTACTTAAAGACAGGAAATACATTTAAACAATGGAGTCTTTACCTTTCCTGCCTGACTACTAGGGCCTCTCACACAGAAAGCCAAATACACCAGGGAGCAAGGGTTGCTTTGGAGCAGGACCTGAGGTACAAAGCAGAGGGTAAATCACAGCATTTCACTTAAAAACAGAAAACCTAAAGCAACTACCTACCAGGACAGAGCCAATCACCAGCAGTCAGAACCCTGGGAGCAGAGGGACGAAAGATTGTACCAAGCATGAGGTGTGGGCTTTTATAGTGAGCCAAACAAATTGAAAACCAGAAAGTAGGAGGGGCTGAGGCCTGCCTGACCCTACAGTGGCTCAAGAGGGACATAAAAGACTACATGTGCATGTGAGGGGAAAAAGGGAAATCCCTCTCCAGGTTCTTGGGATTACAGCCAGACTGAAAACAAGCCTCCCAGATTGCAGGAAATGTCAAGGATCGAGACTGCGAAGATAGATGCTCCTCCGGTTGTCAAGACTGCAGCCGTTTAAGAAGAAAATCCTGGCAAATGACAGACAAACCTGACCATCAGTTTAACTTAATTTGTGACTTTAGAAGGTGCCTCGAAACATTCCAGCTGTCAGCACAATGTTTTCCCACTCCAGACTCACAGAGAGTGAATACAGGGTGTTTTTCTTCCTCCCCGCTCAGATTGAATGATTAGGAGTTAATGGAAAGAATAACAATGTTATAGCCTACTCAAATTGCCGTGCAGCCATCCAAGAATTACTCGCAGGAAATTGCAGTGATTCAACAGCGCTAGTGACTCATTTCCAGCTGTGACAGTGAAAGAAAGATTAGGTTTTCACTATCTCATCAAAAAACAAAGTGTTCACAACAAGTATCAAAAACTAATCAACAGCAAATCATTAATAAATAGAGAGCTCAGGCCTTCACTATTTTGAGGTGTCCTTGAACAAACATATCTCAGTCAGCTCTGTTTAAAAGAAGTAGATGTAGCCACGGAGTTCGTAGACTTTTGAAGCCCTGAGTTTGGCATTCAGGCCACCGCCATCTTGTTTTTTTGGAGCCAGAAGTGAGCATAGTTGGGAGGGAACACATTGCTACGCTGACAAGTCAAAGTGGTAGCAACTTGTCAATCATAAAGTTGCTACGCCCTGAAGCATATCCTGCTTTATTGTCTATTTGACTCTGAATGGGACAATCATTTACAAAATGAACATCATGGCGTATTGAAGAAGACTTGAAAGTACCAATTGAACCCATTTGGAAAATGTTTAGTGAGAAAATGAATCAGGTGAGGAGCAGGGTCACTTCATCACTGACTTTTAAACAATATGACTTCTTTTTGCAACAGTGCAGTCGCCCCTTGCTCGTCAGTTCAACTTCAGTTAATTAATTTATTCAGTCGTTTTCTGCAACTGCTTATCCTGTTGGGATGACAGGCACGTCGTTGGGTTTAGGGAAAAAAAAACAGGGTTTGGCTTCATACACAGCCAAATTTCAGCAACTCTGGAGTGAGACCGGGTCGATAAAGTCCAATATCACAGATCAAAATGTGCCTGAGAGGGCTTAACAGCATATGACATCCCTCTGTCCTTGGACCCTAAAGTTTCTTTATGCTTCTGCGTACACTCGACGCAACCTGCACGCAGTTGCTCCGCAGTTGCTGTGTGCCTATCATAGTTCTGCTTCCTGTTGGTCTATGTCGCTATGCAATTCCCCGCCAAAGCGCTTGGGGGCACGGTGTTCTTTTATATACCTACCTAGACTCTGTGACGTCTATGGTCGTTGCTCGTTCATTGTTTGTTTTTCTTCCGGCTTTGCTCTAGTCACAGTGAAGATGGCGAACAAAAGAGAAAGACTGTTGCTGGAGCTCAGAATGATCGACATTAAACCACAAATGCTCTTATTTCAAATGTTACAACGAAGAGAGAAGCAACTGTGCCGATGGTCTGTACATCCATTGAATGGCTCGACTTTTGAAAATGGTGGTGTTGTGGTACTGCAGCAGGAAGTGAAACCTTGTGAAATGCTGGAAATGATGTAGTTTGAAGGACCAATCATAGCTCTTACGGTCTGCGTTGGGACTGCGTTGCCACGTCGCGTGGTTAGAATTTTTTGCAGGTGCACGTCGCATCTCTGCGTCGGTCGCAGAGGGTACAACGCCTCCGCAAAGCCCTCTGCGTCGTAGGTACGCAGAAGCATAAACCTTGCTTTACAACAGATGAGAAAAAACTCCCTCAAAATAAAAATTAAAAAAAAGAAACGTAAAGGGGAAAAAATGGTAGAAACCTCAGGAAGAGCAACTGAGGAGGGATCCCTCTTCAAGGATGGACAGACAAGCAAGGAATGACGAGCATGAGACAAACGGGGATTTTTCTTTACAGAGCTCTGGTTTTTCCTGAAGTCCATATACAAAATACAAAAAGTCCCACATCTCTAACCAAACGTGGCAGACTGCAGGGTGACAAATAAGATTTAACAGCCTTTGTTAGTCCCTTTCCTCAACTTTTTGTTTGTGTTTTAGCAGCTTGAAGCTCTTCTGGAGGTATCTATCTATCTACCTCTTCTTCAGTTTCTGGTGCTTCTTCTTGGGTGTTGATCGGCATTTGAAGAATTTATGGACTTCCTGTGAAAGCACAGTCTTTCTTTAGGGTACAAGAAATCCTTACAAGCCTTCAAGCCTTCGATTCCTCAGCAAAACCCCAAAAGAGATAATAATGTTGAGAACAAAATTCAACCAGATTGTCACCTCCTGTTGTGAAAGGCTGCAGATGAGTTTGTTCTTTCCAACTTCTAACACACGTTTATGATCATGTGCTGTGTTTTCATGTTATTCTATTATTCTGCAGGCTCAGTGGGCTTGTGTTTGAAGCCTGTGAATTTCCGCCAAACATTATCTAACAGACTGTAAATGCCAGAGGAATGCTCTCAAAAGATCCATAATCCTCAACTTCACATTTATACAGATCGTTGACCTTGAAGTTAAAGACATTTTTTGGAAAACAATGCTATAATGAGGCAATATAAAAAGGTAGTAAAAACATCCCCACAGACAAAACAACTACAAATGGGACACAAAATTACCACAAGGACACACAAAAACACTACAAAGAGGCACACAGAAACTTCAGAAAGATGCAAAACAACTTCGAAGAGAAGAGGATACTGTTTGATAAAGATGGGTAGAGAAATAATTCTTATACCTCCATATCCTGACATGGTTCCTCATGATCCTCATATGAATCTTTACTAGAAACATCCAGGTGTTCAGAAGAGGACTCCTGTGCAGCTGTGGACCAGTTGGGGTAAAAAGATTTTCAAATTTTCACCTGTGGGTTAAAATCAGCTGATTCCTCCTTTTGACCAGAAGATGGCGACAGATCCCTGTAAAGCACAAGTAAGAGTTGTTGAAAGTTTTAACTTCAGATAACACATTGCTCATGTTGTACCCTCTCCTCACACTTTAAATTCTTTTTCATTTTACAAAACACTATGATTGCTTTTAACTAAAGCCACTGTTTCCCATGATTCTTTTAAGCTTGGAGGTTTGGAGCCTCCATGGATGAGGTTGCATCTGGACTTGTGTGGCCACATATTCGGGACGAATTAAGGCACATCTGATGCAGTCCATTACTGAATCTACAACGGCAGAGAAATTGAGAAGCATCTTTGCCACCCATGGACTCCCAGCTGTGCTGGTCAGTGATAATGGACCAGGTCTGGTCAGTGCAGAGTTCAAACAGTTCCTGAAAAAGAATGGCATTAAGCATGTTACCACAGCACCATACCACCCACCCTCCAATGGCTGTGCAGAACGTGCTGTGCGAGTGTTCAAGGAGGGCATCAAGAAGATGGGGGAGGGTAGTGCGGAGACAAAGCTGTCCAGGTTCTTGTTCAAGTACCGATCAACCCCTCAAACCACAACTGGAGCCACGCCTGCTTAGCTGCTCATGAACTGAAGGATCAGGACCCAGCTGGATCTTATGTGTCCATCACTAGCCAGCAGGGTTGGACAAAACCAGGGCAAAGAAAAGGAGCATCATGACAAACATCCTGGGACTGGATGTTCATAGAGGCTGACCCAGTGTACTTGAGGGGCTACTCAGGACAGAAGTGGATCCAACTCTCCTCAAGAGGACAGGCTGAATATCTTTCCCAATCTTCAGTACATCTTCCCTGACCAACCTAACAGAAAACATCCCTCTTCCACCTTCAACCCACACTTACACCCATTCATCATGTCTTCAGCAACTTACACAACGACATATTGTTGTGGTGTAGTCCTTACTAGTGAAAAGCCCTGTATAGTCCTCGCCCTACTCCTAAGAGTTCTTCACCTTCAGAGCTTCCTTAAGGACTGAGATGTTTTGTGAATAAATGTTATCTTTACCAGGACCTAGTCTAAACTTAAAGGGGAAATTCTTAGAAAACATCATAAAAGTTTTCTTAGAATTTTGTCACTGGGAGCAACTCTACCCCTGACCTTTTGTACAAAGAATGTAAGGTCGTCACTGCCAGAAATTTGCTAAAATTTGCTAGCTGACCTGAAATGGTGCAGCATTTTAAACATTTCGTCTTCGTTTTACATACCGTCTTGTGTTTGTAAATGTTTCATAATCCTGATTTTTTAACTGAATTAAACAGATTATAGATTTTCAATTTGGTGTATTGATGCATTGGAAACTGAGCACTGAAACAATTTCAAATATTAAGAATTGCTATGTATGCTATTTTGGACAACACTAGTGCAAAGACACAACAACAGCACAGGAAGATGTGGTGATTTCAAAATAAAGGATGGGTTTTATCAGCTGTATAAGAGCAAATGACAGGATTCTTAAAAACGTCAAGAGGTAAGTAAGAGTAAAAAGTATAAAAATGTTGACTTTTAATGTCTCAATAAAGTTTAGGCCTATGTTTCTTGCAAGTAGCATCGGTAAGCATAAATATAGGTGGGGGGGGGGGGCATGATATCATATCATATCACAATGCAAAATGTTATGCTTCCTGCAATTATAATCCAATTCATCCACGCCCTCCAATGAATGATGAGGGAAAAGTAAAGTCAAACACTGATAAGAAATTACTGCAATTTATTACATCACAAGTCAAATCATGATCTGACCCCTCTGTCAGATGAGCCGCACCATTTCGCAATACCTGCTGGGGGTGGGACTATCAGATGGCATGTTGAAATGTGTTTTAATGATAAAAAATACATTTATTTATCATGTAAATATATATAAACTGTATTGTCTGTGATATATTGAATACTGAAGAATGATTAAACCTCATAATACTATGACATGCTACAGGTGGAAAGGAGGAACTGGGGATTGTACTCCCAACCTTGTGAATAGTAGACAACCTGGTCGACCAACTCATATGAGTTTAGTACTCCACTAGTCAGCTTAATATTTCAGCCACGATTGCTTTTAAATAATTGTCTCTTATTGTTAATAACGTCTTGTTTTAATACTGTTTTTGTATGAGATTAGGAAATCTGTGGCTTCCTGTTGTGCGCATGCGCCCTCTAGCGGAGCCCCTGCAGACGTGAGTGGGGCGCCCCGTGATTGAATGCTAGTCTGCTGCCAAGGCTAATCTCGTCTAGCTAGCTAGCCTGCTGCTAACGTCATGAAAGGTAAAGTTAGCCTGTTAGAACACTGTAAAAATAGTTTTTATCGGAATAAATGTTTTAAGCGGGACTTCAGGTACCACAGCAATATCTCTGTACCCATGTTGGCTGTGAGTAATTTGTTGTAATTTGTAAAGCACATGATATCGGTGACTTGGCTATCTAGCTTGTTTCCGTTAGTGGCGCAGTTTTCAAAATGGATTCTCTGTGGTGAAACTCGCCAGCTAACGAACAGTTGCTCTGTAATTTACACCGCAGTCGTCATAGTAATATTATTAGAATTTCTGTTGCTTATTTTAGTTGTAAAACATGCAATGGCTTAATATAGTCACACAATCTAAGTTTTATTTTGAAGGTTGTAACCGGAAGTTGGATATGTTATTCCTATACTGACTTAACATCTGCCCCCTCCTGCTCTCAAGCATCACTCACCGGCTCTCAGCTCTCCGCAGAGCCGAGCAGGAGTGCACCGCCGCGGGGAAGATGGCCTCAGTTTTCACTAATAAGCCGAGCAGAGTGCGGTGGTGGTGAATCCTGGCGGGTTTCGGGTTTCCTCTCGGTGGTTCCCCTTCCTGAGCATGAGAAGACAGCCTGCAGCAGCGGTCGCCCTCAGACTACTACAGGACAGACTGCACTGCGTGATGCAGATCAGAGTCCAAGAGTTGACATCCTGCTGCCAGGAGGTGATGGTCTCCTCCTCCTCTCTGCTCTGCTCACCTGCTCCTCTGTCGAACCTCCAAACGACAAGATGTTAACAAGTTATTCATTTGATTTTTGTGCATCTCGGTACATCAGACTGCGCCTTCACTGGGACTGCTGAGTGGTTTTAGCTTCTTTTTTTTTTTACAGGACACCCAACACTGGACTGTTTGTATTTAATCACCGGAGGAGTTCAGCTGTAATTCAACAATGATCTGACGGCTGTGAAGTGAGACAAACATCAGCAGGAGTCACCTGGCGTCTGCGCAGCACACGATGGCCAATAACAACGAGCTACAAGTGAGTTTCCCAACTTTGTGTTCGTCATTACTTACTGCGTTAACGCTGCTGTATTAATGTGCATATTAGAGCTGAAAACCTACACACGGAAACATCTGGAGGTGTTTTTAATTGACCCCTGTTGATATCTACAGTGGTGGGAGGAGATCTGTGATGGAAATACTCTGAAGAGACTCTAAAAGGCTGTTCCTGTGATTTAGTATTACATCTCCATAAGGTTGAGGTATTTGCAAAAGACAGCTTTCAAGACAGCCTGACTTTTAATCCTTAGAATGAAAAAATGCAGGATCCTACAGCTCCCATAATGCAACTTGATAGTAACTTTCATTAGACTTTCCATACGTGGTAAATGCCCACCTCACTGACAGTCCCTTCACTAAATTTGTACCACAATTGTAGTTTTCAGTGCCACAGGCTAAAAGTAGATACGAAGGATTCTCATGTTTATGACTAACTTAGGAGTTGCAGCCCTATTGGACTCTCTGCTTTTGGGCTTTTTTTCAAATCTTTTCTTCCTTGTTGAAATATTGGAGAGTTTTTCATCTAAGTAAACCACCTGAGAAGTTTTGAGGGGAAAGCTGTCTTTGGTGGAAGATACAGAAACCTGAAACAAGACAAGTAGCACCAGCTGGACACTGCTGTTTTTAAGGGATGTTTCATTTTTAACAATATGCTTATTATGTTTTAGTGCAAAATATGAATATGAAAAGTAAAATAAAGTATTTCCGTCTGAATGTAGTGGAGTAGAAGTTGAGCATAACATGTAATAGGGGCTGCAGTAGCTCAGTCCATAGGGACTTGGGTAGGGAGCCGGAGGGTCGCCAGCTCAAGCCCCCATCCAGCCTAAATATAGAGTGAGGACTGGTAGCTGGAGGGGTGCCAGCTCACCCCCTGGGCACTGCCAGGGTGCCCTTGAGCAAGGCACCAAACCCCCGACCACATGGGGCGCCTGTCCATGGGCAGCCCCCCTCCATTTATTGCATGTATGGTTCCTGTTTGTACATGCATGTGTATAATAAACAATTGAAGTACATGTACCTGAAATTTTACTTGCGTACAGAACTGGTAAATAAGTAAATGAAGGTAGTTACTTCCACTATTGGACATTGAACAGTGTGGAAAGACAGCAGTGAGTTAAAGAGATATTCAGTGTATTACAATAGATCTCAGTCGGCTGCTCCCAGTTTGGAGAAGCAGGCTGGAGTCCAACACAGAAGTTAAGCAATGTACTGTCGTGGACGCAGGCAGCAGCAGAAGATTTTATGCCAACTAAAACAATCAATATTGATTTAAGTGTTTGCTATATTTAGAATATTTTCCTTGCTTTACCTAATATCAGACAGCAATTTCCTACAGGGCACTGAAGTCATTGTATCGCCTTTCTTCAAAGCCAGACCCCACTGAGAAAACAGTGACTACACGTTGTTGAACACAGGAGTTGCTGGTCTGCCACTGCCTTGATCAGTTTGTTTGTCCTATTGTGTGATTTGGGGGTTTTGGTCCCGTGTACAGTGAGCCAAAATTGCTGTTTTTGTCAGTGGAGTCAGGTGGCTTTGATAAGAGCGTAGATGCGAGGGCTGTCCGACATTACGGCAAAGCAGCAAAAATATTCTCAGTATACCGTGCACTTAAACTGATATTGATGTGGTTTTTTTTGGGTTGGGTTATTTTTTTAGGTAGCTAAAATACATTTTGCCTCTTCCCCCTTCCACAGCAGTGCATTACTTAGCTTCAGTGGTGGTACTCCTGCTGCTTCTCCAAAATGGGGGAGTGCCGACAGACACCTACTGTGGGTAATACACTATGGATAAATATCTTGTATAACCCTACTTCAAAAAATCTGAACTATCCCTTTAAACTTTCTATGACAAATTGGTGACAGTAACTACAGGAAGTGTTTGAAGCGATTGGAAAAAACTGTATAAATGCCTACCGTTTTTTGTGTATGAATTGGAAAGTGTAAAACAGTATAATATTGAAGTAAAAGAGGAGTGCTGTTGTCCCGTTAATGTGTGTGCCCCCTCCTCAGTGTATGAACAGCCATTAGACTATGATGCCTTCAGAACACAAGACTGTTCTTACATTACTTGTTTGACCTTATCACATTTTAATTCCACCCACAACAATAAAATCACCACTACTTCCTCTCCAGCCTCGATACAGATTAGATTTCCCAAATTAAAAGCAATGATTTCTCATTTGTGACACAGCAGCTGCCCTCAGGTGGAGTCCAGGGTGAGTCATGGAAGGCGTCGCGGTGTCAGAGCCTCAGGTCTAATTTAGAGGGGTTGGGTTACAGTTACCCTGGTGTCAGCCTAGTTCAGGACACAGCGGAGGGAAATGTTAAAAATTTAAGACTGAGTGCCGGTTCACCTCAAGCCAGGAGCCAGCACATCACTCTTTAGTTAGAAACCTCTTTCACAAGGTTGAACTGTGGCACAAAGAAAGTGTCGTGGACATTGCAGTTTAGTAAGTAAATTTTAAATATTTTAACAACAGCTGAACAATTACAGTTACAATAAAGACTTATTGATGTATGACATGAAATTAAACCCCTTATGCCTCCTGTATCTACACGTTAAGCCACGTGGGTTCGGTTTCACAAGTTGTTCCAGTGACCTGAGAGCAACAAGTGTGAAGATGTAAAAATAAACAGTGAGGCAGATTCCAGTATTTCCCATTTCCTCCCAGCTTACTCACACTCCATCCTTTACACAATCTATTCGACACACACTGCTGAATCATTTGTTGTGACTGAATACTCGCTCCTGTCCTGACATTTAGTTTCCCTGAGTGGGGAACCTGTTTCTCGGAAAGCTGCTCTGCCTATGGGGGCATGGTGATCATCAATAACAGCTAATATGGGCCATAGTGCACCACTATAGACACTTTTCTATTTTTTCTACAGCAGGTTGATCCTTGAAAAGCTCTCTGTAAATAGGGGCAGTACATTTAAAGCGGTAGTCCAACTATGTAGTGTTGCACTGCCACATTTAAGTTAAGTAGTAAATTGAAGCAACATTTGGGTAGTTATTGTGATTTTAATTTTTTAGACTGGGGCAAGCTCTAAAAATGCTGGATACTGCTTTCGTCATAATGCCACTGAGTAGCATCTTTTGTTCGTTTTATCTGCCTTGTAAATGCCCATGTCTTTCAAAACTGTGACCCAGTTTGTAATGCAGCCTTTCAGTTATTGATGAATCTGGCGACTGCTTTGTGCGCCATCTAGCTGAGCCGCCATATCTGTGGTGGAAAGTTCTAGTGAGTCATTGTGTGCAGCTGCCTGCTAGCAGTGAACTGATGATCAACTTTGGCATAAAATGTAGACATTATAGGCTGTCTGTCAAATAACAGTTGCGTTTTACAACGTTACAAAAAATCAGTCCTAGAAAAGATCGGGTTCACTGGTTAACTTAATGTGTCTATTTGGTGAAGATAGACATGTAAGTGTATTTTAGATTAATTGAAGTGAACTTGAAGGCTTTTATGAGGACACTTTAATGTTTTATTCGTGTTTTTAACAGCTGCCATCACTACAAGCAACCACAAAGCGTTCAGCTGAGAGTCACCAGTTACTGCCACTCGTTCAACTGAAACAGCAGACGCCATTGTACTTGTTTTGCTTGTGGTGCCGACTGAAGGATGTTTACTTTGTGGTGATTGCCCTAGTTTGAGCCACCAGCATTGCATTTCACGATAACGACACAGTTAATTGATTAATTTGGTTTATTCTGTTGGACCACCACAACCTCAAGACAGTGACTTAGCCATGGTTGTATAAAGAGACCTGGGTACGACATTGGAGGGGAGTCCTGTTCATTCCAATGAAAGTTGCCCAGTGGAAAATCAAAAATCTCCATTTCCGCTACATGAAAATATCCAGATCTTCCACAAGCTCACTGGAGACTTACGGTAACCAAGAACGGCCTGAGAGGCTAACTCCCGCAAGCCAAGTGGGTTACTTCTGGTTTAGGGCTCCATTCACTTGAAAGGGAATAAAATGATTTAATCATACTTCTAGACTTTCAAAATGTTGTCAGATTGGATGGATCAAATCCCGATAGTGAAATGAGTCATTTCATGGGACGCACATAAAATGTATCAACTGATTTACAGACGTATCTTTCCCAACATAAGTCTATAGACCATTTACACATGTATGCATTTTTTGACCGAAAATATGTAGACGACGTGTAAAGCGATTTCCTCTCTCAATCGTGGCAACTAATATCCTATGGAAAATGGTGGAAGCAAGGAACAAGTTTAAAGCTAGTAGTTGTTGTAAGGATCCCCTTTCTCCTTTTGTCTTTATACTTGTTAGCTAGCGCTCACAAACACCTGTCCGTCTAGTACATTTGATACTATGACGACACGCACACAAACACGAACGTTATGAGAAAAAATGTTAGCTGATGTTAGCATTCGGCTAATATTATTGAGGACGAATTCCTCATGGAAGAATTTCTATCCTTTATCCAGTTTGTTCCCTTTCGGTCTATTGCAGTGGTTCCCAACTTGTCTGGCCACGGGGTCCAGATTCCTCCATCGTCATTAGTTTAAGGTCCACACAGTTTAATACATTTGGTGCCATACTTGTGTTTGGCTATGTCGTCAAGCTCTTTGCTGCCTCTGTCAAGTAGCTGTCTGTCAGTCAGTCTCTCCACTCACTCTAAAATAAAAGCTCTGTGCCGGATATTTCCTGAAATTAAAAATAAAATGTGTTTTTTAGAAACTTACAAACATGTTGCATGTTTACATGTTTGTGAGTCACTTGCGGTCCATTCAGAATGAACCCACGACCCACTTTTGGACTGGAACCTACCATTTTGGAACCACTGGCCTATAGGGTGAAATCTTGCTGGGCCCCATGGCATCACGTAACAGACCCGGTTGTTGTAATTTTATTTTTGGCCACTATGTAAAATTAGCTTCAAAGCCTGGCACTGTTCCTGGGAGCTTGGCCTTAGCCTACTGACGTTAGCTAGCTAAGCAGTGTTAACTTAGTTTATGTTACTTGTTTCACCATGTTAGGCTAGGCAGCTGCATGCTAGTCAGTAACATTACATAAAAAGCTGTATAACCGTGTGAGTAGAAATTGTACACTTCTCTGGAAAGCCTGCATTCAGATGTGCTGGTATTGTGGAGAGGCCGCCGCAGTAATGATGCCTTGTTTACTGTTGATTTGTAGTCTCCAAAGTACACTAACCTAAGATGGCATCATCAGGGTTATTTTCTCAGATGAAATGTATCCTCTTAAGTCACAGAAGGCATAATGACCTCACAGACTCTGTTGTACTCCTCATCATAAGTCATCTGAACTTCATGTGTTAAAGTGGTGGAGTGCACCTGTTAATGCCACATTATCTCCCACTATCTGTAAGCTCACCATTATGTTTCATGACTGGTACACTGCACTATAGTAGATCATGAGTCATACACAGCGCAATTAACCATAGCTTCCTCCTGCCCTGCTGTGTTGATGACACATTTAAACGTCTTTATGGCTCCATGACTGATAACACCGTGATGATTGCCTGAGCTGCAATTGCACAGTTTCTGCCCACTCTGATGAATTCAGCCTCCCTCTCTGTGATGATGACAAGGGTTCAGTCATCATTACTCTAGTCCAGCAGACAGGCATGGAGCGACGGCTGATTGAGATCAAGGGGCCACGTTGGTAATGATGATAGGCTGAGTCTGTCAGAGTGGACCGAGGATGGCGGTGTGGTGATTGAGCTCGCCTGATCGCTCTCTTTCCCTTTATTTCTCCTGAATACCTCATCAGAGCTGTACTGTTGCCGACACTCATCCTATTGGAGGTCACGGCTGTTGGGCTCAGAGGAAAAAAATTGAAATCGCCCTCTATTTTCTCTCTTCCCCCCTTTGTTAAAAACACATTATCCATATATGCACAGATGAGGCTATCAGTGTAAAGTGTAGCTTCACTATTAGTGCTTTTCTGCCCTCTATCTTGCTCACCACTCCTGCACCGATGTTGGCCCTCCTTCTTCTTTTTAGATAGCTTTAAGGAAAGTAAATCAACTCTCCTGCTGAGGATGTGAGCTCCTGTGCTGAGCTGATAACATAACATACTCTCTGAGGTAGCTATATATTCTGTGGCCGCCCTCTCATGAATTCTTTATTTCTGCTGGTTTCCTGTAGTTATTATCTGTAAGAGTCAGAGGAGCTGCTGCTTCTTCATTCAGCGGTCAGCAGCAGAGGCAACTCTTTCAATTCCCAACCAAATTACTTTTTTATTGATCATCCAAGAAAGTGGAGGCAACTCGGTCCATTTCTTTAATGGCATCTGAAGACTTTTGAGCACACTCGGGTGAAGAAGCAGCACTGGTTGAGGTCAGTTGATGGCCTCACATGTGTTATAATACACAGTGATATCTTGCATCACGCTCACCATAATGTGTGTCTCCAGCTGCCACTGCTAGGGATAATAGGATTAGGGGAGTGGGCTTCACTGAGTGTCTGACCTCCAAGCAGGGTAGCATTACTGCCCACAATCACCCACACAGACTCACGCACTCATATACGACCCCCCAGTATCCAGGCCCTCCTGCCTGAATCCAGGATTACACCGTGTCTGCAGAAATCTGTCTCTGTCCCAGACACACCAGTAGACGAGCTTATAACTGCTGCAGTGCAGCATCGATGCATTGATGGCACATCTTAATGGCGTTCATCAATAAACCCAAAAGGTGCATCTCGCCTGGAGCTCGCTCATTAGGGTGCAGTCGAGCAGTCCCAATTAGGGCCAGAGGAATGCTGATATCTAAAGTGCCCATGTAGGAAAAAATCCCAAAATTCAAACTATCAACCTATCAAGATAGCATTCATGACTCTCCTTGTTTCCATGCCAGTTTAAAGGGACAGTTAACCCCAAAAAAGTGCTGTTTATCACTCTAGATTGTTTTGGTGTGAGTTGTTGAGTGTTAGAGATATCGTCCATAGAGAAAAAAAATATTGCTAAACTCAACAGCAATGTGTCTTTCCAGAAATCATGACCCAGTTGCTCACGAAAATCCCCAGACCTCGTTGTGCGCAGTTTGATGTAGGAACCATTTTCTTTCTACCAAACTACACCCACCAACTGCTAGCTCACCTCGCACTACTAACCTAGCTAACGTTACACCTCAGCCAAGGGGGATGCTATTAAAAGGTCACTGCAGTATTTTTTTCAACCTGACCCTATTTTCACATGTTTCTATGTCACAGTGACAAATGGAACAATATTTTTTTAAATTGGAAAGATCCTTTTTGTTTAATCATGATGCCACGCCCCCTACATGTTGTACATTGTTGTACAACATGTAGGGGGCGTCCTGTTAAGTTGTAGTTTAGTTGTTTTCCAGTTGTAAACGTCTTCCAGTGACACCTTGGCTAAATGAATCATGCCCTCTCTTCTCCTCCAACCAAAAAGTCCACCGCCAAAGATGTGGGACAAAATATCATCCATCCCAAGGCCATCCCCACCTCCTTCCTGCAAACCTTGTTCTCCTTCTATTCAGGGTTGGTCAGTACCTCATAGGCAAAACTGACTTCTTTGAACTTGTCACCAGCATTTGGTTTCTTGTCAGGATAGTACTGTTTTGCCAGTTTTCGGTATGCCCTCTTCAGCTCATTTTCAGTTACAGATGGAGACACTCCGAGAATGTTGTATGGTTTAATATCTCAGTCGCCATGGTGTTGTTGTGGATGTTGCTTCAGCAGGGAGGTGGATGGACCGGAAACAGCTCCAAAATTGCGATCGTAATACCCATCAGACTGTACTTAAATAAACAGAGATTTTATCATTGTATAACATACTTAATTTAAAGTCAACAGAAGCAAAATGATATTCATGAAACCCATCTTGGTTCCAACAATAATTTACTAATAAAATAATAAATAAACTCTTCATTGACCCAGTTAGATCTGAAAATATACTGGCTTTATACACACTTAAATTACTTTTTGTTTAAATGGAGTCTAGTGTGTTTAGCGAGGGCAATTTCAGGTCTGTTTCTGGTTCAACAAAAAGGATCTTACTCTTCAACAAAAAGGTCTATCTCTGTAGGAATCCTTCCATACATTGTCAGACACTTCTAATAACAGCTGAGCCTGTCAGTGGCAAAAACAAACACAACTGATAGTGCATAGTTGCCCACAGGGATTACATTGTAGCTGGACCAGTTTCAAAAAACATTGAGCACCACCAGCTGAGTGCCATCTAGTTCCATTATATTGGAGAGAAGGCAGACATCTCTACAGCCGATATCTCCAACACTCGGCAGCTCACACCAAAACAATCTAGATTGATTAATAGCACTACAGACAAGAGGAAAAATACGCATTTTTGTTTTTTGGGTTGAACTGTCCCTTTAATGCCTGCTCCTACCGACCCTTCACCAGGGCCATTTTAATTCAGCTGACCAGTCTGCACACCAGCTGTTGTTGCTATACTGTCATCCACCAGGCTTTCAGAGGATTAGTTATCATTGAACCCAGGCCAAGAGAAGGAAGAAAATAAAAAAAGGAATTACTACAGGGAAACTGGTGAAGGATAGACCAACTGCTAGTTATACTTGTGTTCAGCAACATTTTGGTTGTTTCTAAGCTGGTTGTGTGAGTGTTTCAGGGCTTTAAGGGATTGTGGTATTACAGGATTGAAGAATGTGTTGCTGAGAAGGACAAGTTAGAGAAATGGTGTTACGTTGTGGGAGCAACATGTCATAATTTCAAGCCTGAAATGATAGTTCTCTCAGTGCGGCTCGGTGATAGGAAGGTCACAAAGGAAGGGAGCCATTTAAGAGCCATGTGCTTGCCTGAGAACCGAGCATTGATGGGCTGTTAAAGTAGTTTTGTAATGACAGCGGGCACTGAGGCTCAGCAGTGCTTGTGAAACAGCCCGTGGTGTTTGAAATGGGTTTGTCACTGAAAGAACAGTCAGAGGTAAAAAGGACAAACACTGGAGGCTATATTGAATCAACAGAATAGAATAAAAGACGAGCTGATTAATACTGACATATCAAACATAATATATTAAATAAGTGCCTTAAACTAACAGTGTGATGATATTTTCTTGGATATTGAATCTCACGAACATTTAACTGCTGCGGTACATGGTGGCCATCCTCCGATCTCCGCCAAGGTTGCCTCTGTGAGTAAGCAGCTTCATTTTGAGCAGTAAAACCCCTTTAGCATTGTTAAGTATGTTAGCATCACTAGCCATGCTGACACTGCTAACAGCACTAACAGAGCTAACAGTTACCAGTGCTAAAGGGCTGAGCAGCTTACTCAGCGGGGTGACCTTGGGGGACAACAGGAGAGTGGGCCCAACGTTTCTATAGCAACGCTGCTGGGTTGGGACAGAGTCACAAGCATTAATCACTGAATGAACAGTACGGCTAGCTAATTTTAGCTCCCACCAGTGTAGTAAACTGAAGAGTGGAAAAACTAACCTGTGGACCAACATGCATAACTCGTAAAAAAATTCCTCTCGGTGACTGATTAATGGTTAACTGTTGACATCTCTAACTTAACCTAAGATATTTAAAAGCAGTAGTGTATTCATGATTGTTTGATTGAAGAAATGTATACATTTATTGTCACGCAGTTTACCACCGAGCCCTACGAGTAGTCACTACATTAGGATTGAGTACATTCTCGGGTCTATTAGAGTTTGTAACACGGTAGCTTAAAGCAGAATGTGTACAAGTGGTGAATAAAAGTCAACGTTAAAACTGTTTGATTAGCCAACAACTGTAGCATCTGGTATGATTGTCAGGATTAAGTGTATCAAAATACCTTTTAAAAATTCTTAACATTTTGTGCTACACCAAGCAAAGCAGGCCATGTCATTTGAAATTGTGGCACACGTGATTTAAAAAATAAAAATTGTCAAAGATTGACATGTCTGCAAAAACACATAGCTCTAGAAGCACATGATAAAAGGTGTAATTTGTCGTCAATTCTGCATCAGTATAATCTTTAAAGATAAACTGTATACAGACTTAACAATTTAGATTTTGTTGTAAGGTGCTGGTTGGTGTATCAGATATACGCCAAATTATACCTCAACTCTTGTTCACTCCACAACTCCAAGAAAACTGAGACTTGTTTATGTTCTTGCGCCTCCCGGAGTTCCCCCCCGGTGAATTCCTTTCTGTTTGGTGCTGGAGAGTTGACCATGTTCACGGCACTGAACTTGCATGAGCCAAGAGTAAGAACTTAAGACAATGCCAAACGTGTTTGATTTTGTTGGAATGTCGAGACAAGAAAAAGACTGAGCTTTATGACCACCTTACACCAAACAATCGAGATCATCAGAGCGCACCTTAACTCCAGCAAAACTCTCATGACTTTATTCTGACATTGGAAATTTGTCTGCAATAGTGAAATCATTTGAAAACTTGTTTGGTGTAAGGCCAGCATAAGGCATGTGGATTCAGTTAGCTGTGACCCTTTTTGGTGTGACCAGGCCTTGGCTTAAAATGCCAGCTACATAGAGATAGCAGCACTCCAAGCTTTTAATGGTGTGGGGCAAAAGATAGAGAAGGTAAAAATCGCTGAGGTTGACACATACTTTTTGAGTAGAAACTGAAACAGAGAGAAGGAGAGGAACCTGGACGGTGTGACCTGATTGTGGTTACACCTGAGGCACATGAGATGAGTTATCCCACCAGCGTGCTGGGGTCATGTGATAGCCTGTGTGTTGTGCTGCGGGAGTGGTGTTGGGTTTAAGGGGAGCACAGACCTGAGGCTTCATGGGAGCAGCAGCGCGCTCGGCCGTGATGCCTCCTTCAACAGTGGACTGTCTGTTCAGTCAGCCCAGAGGCCATAAAAGTGAGACGGACAGGGCAGAAATACAGCTATTATTACCTGTTCGAGAGGGAGAGACAGAGGGTAGCCCAACAACAGGCCTACCCCTCAAAACGTAACCCAAACTGGAGCCATTGTTGTTATTAAAGTCTCTGAGGCAGAACTGCTGGAAAAGTGGGATACTGAGGCACAAACAGCAGCCAGGTGCCATTGTGAGTTTGGCTTTTTATTCAGTGTCAACAATGCGCGGGAGATAATGAGATCTGTAACTGGAGGAGTGCACATAGTCTTTAATGAATAGGATGCAGTGTCCACAGAGGGAAGTTTAGAGAAGAGACAAAAAGGAGAAAGTTCTGAAGAGATGTGTGACTGGTGGTTTTGGTGCTTGACCAGTTGACTGACTGATCTCTGCAGCTGTTGCCATGTGATTCGTCATGGATAGTGTAGCAGGGTTATGAACACTGTCCAAATCCTCTTCATTCACACAACTCTAATTTTGGGCTCATTACAAAATGTAGCTTATCTTTGCTTCCTAAAACAACTCCAAGGCCCCAATCGCACAGAGCAGTATATTAACGAGTAGTTTGTTTGTTTTTAAGTGGGGTTGTATGGGATACTTATCCATAGTCAGTATATTACAATCAGTAGATGTCGATCAGCACAATCCCAGTTTAGAGATGCAGGCTGGAGTCTAACATAGAAGAAATTTACTACTGTGGAGGGGTCAGCAACAAAATATATTTAAGCCACCTAAAAAAATCAGTTTAACTGTATACTATATTGAGAATATTTTACCTTAAGGTGAGACAATGATTTCTAACTCGAAAATGAAACCGTTTTATCGCTCCCTTAAAGCCAGACTCCATTGAGAAAAACTGTGATTTAACTTTCCTGAGCATCGGAGCTGCTGGTCTACCACTGCCTCGATCAGTTTTTTATGTTTGTGTCATTGTGTGACTTTAGCGTTTAAAAGGGTTAGCTCGGGTCCACCAAAGTCACACAATAACACAAATTAATTAACTGATCAAAGCAGCAGTAGACCAGCAGCTCCTGTGCTCAGGAAGCTTAAATTACTGTTTTTGTCAGTGGAGTCTGGTGGCTTTGATTAGAGCATAGAAAACCATTAATGGCTTCCCCATCGAGACAGGCTGTCTGACAGAAAGGTAAAGCACTGAAAATACTTTCAATATAGCATACACTTAAACTGATACAAATAGTTTTAGGTTTAACTTTTTTAGTTGGCAGAGGTCCACGCAGACTCAAAGCGGACGTCCGCAAGCCCTGTGCGCGCAAAGATCAGATTTTATGACCGCGTGGACTGACGCTCCGTGCACCAGTGACTGCTCGGCATGTATTTTTCACATCGCGGGGATTTTTCACGGACATTTTTACAGTAAACCACAATGCGGAGTCTGCTCCGCTAATAGTACGCCTGAGTATGTTCGGGCCTTTAAACTGGAGCCATGCCAACAGACTGTGTATGTATTACACTGTCTATGGATAAGTACCTTATACAAATCCACTATAAAAAAAAATATAAAAAAACTGTCCCTTTAAATCTTAACAGTTTAAACTATACTTAAATGCTATACAGATATAAATATGAATAGATACAAAACACGGTAGTAGTAATAATAATAAGTAGTAATTTAATAAAAGCTAGACTAAAATCTAAGTAAAATACATTAACACGAAAAAACAAACACAGATTAGAATATTGGTTACAATGAAATAAAACAAAATAAGATTTAACTTAACATCATAAATACAGTGAAGTAAGTGGATATCAGGGTGTCTACAGGTCTGAAAATGTCTTAAATAAGTATTACAACAATTAGGCCTAAACAGTCATTTAACAGTCTTAAATGTGAATTTGTGAGGTACTTAACTACTACAAACATTTTATCTAATTTAATGTATCCATTTGTTTAATTTCTTTTTGTGAAAATGAGTAAAGCCTTTTTATTTAAAAGTCCATGTTTCTAAAATTTTATATTTTATATTTAAAAAATATAATACTGTCATTTTTCTTCTTACTTGCACTTACCTGTTGGCAAAATGTAGATCGACTTAATTCACTCTAATACCCATATTTACATAACAATTACCTCTGCACAAGACCACATATACTATTTGCCTACAATGCTTACCTGCAATGCTTAAATAAGTAAAACATGATTTGTCCAAAAATCTGTCCTAAATAATAAACCATTCTTGACCACTAAGAAACATATATATAGAATTAATATAATATATACATTCATAAAGAATTATTCCAGCCTTATCCTTTAAATGCTGAAACATACCCAATCCTGTTGCACAGCTACACAAACCTAAATTAAAAGCTGAACAACTCAAAAACCTAAAACCTGCTGAGTATGTGCAGATGAGCCACTGCTGTCTGTGGACTACAGTGACCTAAAAGCCCATTGCCTTTACTAATGGAGTCTTGTTTTCATTAGTCATTACATTTTTATTAAAACAACCCAAATCTGTAAACACTTCTGCTGCCTGTGTGGTTCTCCCCTTTCTGTCCTGTGTTTATGAGAGCCACGCTATCGTAATCAACGGCATCAGTAAAGAGGGATAATCATCTGCATTATAGAATGGACCTCTTATCCTCCTCAGCCCTTCTGCCATAATCATTTTTAATCTGCTTTCCATGTCCATTACCATCATGCCTGCTCAACCATTCCATTACACAGCGGGGCTCTTTCCGCTTCCTCTGTCCCCTCCTGACGGCTGTAGGTGACTTGCAGGCATATTGCATGTAGAATAAATAAAGCATCTGCCACAAAGCGTGTCAGTCGACCTGATATCTATAGTGGAGAAAATCTTAATAACCACAGATTTGAATGCATGTGTTTAATTTTCTGGTCAAAATCTCCCGTGGACATCCGTGCATGTTTTACGCAACATCTGAATCTGGATCTGTCCCAGAGAGCAGGGGATATGCTAACGGATCAAATCCGGTGGCAGTGTTATCTCATTCATGTTTTGGGCTGTTGGATTCCAGTGAGATTTCAGGGCTGCAAGTTGCTGAATTATGTAGCATCTATGAGGGAACACAACACTGGAAAAGCTATCTTTAGTGCATCATGGTGTGCGCTTTCTGTCCTTCTACTAAAATTACTCCCCATTACCTGGTGCTGTCTTAGCGTTGTTTGCATGTTTATGTGTCTGTTAACCTATGGAGTGAAAAAGTCACTCAAGCAGCACCATGGCTCACAGCCAGAAGCTGTCTCTAATCATTCCTGATCCCCGTGGGCTCATGTCACTAGTTGGAGGAAGTGTTGGATATTCTGTTAATATGGACCCTGAGATGGCTGGACGGCTGCAGGAAATCCACACATCAGTGTGTCTCTGCAGCATCCTGCACTCATCAGACACCATGGCCTCATCACAGAGCACTGTGCAAGCCTCCTGCTTAAGCCTGAAGCAACCAAATATGAAAACACTCCACATCAAACATTTAACAACTTTTTCAAATTACAGTCCTCTGTGTTCTGGTTTCATGCAGCTCAGATGACTAGGGTGGCCTTCTGATGGGTTCAGTTTCCAGTCACATATACTGAAATGGCTACACTGCAAGATAACGTGTGCCTTTTAGAGCTGTACCACATAGTTGGAAGCTTCAAAGCTTCATTCATTACGTTGACATTAGAATTTTAAATCAATATTTGAATGCTGTGCAGCTTTTTTTTCATGTGTATTAATTCTGTTTAAACCTGGTGTTTCTGAACAGTCACAGACAGGTCGAGAGTTAAACAGTGTGTGCAGATGAACAGTGTAGTCCTTAATCCTGTGCAGCTAGTGCCCAAAGCTCCCTGCTCAATTGCAGGTGGAGGTCTGAGAGGTGAATCCAGCAGGCTTTTGCCGGTTGATGGGCAGGGAGCTCTGGGCGGTGAAGATAAATTATGTTAGTGATTGCTATCACTATCCATGCTAATATCCATACTATCGCTTTGACATGTACGCAAGAATTAGCACAAGCCTATAGCATTTTACATCGTGTAAATTAGCCTCGCGGCTAGCGAAGATTTCCTCTACTCATATGAAACCAGGGACAACAGCAACATTTAACAAAGGTGATGTCACAAAGTTTGACTCTATTACAACTCTCAAAACATCTGTCCTATACTTCACAAGTTTTCCAAACAAATAAAACATGCTAACATTATTAGCACAAGCCTATGGCATTTTACGTTGTATAAATTATCCTAGCAGCAAGCCGAGATTTCCTCTGCTCATATGAAGCCAGGATAAATCACACACAAGTACTCAAAGTGCAGTTTTTGTGGAGGCTTTGTTATCTTCACAATTTATTGTTTCTTATCCATGAAATTAAAGTAAATAAAAGCTTTGTTTCCTCTGAGGGAAATGGTTTCAGCTTACAAAAATAGACAGGTTGTCTGCGTCGCTGCGACGTGTAGTTACATTTCTGAGGAGATGCACATCAGGCGATTTACGTTAATGTACCTACAGCCTATGCTGTAGGTACAGGAGTATAAATTTTGCCTAACACTGGCTTAAAGAAAAGTGATCAATAAAAAAGACTAACTCATTCAGTCTGATGAATCACTTAATTCAGATTGAGGATATTTTGGAGGATTAAAAAAAAAATTTTTAGGATGACGACCTCATAAAATATGACGACAGACATTCAAAGCTTCATTCGTAAACTTAATAGAAGCTTTGAATGTAAAAAGAAATGATATCCAGAACAGCCCGAGTCCCTTTTCTCTGTCGTGAGCGACACTATGGAACGTTAAGCTTCATCTTGCACCTGTATCTTACACTTCAGATTACTCTCTCCTCTTTCTGTTGTATGGTCTCTGCTCTCCTGCATACAGATTTTTTATTGCTTTTGTATTTTCAGCACCCACCTCCCTAATCCGGGAAGAACATGACACTGGTTATGACTGCAAAGCCATGAAGTGCTTCATTAGTTCTCCTCTGAGTAACACCCTTATCCAGGTTGACTGTTGTAGGTCAACAACTCTGTTTGCTGCCTTTTTTACATGCAGGTGGTGCTCACTGGAGCATTCAGAGAAAAGTGGGCTGTCTGTTGGATTTAAGTCCAGGGACCTTTTTACCTCTGAGCTGGTCAGCGCCTGCTCTTAACTGCTGTGTCTTTTATGGAGACAGATTTATATAAGAGTGTAACAGCTTTATTGCTCACTTGAAGAGATTAATATTCAGAAACTCTTTTTCTGCTCAGTGTCCTTCACCTGTCTCATTTCTCTCAAGCTGCTGTTACATGCATGACAGAAGCAGATTAAATATGAGCACTATAGAGCTTTTCTTATGGGGGGGTTTATGCTGCCTTATTCCTCAGGAGCCTGAACAGAGCTACTGTTTGTTTCTGTGGAGTTCACAATGGACAAAGCCGGGAACACAAACACATAAGCATTTACCGAAGTCTCTTGAGAAGATCGACCCCTTCACAAAGATGCCATTCATCCTGATCCGCTCCTCCCCAGCTGTGGAGCGGACACTGCTGCCTGCAACACACACTTACACACACAGACACAGACAGATGTGCACTTAAACGCACACAAGACACACTTTCTCACCTAACCTTCTGCACAGTCTCTCATGTTTACTCAGACTGGGAGAATCCTCTCCCTTCATGCACGTGATGTCTTCATCAAGCTCTGGTTGTGCAGTAGATATACATACAGCCTTGTTGCACTGCAAAATGGCAAAAGGAGATTTGGCAACAGAATTTCCTCTGGAATATGAGGGATTTTAGGGATTAACAGGCAACACACACAGTCCAAGGTACATTCTGTGAACTGTTAACTCATTCATAGAGGGCCAGAGAGAGAATTTGTAATATGAGATTAGATATCAGCAGGGAATTTGGCTATGGTAGTTTTATGATTCTGTCTATTTTGTGTTCTCCTGGTCTTAAAGGAATAGGTCACCCACCAAAATACTATCTGAATAACAATTACTCACCCAGTGTTGTGCAGAATTTGTGAGGAAAACTTGTTTTCTTGCATGCCTCAAACAGACGTCGTCACGAGTTGAAGTTATTAGGGCACGTGTTTTTAAAAACAGCAAAACTATATCAAAATGTTCATTTGCAAACACTCACACAACTCATGCAGTATAATAAAAAAAAAGTCTGATTCATCCAGTCGTATGCTCGGTACTTCCCAAACAGACAGCCCTTAACTGCAAGGAACTGAACTAAAAGTGAAACTTATCCATGTGGTCTTTAAAGCCAGGCTCCAGTGACATAAACAGTCATTTAACCTCTCTGAACACAGTACTTGCCGGTCTGTAATATTGTGTGACGTTGGTATTTTAAAGAGTTAGGCCCCAATCACAAGGAAAGCGTTTTGTAGGTTGCAAAACGCACCGCACTGGCTTTTTTTTTTTTTTTTTTTTTTAATTTAATGCCACTTGTGAAAAAAAACAACAACACAGAATCACCTTCTTACCCAGACCTTCCTGTGTAATCAATCTACCATCTTACTATATAATGACGAAAACCCTGTGTGTGTGTCTGTTCCACGTTTTTCTCCTCACTGACTTGGTCAATCCATGTGAAATTTGGCACAGTGGTAGAGGGTCATGGGAGGATGCCAATGAAGCAATATTACATCAATTGGCCAAAGGGGGGCGCTATAGCAACCGATTGAAATTGCAGATTTTGAATGGGCATATCTCATGCCCCGTATGTCGTAAAGACATGAAACTTTGCACAGAGATGCCTCTCCTCATGAGGAACACATTTGCCTCAAGAACCCATAACTTCCGCTTATATAGATTTTCCGCCATTTTGAATTGTTTGAAAAACACTTCAAATGGATCTCTTCCTAGGAAGTTTGAGTGATCTGCATGAAACTGGGTGAACATAATCTAGGGAGCAATATCTAAAGTTCCCTCTTGGCAAAAGTTGGAAAACTTCCTAAAACTGAGCTTCTATAAGGCAATGAATATTGCGGAGGGCGTGGCTCATCACATAAAGGTGTAGAACATCTCAAGGGTTTCACCCATCACCACGCAACTTTGTAGGCATATGACCACACATAATCTGAGGGGACCCCTCCATTATTGAGCCCATCAAACAAAATGGGGGCGCTAGAGAGCTCATTTCTTATCTAGGCCTAACCGCCATATGGATTTTTACTAAACTTGGTAGATATGTAGAACAGGACGCCTCAAGGTGACTGGAGAAATGTAACTCTAATTGGCAACTGGGTGGCGCTATAACAGAAAAATGCTTCAAAATGGCTAAAATGCGACCGATCGCTGTGGCTCCCCCTGTGGACCAATGTTTGTGTTTTCTAATGTTTGGTATGACTAAGTCATGGTATGGTATGCTGTACATAACCACGGAAACTGTCAGTGTGTCATTCTGTCAGTCAGTCATTCTGTCTGCCCCACGTTTTTCTACTCACTGACGTGGTCAATCTATGTGAAACTGCACATAGGCATTGAGGATTGGCATAGGTAGAAGATGACAAAGCTACCAGTGGGTATGGACGAGTTTATTTATCTATTTTAGTTATTTGACAGTAGTCAGTATCAAGTTCCTAAAATGTTGAGGCAGGGGGTACTTACTGTAGCTCTGGTTGAGGGTGAGAGGCTGTCAGCAAATAGTTTGATGGGCACAAGGAAACGGAGATCTGTGTGGGTACATGAGCCCCTAAAAAAGAGGGTGGATCATGGGGAGTACCACCAGTTGATCAATGGCCGTTTTCAGGCATTTTAGGCAGTTTAGGGTGACTCAGGGGCAGTTTGACAACCTGCTGTCTATCGTTGGGCCGTATAGCTCTGGGTATCCAGCAACCGCCACCACCAGTTTCTCCTCCATTGTTTACCAATTGTAAACTTTTTGTTGTGACCACCACAGAAGGCCTGCCGCGTCTCAAATCATCCGAATGGGCAATGGGGAAAAAGTTTTTTTCAGCTTGAGGCGTTCAGAGCGCATGTCCCAATGCAAAAAACGCTAGCATAAAGCTTCATTCTCATTAAAAACATTTACAAAATGGCGCCTCCAGCTCCTAAAACGCTTTCTGTGTGATCAGGGCCTAAGTTTGGATTCACTGAAGTCACACAGTATCACAAACATAACTGTTTATGGCAGTAGTAGACCAGCAGCTTCCATTTTCAGAAAGGTAAAATTACTGTTTCTGTCAGTCGAGTCTGGCTTTGAAGAGCGCATTGATAGATAATTTCACTTTTAGTTCAGTTTCCAGTTGGAGAGGGACGTCTGTTTGGGAAGTACTGAGCATTTGACTGGATAAATGACACTTGGATTATACTATCTGAGTGGGCAAATAGTTATAGTTTTGCTGTTGTTAAATTCATAACCCCATGACTTCACTTCATCAAGAATTTTCTCAGTTTTTGGTTTCTTCATTCACCGTGGAGGCATGTGAGACAATCGATGAGGCCAAGATATCCGGATGTGTCCTCCCCTGACTCCTCAATCAGCCCAAAATACAAACCACCCAAACACACCAAATCGTTGTTGCTGAGGAGTGCTGGCAACCAACATCACACTTAACCCTGCTGCTCTACAGTCAAATTGGCCCACTTACCCACATAAGAGTCAGCTTGGCCTGCTCACTGAGTGTAACAGTGTCCTGAAGTGTACTCTGCAGCCCGTCGTGCACACGTTTCCCTCTGATCTGCTGTGTTGACATTATGAAGAGCAACATTTCCTCTTGATAGTACTCTCAGCATCTAGCTGACATTGCCTTACTGTGCTGTTTTATTCATTACCAGCCAGTTACAGTACATTAGTCCTGTGTGTGTATGTGTGTGTACGGTATGAGTGTTAATGTGTCTTGGTGCTCAAGCTTTTTCTCCGACAAAGTGTATTATTTATGTTATTCATTTGATATCCATCGCTTTGTTTTAGCCGCTCTGCACTGGCATGAAGACACGATTGTGTTTGTGTGTCTTAAGAGAGATTAATTGGAATTCACTGTTCACCCCCCCACCCCCCCCCCACCCCCACCCCTCCCAGCTTCCAAACAACCCCCCACCACCACCCCCCCTTAACCCAAATCCCATCCACTGTCTGCTGAATGAGGCTTTGTGCAGACATCAGGATGTGAGGAGAATTTAAAGTTTCTCCCAAATTCTGTCCGTTTCACTCTCTCTTTCACATGCAGTGTTTTAGTGTATGACTTACCAAACACACACACACAACATTGAAGTGATGAATGGCGCCATTAACACTTTCCCTGCCAGATAACACTTGAATTTTTACATTTTCATAAAAAAAAACATTTTGGACAAAAAGCTGAGAAAAACGCATTATTGTCAAAGAATGTAATTTTCAAGTACAAAATCAATTTCACATTTACATTTTTTAATTTCTTTTTCTCATTTCCTTACGTCAGTTTGAATTGTATAAATGAAAGTAACGGTGTTTTTCCACTGAGCAGCACTGGTATAGTTCAGTTCAGTACCTTTTTAATCGTTTCCACAGTGAAAAGTTGTGGATGGTACCAGTGGAACCGTTCTGTACCGTCCCCATGTTTGGTCCCCCCTCTGTTGGGGTACCTAGCACACAGATCTGGTACTAAAAGGTGGAGCTGTGAACACTGCAGTCTGATTGGTCAGTAGAGGACGGTCACTCTGCTCAGGGCTGAGTTGTGTCTGGTTTTGAGGCTCATGTAACCACTGTTCATACTGTGGAGAGTTTTATTAGTAAACTGTAACTATAAAATGAAAGGATGTTTTGCTGCCTCTCACAGCAGCTGGAGTCTGAGAAAAAATAACTTCATTCACTGGGCCGACTGCCAGCAACTTTTAAGGTGGAACGTTAACTTGTAATGTTACTCAATGCATGAGTTGATGACGTGAATCCATCAACACACCTTATATTTTAATATGACCTTTCAACTTTGACTATTCTTTTGGTTTTTACATGACAGACACTTTTAGTAATGAGTGGATCTTCGAGAGTTTATATATATTTATTTTGACCAGGTTATGTGAACAGCGTATCCGATCCTCACTCTGAGAAAAAAAAGAGTCACAGAGCATCGTTCCTGTGGGCTCCTGCAACACTAAACCCCTGAGCTTGCCTGAGAAGGACTAAATGCACAAAGCTGCTATTTTTAAATATCCCATGGAGAGAGACTCTCACTGCAGCCTGTTCTATTTTGTTCTGAAAATGTGGGCGTGCAGCCTCGTTCTGTGGACGATAAACCAGGTGCAGACTGATAAAGGAGGAAATACAGTGAGTGCTGGACGGAGCAGTGAGTGACAACAACCCCACCCACATTTAAGAGTACGTGTTGTCACATTCAGTGTCAATGCTGTTGTCTCCCTCTACTCTGTGGGCATCTTGTCCACGTGTCACTGGCACCGTCATGGAGATTTCGTTTCTTCTCACTGCTTGCTTTTTCATCCAAATCAGATTGATCTAAACAGGAATTGTCGGAGTCTGAGTCCATCAACATCTCCACAGCTTGCGCATCCGTAAACTTTTTTCTGTAAACAACATCTGCTTCTGGTTTTGAGCGGATCTTCTTCCTTGTTTGTTTTTGGACACAGCAGTGCAGCTCTACTTCACAAGATATGTAGCAGCGCCTCCATCTTATAACAGTGAAATCATGGATTGCCAGAATATCTCGTCAGTGGCGGGGAGTCTGTCATAAATGACGGAAAATCTCAGCAATGGTGGGGATAGCGTTAAGATAAATCTGACCTCTTATCTGTACTCTTTCTCTTTTTGTTTCTCCTCTCTGATCATCTTTTGATGTAGTAACAACAGTCCAGTTTGGACCATGTTTTCTTCTCTTCTGCCTTTTCTATCCC
Organism: Epinephelus fuscoguttatus; assembly: GCF_011397635.1. Taxonomy (NCBI): domain Eukaryota; kingdom Metazoa; phylum Chordata; class Actinopteri; order Perciformes; family Serranidae; genus Epinephelus; species Epinephelus fuscoguttatus. The sequence goes on from NC_064770.1 coordinate 35,697,937, forward strand.
GGCAGCTTCCATCAACATCTGACACTTGCAGCATCTTCAAGGCCACACATTGCTAAACAGTAAGGTCCACATCCACTCACATAAAAGCTTGCGTCATCATGACCTTGTGTTACACTGTTTTAATCCACATCTTCCTAATAATAATAAACAACATTTTCATCACCAGTAACTTCCTGATAAACCCCAGTCCCAACTTTCCCCTATAAAAACATCCCTCCATGCAATATCTAGCTTAGGGTACATTTATTAAATTACTAGTATTTTTGGCAACACTACACTGTAACAATTAGGTTGAAAGTCCAGTCCCAAGCCCCATCATTATTATTGCTGCGTGTGAAATGCAGGTGTTGGTGAGATAAGTGAATGAATGAGTAATAAAATGGCAGAGTAAGGGCTGGAGAATTCCTGCACGGCCTCTACCCCAAACAAAATGGACTTAATCTCTATTTATAGAAACAGATGAGCCAAGTTGAGCTGACGGGCCATTAAAACTTAATCAAAGGGATGGTTTTCTGTCACCCACTGGCAGCACCAGGCAGAGGTCTGCTAACCACGATGTGTGACAGAGGACAAAGTGTGACGGATTGGCAATTAGATGAAGAAAAAATAGGAAAGAGGAAGCAACATGAAAAAGGTGTGAGAAAAATACAGGCAGGAGAAGATGGAAGGGGTTGTAGAGAAGAGGAGAATCCAGACAGTGTGACAGACAGAAAATTGATTTGGTTCATTTTGGTCTAAAATGGCAGACCACAATGTGTTAAAAACCATACTATATTTCACACAGGATTGTATGCTTCTGTTGACAGGTCTTCACCAAACATACTGTGACGAATATGGGGGGTGCAGCTGTATCAGTAGTACAAGTGCTAGCTTCCCTGCTAGCATCCTATGGACAAAGAGCAAAGGGTCATACTCTGAAAACCACGTCTACCGGAGGGGACAACTATCGGTGCCATGATAAGTAACTGAAGGCTTGAAACACGAACAAAGCTAGTTAGCCTAAAACAATTTGATTTTAGCAACTTAATGGATTGTTTTAGCATCATATGTCTACCAGAGACCAAAAGTTACAAACGATATTGTCGGTCTGTCACAGTGTCCACTTCTCCTTACCTTCCTTATCTTGGAAAAATGATCCTGCTGAGTAGCCAGTAGTGACTTTGATATTCACGACTGTTTGATGTAATTACCAGGTAAGATCTTCATTTAGCTTCAGTTAGCTTCAACCACTACATTTTGTCGAGTTCAACTACCAAAGTGCTTGGTGCACATAGGCATAGGGAGTGTCAAGCTGTAGGTTCAATTCCATCTCATGGCCTCTCAGATATTTTGGCTTGATTTGTAACCGTTTCGGGCAGTCAACATCTACCTGTCTTTGTTTTTTCGGGAACGTGCTTTTATTGCACGTAACATAAGTTATCATCAACTGGAGTCTATAAAGTCTTTCACACTGAGCCAGAATGAAACGAGCATATACATGTAACTCAGGTTTTCGGTGTGCCACACAGGCCCCTACAAACGCAAGTCACTGATAGGCGTTATTTAGGAGAAACACTGTTTTAGCATGTCTAACTTTACCATTAGTATTAGTATTAGTAGGCCAGTAATACAGGTTTTATAGATTCATATATTATTTATCACTTTCCTTTGCATATCTACTTTAATTAATAGTGACATAAGCCCTATTCGGACAGGATTAGTTTAACGTGGAGACGTGGGGTAAAGTAATTATTACCAGGGATTTTAGTCCCGTCCGAACGCGTCATTTCTGTAATCATTACAGATAATGTCAGTAAAAATTAGGGCGATTTTTACCTTCTGTAAAACGGTCCAGAGAAAATACCTTGGGTAATATTAATCCCGTGCGAACGCGATCCTCTGTAACAAAATGCATGTAAATATTTCGTCACATCCTGTTTACAACCATTTTTCCACGTTTACAACTAGTTTTTCGTGTTTTTTGATGATGGAGGCGCTAGAAGAAGCATTCGGTATTGTCAGCAGTCGTGATACTAGACATTCTTCTAATGATCACATAGCCCTACATGGGAGACCAATCAAAAAGGTTGAGAAGAAAGCACTTCAGAGCCACGAGACTTCTGGTTGTGTTAGGTAAGCCTAATATAAATCCATATTGCTAATCGTTGTGCACACACAATCCTGATCATGGGCAATATTTCATATTGAGCTAATCATTAATTATTATTTGCACACACATGCCTACAGGGAGGTGACGTGACAGACACAGACATCCTGTGGTAAACTGACATTAGTCCACATCCCTATGTAAAACTAATCCCGTTCGAATAGTAGTATAGAGACACAAGGAAGGCAGGGAAGAGAGAGGTGATGACATGCAGCAAACGGCCAAGGTCCTCTCAAAGCCAGGCTGCTGGGGTAAAGGTTTGCACTGTACCGGGTGAGCTACCAGTGCGGCTCTCATTTTACATTTTAATAATGTTCCAACATATTAAAACAAGACAAAAAAAAATACTTTTTTTAAAATCAAAGTGGCTTTAATGAACATTTTATCACCCGATCACCCGTTCCTCTCAACGCTTAGCTCAACTTTTGAATGCTTTGCTAAAAGTGTCACAACAGAGCAATGTCTTGGTTTGAAACACTACTGAGGCCACTGGTGTAAACCCCTTAGCTGTCACTTTCTAAAATAATTTCAGTCCTTAAAAAAACTGGTATTGTGTAACTGACGGGAAGTCAGTCATTACAAATTCAAGCTGCGCAGCCAAACAAAACCGCAGAGCTTCATTTTTTTGATTTTGGGGTTTTGTTTATGTAGAATGATTCAGGAAATGTTTAATTAATTTCCAATAATTAATATGTCACTTTTCAAACATTACGTAGCTTCAATGAAGATGATACTGTCAGACAGTGTGGAAGGTGTTTAACTGGTCTTACAGCTACTTGAGGGGAAATAAAAGAATGTAAAAAGATAATTGGATGTTAAAGGGTTAATCACACTGTTTTTTCCAACGATTTATCGATACATTTTAATTCTGAATATTTGAAACCGTTTCAGTACACATTTCTCACAGTATTGATACACCAATATCTGCTGTGCTTTCTTGCTGTCTCTTATTGTTAGTGATTGCTAGTCAGTCATTTGGCAATTCTTTCCTTTTACAGAGAAAAATAGTGGTTGTATGCTTATTATATTTATCCCTATGGTATCAAAAACGTTAGCCATTATCGATATTTTTCAAGGTATTTTATTGACTTCAGAATTTTTAGTATGTTGACAACACTAGTCCCAAATAAGTCCTAGCCAGGTGAAGAGGGTGAGACTGTAACTTTAAGAGCTGTACGTATAAACTGATGTGCTCTTAGTTCCTTATACTGTGGTCGGCACAGTTTTAGTAACTGCATCTATTTCACGGACACAATGAGAGAGACAGTTTGGTGCCACTGGCATCTCAGCAGCTCGTCTTCAGGTTTAAAGTTTGAGCTTTTCAGTTTAGTCACAGAAGAGTTGATAATGACAGCTCAGCCATATTTGTAAAGGTGAAAGACAGTATGGATGCATGGGGGCTGCTATCTCTGCAGCCACCAGTCCACATCACAGAAGAAGCTCTGAGAGTCACAGCTGCTCGGTGAGGAAATAAACAGTTGCATGTAATATCAGTATGAATATTGGATGCAGAACATTTTTGTCTTTTATCAGAATTGTGCTAAGCAACAGTAGCTGCCTGTGTTTTGCATGCATTGGCTTAACTTCACGTTATTTCACTTCCTATTCCCCTACAGCAGCGTAGGAGAATAAGAAGAACTAGCCATGGTGTGTGTGTGTGTGTGTGTGTGTGTGTGTGTGTGTGTGTGTGTTTGTCCTTTCTGCTTGCTGTCTATGTGCCTGTACCCTTTGTGTGAGTGTGTGTGTTACGACAGATAGAGATTGTGCACCAACAAGAGCCATCTGCCACACAGTGAGGGCTCGGAGGGTCAGTGACCTCGCACTGCGGAGTGTCTGAGTCAGATAAACCCATGACCGTGTGTGTCGCTCACTGACAGGAAGAGGACAGAAGTCAGACAGCGATGGGTACCGTCACAAACAGGCTATGGTCTGTGATCACTCAGTGCTGCTGGTGTGTGATCTCTGCTCGTTCACGTGTCAGAGGTGACGACTCAGCTTGCTGCCCCGCTTTTCCTGTGAATTTAGATTTTGTGGGAGCTTCCAAAAAGTCAGCCTCCAGTCGCCTCGGCACACAGCAGGCGAATGTCCATCTCTCCCTCATGTGTGTGCAGTTTGTCTCCATATGGCGTGCGGAGAGAGTTTTTCATTTTCTGTTAAAAAAGTAGAGACTCCCTGTGATATTTTTTAAAAGATTTTTGCTATTGGTGTCTCAGGGTCATATTTAAACGGTCTGTAGAAGTTCCTGGCACTGGGGTTCGACAGAGCAAAATAAGGGTACTGTTACACGAGCAAAATTAAACCTGACCGCCTGATCACTTCCATTCAGTGCGAACAGAGCGACGGATTAAACATCCGCTTCTGGGGGCAAAGCAAATTTACATCTTTACACTCTGTGGAGTTCAACTTTGGTGAGATGCTACCTGGCTGGCAGTGAGTCGGGAGACAAACATGGAACGTAAGAAACTGGAAGCTGTACCAATAACGTCATATTACGTGGTGTTTATTAGCAAGCGAGCTAACATTAGCTCACGATGGTCTTTTGTGCATTTAGGAGGGGCAAAATGGTTGTAATTAGTACCTTAACTAATCATGGGTGTGTTTAGCTGTGACATGAATTCAGCCAATGTGAGTGTCATCTCCCATTCCCTTTAAAAGCCGGTTGCGCCTGCACCTGGTGTACAGCGATTTAGATGGCAGGTTCAGCAAATTGGTGAAACAAGCAATATTGTGCTGAGAGTAATGCAGTAAGAGCAGTAATTTCACTGCAGCAAATACGGTAGGATATTTAAGCAGCAAACTGTAGTTACAGGCTGCTTTCACACCTGCCCTGTTTGGTACCGTTCAATCAAACTCAAGTTCATTTGCCCCCTCAGTGCGGTTCTTTTGGGCAGGTGTGAACACAGCAATCACACTCAGGTGTGCACCAAAACAACCAGACTGAGACCTTCTTGAAGAGGTGGTCTCAGTCCGGTTACAAACAAACTCTGGTGCAGTTCGTTTGTGGTGAGAAGGTGTTCCGACCTGGATCTGAACCGACTGCAGTCACATGACACATTGTTTGGGTTAAACATGAGCATGTTACAGTCCTGGAGGATTATTAATGTGCACCTCCTCCTGTACTGCCTTAATATGCACATTCAGCACATCCAATGCATCAAAACATTGTTTTCTAGTTGGAGCCGCGTTTGCCTCGTTTTCAAACTGTATGCTTTGACTAAAATGAACAATGACAGCAATATAGTCCACGATGAGCAGCGCTAAAATCAACCTGCGTAGTTGTCCCTCCATTGTGACCTTAGAAAGTGTCACATTTATCTTGCAAGTGTACTCTTCTTCAACGTTTGCTTTACTTCCTGGATTTTTCCCACATGGAAATTCTGACCAATCAAGAGCAGCTTTCTCACACAAGGCATTTGATCTGGTCCTCTTGTAAATGCTGCCGTGAGAACACGAACCAGCTCTAGACAATTATACAACTTTGTGACAAAATGAGTCCCTGATTCAGACCAGAGGAGACGACTCTAGGTCTGAAAGCAAACAAATTCAACCCCTGTACAGCCGTCATGAACAGAGAAATTACCTACAGAGACCAAAACAGCTTTTTGTACCAGACTGTACACGTGTTTATTTCTGCTGTAAAGTTTGACTTTTCAACTTTGAGGTTTATGTGGTTTACTCACTCTTCGAGCCAGGCTCAAGTGGCTATTCAAGGAACTAAAGGTTTTGGGACTGACATGTTTTTAGTACACAGGTTGCAGCTTGGTGTGAAACAAGCAAAGTGTCTGACTTTAGACTATGTTTTTGTCGGTCAGTGGCGCAATGGCTTTCTGCTGCCTCAGAATAACAGTGCACCAACAATGCGCTTGACTACGCCTCATTTTGAGACCTATAAGCCCATGGACGCACAGATGGGCACAAGTACATTTGCTACTTACACAACATGGGTAAAATGACAACTGTGTCGGCTTTGCGCCGGGTATAAGATGAGGTCCTCAGTGTTTTTGTGTCCTTTTAACAGCTCTTCATGAATTGTGGGAAAGTTTTGTCCCTTGACCTTTTCTGTATGTGTGGTTAGTTTTCTTAATTCACCGTCATGTGAGTAATAGAAATAGTACTGCTGATCTGTGCATGTACTGTACTGTGCTTCCACATGCACACACACATACACACACAGACACACGGTCTGATAGTCCATTTAACACAACCACAATCTATCACAACAGCTTTGGAGACCCAGTAGCAGGAAGCAGAGTGGCTGTGAGCTCTCTCACTTACAAAACCACCCGGTGTGTGTGTGTGTGTGTGTGTGTGTGTGTGTGTGTGTCTGTGTGTGTGTGTGTTTGTACAAAGTGCATGACGCCTCAGTCTCTATCTGGCAATGAGCAGAACAGGAAGCAGCGAGGTGGGGCTCGGTCTGTGCTGTTCTCTCTTCCTCTCCTCCGCCTCGTTCACTTGCTCCTGTTTTAGACTGGCTTTTGATTCCCGGCGGGAAGGACATCCTGGACTTTTGAGGAGGCAGGAATAGCACTCGGTGTTGTCTGATTGGCGCTACTGTCAGTGCTGTGACAGAGGGTAGGGAGGGGTCCCGGGAGCAAAGCCAGAAGGAGGCCAAACATGGCCAGTGAGGACGCACTGGAGGACCTGCCAGGAGATCAACTGGTTGACTCCCTGGTACAAACTGAGCAGAGTGACACAGAGTCTTCGGTAGGCAACGGTTGCCACAGCAGGCCTCAGCATGGCCGCCTTTTCTCTTTTCACCCATTGCTATGGCCCTTCTCTTTTCTGTCGGCTTCCTTGTTCACTTCCTGTAAAAACATCTCCTATCTGACAGCGAATCACTTGTGAGTTTTCATTCCTGTCTGCTGTGGTGATTTCGCTCCGCTGTGTGAGCTGTCTTACACCTCGCTTCAGAGGTTCTTTGTTGTAAAACACCAGGGATAAAGTTGTATTGTGCTGAACAGGAGTGCGTCACGGCACAAACTCTCCCTTCCTGTCGTTCATGGTGTGTTACTGCCTCTGCTTTCTCTTCTGCCTTGTATAGCTGTGGCCCCTGCTGCTGCTCACACTGAGAGCTTCTCAGGCCTGCCACATAGAGCAGGATACATGTTCATGTCTGTGTGCTTCTCAGTGATGTCAGTGTCTGTATTGGTTTACATCTTTCAGCACAAGTACTATGACAAAATAACACATTTTCCCAGTGCTGTAAATCTTCATGACTTTGTTCTACAACTATGTTTGTGGTACATGCTCGATTACATTGCCTCAGTGTTGTGCAATGACATAACATTGCATTAAAGCAGGAGTTAAAACCCAGCAAGCACTCATGGCCAGTGCCATGTGGTTCAGTTGGCTGCTCGGGCAGTGCCTGACTGTTGTACTGCATTGTGTTGCAGATGGATTATGGGTTTAATGAGCGCAGAGCTGTAGCCCCGGCCTGCATGTAGCTGGATGGACACAGAGACCTAAGAAGTTGTAATCAGATCTGCTAAGCTGGGTGGTTGGCTGCATGGTGCAGTGAAGGGCCCCGAGCAGCCCGTCATTATACTCTGGCAGAGGGGAGGGGACTGTCCTCAGTGTCCGAGTGTGTGTATGTGATCTGATGAGATCTAATGTCACAACACTGAATTAATGGATGGCATCTTCAGGCTCTCAAGCCCCTTTGTAATAGGTTTATGAAGAATATGTGAGGTTTTTTTGTACGTAGAAACATATACAAGGGTGTGTTTTGAAGTACACTTATTATTGTAAATGGTTGAACAACGGCAAAAGTGTTCTGAGGTGTGTAAAGCTGCTTTGATGCCTCTACTTTGACCTTGTTTCGATAATACAGCATCCAATGAGGACCCAGCAACCAACATCAGAGAGGCAGAGAGAGTGTAGCCAGAGCGATTTTAGGCAGCAGCTGATGTTTGCTCAGTTAGCTGAGCTTATAACGTTATGAACAATACAGTTGTAATTCTGCACTGCCAGCAGCTGCTACCATCGATCTTAACTGTTGTGTTGTCTCGTCTTATACTAAAAATGATAGAAATAAAAGCTTAGATCCTGGGTAGTTAGCGAAACATACCCACCCCGTATCATCTGTCATCAACATTTTCTGACACCAACTGTGCATAAAGCTATTAATTAGCATAGTATTGAGTTAAGATTAGCTGTGCTTTATATCACTTTCACCCACCTGCATTTGAGCCTTTAAATGCTGCTGCTCTGTTACATACAGTATGTTCCTTGTGCAGAGCTTATAGTGTTCCGTTAAGACTGTGTCGAAGAGGTGTTGACTCACCTGTTGTATTTTTAGACCTTTAGTGTGGTGATGGTGGTGTTGGGGTTGTTAAGGTGTTAACAATATTTTGGCTCCTGTCGTGGGTTTTATTGCGAGTATCGGGTCCAATTTGAGGGATTTCTTTGTTGTTTTTAATTCATGTCGACTTAATTTGTTTGATATGGAGAAAAATTGGATTTTATAGTAAAAAAGAAACTGGTATTATCCTCACTTCTTGTGTAAGGAAATATAAACAAGACATAATATATAATGATACTGCAGCTGTTGCACATATTTTTACATTTACAAAACGATCAAACCATTCTAGGATTTGTTCGTGGAAACAGTGGCTGCATTCTTATGACTTTTTCATTGCAGCAGTTGACTGACATTTGAAGGCCAGCATTGCGGCATTGAGACAAGACGTGCATCTGTCCCTTTATAACATTTAACAGATGGGAAAAGCCATCACACTGTTAAGTTTGTATTCCACCCAGAAAGTGGACGCTAGTTAGCCTAGCTCGCCAAAGTTAGAATTGATTCCCACTCAGTGTTACTTTTCGTTCATGTTGTATCTACTGAGTCACGGGCAGCTCCAGCATTATACCAAGGATAATTTAGGAAGCTAGTGTGAACCAAAAAGTCACACTCCCTCAATAGCACAAAGGGCCTGTCCCAATACCCACACTCCCCCTAGAAATACCCACTTGCACTTGGTTGTGCACGTTCACGTTTAGGCTAGTGGTGTCCCAAAACAGAATCGAGGTAGTGGAAGTGGTTTCCAACACTTAAAAGCAGCCCTAGATTCCAAGGGAGCCCCGACCCACACTTTCAACAAAGTGGAAGATGAAATTTCCCAGAACACCTTGCAACACCCATCAAAAGCAGATATAGGCTACAATTTGTTTCTGTACGATCGGAATGTAGGCTATACAAACAACAGATGGTTGGACTAGCGTAAACTCATCAGCAACTCGGAACACAGCGTCAGAATATTTAAACAAATCAACTTACCCGAACAAAATCGATCAGAACTAGAAGACGTCGTAGGCGCCTCCTGTTTCCAGCATTTCTTCTCCGTTGATTCATCAGACGGAGAAGAATAAACATAGCACACGCCACAACACAAGTGCTGGAGCCGGCACTTTCAAACCTGAATGACTACCAGTATCTTGCATCGCTACTACGCGTGACGTATGCCTGCACGTTGGCTACGCAGATTTGCATGAAGTGGTGTCTCATTTCTTAGGGAAAGATCTCTACCCTAATATTTCTCACTTCCCTCATCAAGGGTTATCTCGCAAACGTGGACACTCGAGTGGAAGATTTAAGGGGTAGAAGTGGGACTGGGCCTAATTCAATCCAGTCCAAGTTTATACTTATAGCACATTTCACTCACAAGGAAATTCAAAGTGCTTTACATAGGCATAAATATACAAAAGGAATAAAACAGAAAATAATAAGAATGATAAAATATTACAAAAACAAATGAAAACAGCAGATTTAAGAGACATGTCAATGTCAATTTTATTTATATAGCACAATTCATTACAAGTAAACTCAAAGTGCTTTACATTAAAAAAACAAAATATCACACAACATTAAAATCCAGAAAAACATCAACACAATTATATAGAGAAGCATAACATAGAAGCTTAACAGTAGGTGGGTTTCATCCACATTTTCAATTTGCACATTAAAAAAACCTGCGATTAAACGCCCAAAAATCTAATCGCTAGATATCATAAAAACGTTTTTGCACTTGGAGGAGGCGCAAAATGGTGTATTGTTAAAAGGGATAAAAGGCTATTTGGAGGGAGTTCAATGGAAACAGATTCAGTGCAAAAATCAGATTTATAGAAAACGTTTGATTCCATTTTTACTGTGTCAGTTTTATTTATATGTGTAGCTGCGACAGAGAGAGTAATCTGTGTCTTATTTTAGCGGTGACATCACTGTTTCCTGTAGTGTGTAACAGCCAATCAAAGTGCTCGATGCAAGTGATGCACAAAGAAGACAAAGACTGATTTTATAGTTTTTTTAAGAAAAGACGATAAAAAGCAGATTCGTATCATCATTTCACAGGCCATGCAAGCTCTCTTCGTCATTCTGGGTGGATTTTAACAGCTGATAAATGCTCACAGAGCTGCTGCCAGAGCTCTTCCAAAAGCTCAAAGCTTTAATAACAGTTGTTCAAACCTCTTGATATCGATTGTCAATTGTGCTCTCTGTTATTATACATCTATTTTTCCTTTGTTTGAGGTTTGATAATTACATCATCTTGTTTTGAACTCTTCTGCAGACGTCTGACTGGAGGATTAACACCACCCACTGCTAATCCTGATGAACTCCCAATATTCGCGCAACAGTAGTGGATGGAAAAACACAAGTAAATAGAAGTTTTAAGCGTTGATTTGGTAATTATGTTTTGGACCAAATAAGAAAACAAGTACTTCCATAATCAGTGACTTGGTTGCGTACTCTCTTCCTCCTCTTCCTAACCGGTGTTACTGAAACCTTTACTGAGCTGTATTTGGTGTTTTAGTACAGATGATCTTCTCATCCTAAAAATCACGACGACGTTGGGATGAGTGGTGATTTGAAATCTGGGTGAAAATCAAATGATAAATCAAACTTCACCATATGAGAATTGGGTGAAAACCGCTAACGGTGCATGCAGAAGTTTTTGTCATTCGCTTTAGGGTTTTGTGATAAAGGAATTTCCCCTGCAGTGATTAAGTGTAGCTCAACAGTGCAACATGTGCTCTTGTGATTGCAGATTATTTTACCATGAATCAGCTTTATTGTTGGGCCATTATTAGGTATATTATTACTTTTTAAATTACTAAGATGACAGAGTTTTAAAACAAATTAAATAAGCGTTTATTGTTAAATGCAGATCACAGAAGGGCAATGAGGTGTAATAAGGAGCGCAGTATTTTTTCAGTCTTGACACTTTGGTTGTGTCTGGTTGCGATGATACAGAATATCCACAGAAGGAAAAATGTCAGCTCAAGGTATATTTAGCGCCTCGTCATGCTGCTGGATACTTGCAACATGGTGTGAATATGTGGTGCTCCCATAAAATAATTTTGCCATCCCCTGCGGTAAGCTTGTATAGCACAGTGTTGTAATATTGTGGTTATCATGACAGCCTGATTGTCTTTAAACAGATATGTTTCATGTTTTTATACATGTGCACTCTGTGTTTGTGTTTTCTTGTGACCTGTCCAGAAGCAGACAAGACGCTGATTGATTTTGGTTTGTTTTAATGCTGTTCTGATCTGCTGTAATCTGGTTAGTGTTGATCAGTAGGAGAGCTGATGTGAGCACTCAGCTCTTTACACACTAAAACGCTGCCTCTGCTTTGATGCTGCCTCACTGTCTGAGCTCGGCAGGTTTCACATGTTGAGGATTCACTCGGGAGTTGCTCTTTTTTTTCTCTCCTTTCATCCACTTCGTCAGAACTGCACAGGGTGACTGTTAGCAGCTTTGTCTGTTGTAGCCTCGGCTCAGCAGCTCTCAGCTGGAGATGTCACCTTTTGAAACTGTTGCGCTTTCAACTCAAATTGAATAATCCCCCACGTATGCAGTGGGCTAAATATAGTTTAACTTTCTGTTTCATATTGTGCTTTTTTTCTGCACACGTCACAACACTTCCATTTCATATTTGGCTGTTACCTCCTTCTCCTTTTGTGCCTTCTCCTTAACCTTCTTACCCTCCTCCTTTTCTCTCACAGAGCGATCCAGGTGGGCTGTCGGTGCTCCAGCAGCTCGGTCTGGACCAAAACTCTGACTTCTCCGACTCCAGCGTGCAGCAGCGCCTGGACGAGCACCGCGAGAGGATCCGCAGAGAGATCCGCAAGGAGCTGAAGATCAAGGAGGGTGCGGAGAATCTGCGCAGGGCCACAACAGACAAGAGGAATGCCCAGCAGGTGGACTCGCAGCTCCGCAGCTCCAAGCGCAAGCTGGAGTCCCTCCACGCTCAGCTGCAGGAGCTGGACGCACACATCGTGGTCAAAGGACCTGACGACAACAAAGGTAAAGTATCCGCCATGGAGAGGTGGTTTATAAACTCCTGTGCCACTGAGGGATGTGAAACAGTTCGAGAATACTTTTGAGGATTCATCCTCTGGGGAACATAGATGTTTTGCAAAAAGCTTCCTACAAGTCTTTACTCCAGCAACACTTGTAGTATACAGAACAACTTTGCAACTTTCAGCTTGTGGTCAAAGGAGCTGGTCTTGGAAAAACGTTGATTTATATACTACAAGTGTTGCTGGAGATTCTGCGTCTCTGGTCTCCTTTCCCTTCCCTAAAGATTGGAAACCTCCATCCTGCTTCTGGGTTAAGGTTCTGGAAATATTTTATGACAGTAATGGAGCTAGTCCATGGAGCCAGGCTGCTAGCATAGCTACAAATCTCAGTCACATCATCCACATTAGTACTTGTTTGTCTTTCATATTTGGTATTATGCTTCTCAAGGCACCAACAAATTTTGATTTTCAGAACTGTACCTATTAGCTGCTATTTATTTGCAACTGAGAATACATCCACACTAATACACTTTGGTTTTAAAATGCGCAATCCTGATCACACAGAAAGAGTTTTAGCCCCTGGAGGCACCTTTTTGTAATTTTTTTAATGAGAACGAAGCTGCTCGCTGTTTTTGCGTTGCGATGTGCCTGGCGTTTCTGCACTCTAAGCTGCACTCTTGTCAAACTGCCCCAGATTTTTCCTAAAATATGCCTGGAAACATCCATCACTTATTACTTAAAAACTGATTTTCAAAACTGTACCCAGGGCTGTACATTAACTTTTTTAACCCATAGCACTGGTGCTACAGAGGGTGATAATTTTGTAGCACAGGCCAGAAAGTTTGTAGCACCTGTCACGATAAAAAATTTTGCTGGGCTATTAATTGCGTCAGAAATTATTGCGATAAGCGATAATATTGCGTAACATTGTTCTTTTAAGACCATTTTTATTATTGTTGTAATTTTGCTGTTTTTAAACCATTTTTTAAACTTATATAATGATAATGAAGGCATATTGATGCAAGTACACCCTTTTAAAGAGAAATAAACATTTATTAACAATAATATTTAGGAATGCAAAAAAGAAAATTTAAATATCTTAAATAACACGTAAAAATATCGAAATAAATAAATAAAGACCTTATAAATACAAAAAAATAGACTGTCAGTCTCTCACTCTCAGGTGTGCAGTTAAGTTGGTCGTATTCGCTCTTTTTGTTGAGATGGTTTTAGAACAAACCCGGCTCGTCCAAATTACTGGGCTCCCCTCTGTCATTTGGTTTAAATCCAAAACACTCCCACACAGGGGCCGTGGTGTTTGGTTTAGGAACAAGTTCCATGTCTTTCTCTTGCGCTCAACTGTTTTGTTTTTCTCTGCCTCGTCTCCCCCTCACGAAGATCGCACTGTTTGTGTGGCCCATAGCCCCGCCTCCCCCACAGAGACAAAGACACTTGATGACGAGAGCTTTCCCTCCGTTCATTACGCTAATGAACCAACTCACCTGGCTGCCAGACGATGCACAAAAAACGAGAAAAAAACAGACCACACACACACACACACACACAAGCTGCTCGCAAGCAGTGTCGCACGCGTGCTACTAGGCAAATAAATTCAGCGCACAAACTTTTTTTTCCATCGCATGTGCGACATATGTCACAGTGTACAGCCCTGTTGTACCTATTAGCTACTATTTATTTGCAGCTGAGGATACATCCACACTAATACACTTTTGCTTTAAAATGCATAACTTAAATTTACGCCTAGCATCTACACCGCTCTGGCTTTGACAACGCTGCTGACACCGGTTTAGCTGAATACTCCAGGGTTGCCTCTTTGTCTGGACAGGCAGAAATGGAGACTTTTGGAAACAGTGACGCAGACCCCTGCATTCACTTCCTGATTGGGTCTTGTTATTCACGATGTGTCAAGTCAAAACATTACTTGTAATGTTACTCAATGCATGAGTTGATGACGTGAATCCATCAGCACACCTTAAATTTCACTGTAACAACTTTGACCATCACTTTAGTTTTTATATGACACACACTTTTAGTAATGAGTGGATCTTCAAGCGTTTATATAAATTAATTTTAACCAGATTATGTGAACTGCATATATTCTAATCCTCACTCTGGAAAAAAAAAGTCACGGAGCTTTGTTCCTGTGGGCTCCAGCAACACCAAACCCCTGAGCTTGCCTGAGAAGGACTAAATGCACAAAGCTGCTATTTTTAAGTATCCCATGGAGAGAGACTCTCACTGCAGCCTGTTCTGTTTTGTTCTGAAAATGTGGGCGTGCAGCCTCGTTCTGTGGACGATAAGCAGTGAGTGACAACAACCCTGTCCACATTTAAGAGGACTGTCTGTGGTGGAAACACTGGGGTCTAGGTACCATGTCTGAAGGGTTACTGTTGGTTCCAGAGGTACTATACCGAAAGTGTTTGGTGGAAACGAGGCTTGCATGTTGGGCTTTCATATAGTGTTTGGCCACTGGATAATTCAAGTTTCCAGTATGAATGACCTACAAATTTCTAGCCACTCTGTCCCTCAGCCTTCTTTTGGTGAGACGTAGCTGATACACATTGGTGTATTTTTAATGTTTCTAGCCTGTTGAAATAAAGGCCTTTTATAATTTTAAACTGCTTGGACCTGGAACATTTAAGTTTTCCTCTCTTTTTGTGAAGCAAACCTGATTTTATCCTTCTTGTGTGGGTAATGTCACCCGTTTCCCATTGCCATGGAGGAAGTCTCCCTGTGCTGCTCTACTGTGTCGCTGTATTTGCTTTGCAACAACTCCCAATCTGTTTTCGCCGCCTTGACTGCTTTATACTCATGTGTTACTTTCACTAACAGTTCCACCTCGTTGTTGGTCCAAGCCAAGAAATCTCTGGTCTCACTTTTCAGCATCTCTGTTGTATATTCTGTATCTAAGCAACCAACTGCAGAGCAGACAATCTACCTTCTGTTTACACCGGTACATGCATCCCTAGTGTACGTAATGGTCATGTGATATGCGTTTTCAGTGTGTTCACATGGATGGGGATTATTTATGAAATGCTGCTAAAATGCTTTCTCTACAGAGATCTTTTATTTTAAAATAAAAAACTTATTAGTGAGGATGTGGCCTGAATAACCACCTGAGAAATAAAAAACAATTAAAAAAAGCTGCTGCTCCAACAGTAACCTGACCTCTTACCATCCAACCGCTCTTCTTGCTCAGATACCCCAAAGTCTCCCGGGTCGCTCAATCGGACGTCGGCCAACCAGCACCGCATTGCGGCTTTGGAGCGGCAGCTAAACATTGAACTGAAAGTCAAACAGGGAGCAGAGAATATGATTCCAATCTATGTCAATGGAGGTACCAAGGTATGTGGCTCAATCGTCGCCTGTTCACTTCAACTTCCACTGCCGATTCTGTCACATTCAGTCTGAGCTCCTTTAGTCTCTCCATGATCTCCTGTGTTTTCTGTCCCTCCACAGGACAAGAAGCTTCTCCAGACGGCTCAGCAGATGCTGCAGGACAGCAAGACGAAGATCGACATCATCCGCATGCAGATCCGAAAGGCCATGCAGGCCACGGAGCAATCTGAGGACAGCCAATGTACCTATCATGCTTTTTGTTTTTCATCCTCGCTCTCATCTTTCAATTGCTCTTTCATCCCACCTGTCACTCTTTCAGCTTATAAACACTGCATATTTTATGATGCGGGTGGTAATGGATCAATTCGTTGCTTTAGAACTTCGCAGTGCACGGTCTTCCAGTCAAACACACACACTCACACACACATAGTCCATTACAGCCCTCTCGCTCTCCCAGGTTAGAGCCTTATTGATGTTCCTGCATCCCCTTGATGTTGCCCAACAACTAAAAGCCATGCCTCATTTAACAGAGGTTAGAGACGAGTCAGGACAGATGCAGGGAGCCAGGAAGGGAGGGAGACTGAAATAACTGAGTCAGAGATGACGACAGAGTGAAATGGAGGGAAGGAAGGAGTCCGAGATGAAAGAGAGAATAAGCAGGGAAGGGGAACAAAGCAGCAGAAAGAGCAACAGTGGTCCTGGAAAGGGCAGCGAGCCTCTGACGGGAGTCTCTCTGTTCTCCTTTATTTTTCTTCACGTTTTCTTCAGCCCCGTGCTGTAAAGCTGCTATGACTAGTATACTTATATTAAGAAAGGATTACATGACTACTCGTGTGTGAAAGTTGTTGCTGGTAGTGACAGACCTCACAGAGGATTATTACCCGACTCTGCAGTTCCCCTCAATTCTACGAGGCTTTACAGCATTTCTTCAGCTCATTGATTCAGTGTTCAGGCCCACAGCTTTACTGTTTGGTTTCTTCTCACAGGTCTCAGTAGTGTTGTTTTCAGCCACAGCAGGCAGCTGTTATAAAGGGCCAGTCCTTGACTTATTTATTTATTTATCATGTTTTTTATCATTCTGTAGCTTCCCAGTAGAATTTATAATGTTTTAAAATCCAAACATTCAATTTTGGTGCTCTGTTTTAGCATCAAGATGCCATTTTCTCAAGCCCTTCTAAAATCATTGTTCGGCAACAGGCGTCGGCACGTGTGCGCCATTATCAAACCTAACTTAAAGCTGATTCTCTTGCCGTGCCCGTTGTTAACGTACATCATCTGTGCATGCTGCTGTACACCCTGTTGTTCACATATTGTTGACTGAACCTGACCTTGTGTCCCAGCTAAGCCCGACATGTGTGGAGTGGAGCTGCGTGTGGAGGAGCTGTGGCATCACTACCGAGTGGAGCACGCCATGGCCGAGGGAGCCAAGAACATGCTGCGACTGCTGGGTGCAGGAAAGGTCCAAGACAAGAAGGCCATGGCTGAGGTCAGAGAGCCAGAGTTGTTATTAAACATACTGAGATTTGTTTGTTGCTCTAGTGTTAGATCAGTGATGCTCTGATCAGTGCTTGTAAACACGGAATGATGTCTGCAGGCTCAGTGTGGTCTGAGCGAGTCGTCGCAGCGCCTGGACCTGCTCAGGTGTTCTCTGGAGCAGAGGCTGCAGGAGCTCCCCGAGGATCATCCCAAGGCCTGCCTCATCAAGGAGGAGTTAGTGCTGGCCTCCTCCTCGGCTTTCAGCTCCCGCCACAGCACCCCTTATGTTCATAACCAGTACAGCACCCTGAGTAAACCATCGCCACTCACAGGTAACACACAAACTATCCTGTATTTTTCATTTTTAGTTCACTGTTACTTTACAGAAGGAAGACGCTGTGTTGCGCATGTTCTTACCTGCAGAGGTCGCTGTTTCGCAAGCATTTTATTAATCAAAGTCATTTTTATTAAAGGGATGTTTTTTCTGTCTAGGTACTCTTCAGGTGCATCTTCTGGGCTGTGTGGGGCTGCTGGAGGTCGTCCCAGGGCGGAGTAGAGGGACCCCGGTGGTACTTCCTTCTTACTCTCAGGCAGATGGACGCTCCTCATTCAAACTGAGCGGCCTCTACAGCCGCAGCACCAGCAGCATGAGCCTTAAAATCCCCGGCAAGAACGAGGAGCCCTCCTGTAAGTGTTTCAGTTCTTATCTTCAACAGGGGCCTTTTAATCTTCACAGTTCATAATGTTGATTTATCTGCTGTACGCATAATGTTTAACAGTTCCTGTGTGTGTTGTACAGCGGAGGTGAGCGCAGTGCTGAAGCTGGAGAACACAGTGGTGGGTCAGACAGGATGGAGAACAGTTGGAGAGCAGGCCTGGGACCAGACCTTCACTGTGGAGCTGGAGAGAGTAAGACACAGCACACACACAGTCCTTTGCAGTGGGATTCATCCTGACCAGCGAACAATCCTTCATGTTACATCCCTGGTATGTTTTCTGTGTGATTAGTCCAGGGAGATGGAGATTGCGGTGTACTGGAGAGATTTCCGCTCCCTGTGCGCTCTGAAGTACCTGAAGCTGGAAGAGTTCCTGGACAACCAAAGACACAGAGTCCAACTGGAGCTGGAGCCACAGGGGCTGCTGCTGGCAGAGGTACAGGACACACACAACAAACAGTAAACACAGCAGGGCTGCAACAATTAAAGCCATTTGAATCGATTATTAAAAATAGCTGGCAACGAAATTCATCAATTAGTTGGGTCTGTGTCATGACGGCACTCACTGTGGCAATGTCTCCGCGGTGTCCAAACAGGAAGCGCGCGGCTGACTATCATGTCGTATGCAACCGCTCTTTGTCTGCACTTGTGCACATGTACATGGATATATTTGAAAATGTAGCTTTTTCTATGTGTAAACCAGCATCGATCATCTGTATGAATATGTGACAGGTAAAATGTGATAACTATTAGCCTTCGCAGCTCCTTACAGCCTGTATTTGCATGCACAGGTACTACAAGGAGACAGGAAATCTGCTTTTGACCTCAGACATACACTCACTGTAGATTTGTTTGTTAACATGTTGTTTTGGTTTCAGGTGACTTTCTTCAACCCAGTGATAGAGAGAGGCCGAAGACTCCAGAGGCAGAAGAAAGTCTTCTCTAAACAGCACGGTACGTTCAAGTGCACACACAGAGGCTCCCTTCAAAGCAGTGGTTCCCCACCAAAAGTGGGTCACAAGTCCAAGTCCAGTGAATTTCTGGCACAGAGCTTTTATTTTGAAGTGCTTCAGAGTGAGTGACTAACGGACAGCTACAGCTTGACAAGATGGCCAAATGCAAGTATGACACTCAGTATAGTAACCTGTGTGGAGCTTGAACCAATGACTAAGTAGAAATCTGGACGCCGCTGCTGCACCAGTTGGGAACCATTGCTTTAAAGAATAAAATGTGTAAATTCAAAATCTATATTTTGAATTTACACTGGTGAAATTGTTTCCAGAGCCCTGAGTGTCATTCAGGAGTCCTGCAGGTCTCACTCAACTCAGAATTAAAAATACATGCAGCAAAACTCAGGTGTGTGTGAACTGTGGTTCCACATGACGTGTGACCCCTGTACTGTGATGATACATGAGCCGTTACATCAACTGTTTCTACCATAAATAATAAGGGAAAAAGTTATGATAATAGATTTCATCATTGCTCTAGAATTTTTGTTTAAATTTTGAGTTATTTCCAGCCAACAACTTAAACACATGGTTTACCCATTCTGCATGTGATGCCTGCCTTGTTTAAAGGACTAAGACACCAAAGAGGTAGAGAGACACTGCTGCAGATAACACGTTAATGGCTTGTAGTATTTTCTGGAACTGGGATTATAAACCTTTACAGGAAATGCAAACCCAGGTAATGCACCAGCTCAGCTGTTTTTACATGATTAAAGCTACAGGAGACCGCACTCCATCAGACGCTGACGTTAGCATTAACAGATCTTTATCTTCTTACAGTAGTGAGACGTAGTTTTACCTTTCATGTTTTGAGTTATATCCCACTCTTTATGTTTCAGGTAAAGCCTTCCTGCGTGCTCGTCAGATGAATGTGGACATTGCTACCTGGGTCCGCCTGCTGAGGAACGCCATCCCCAGCGGAAGCAACACACCTGCATACACACCCAGCTTCACGAGCAACACACTCTCACACAACACAGGGTACGTGACCAGTACACCTGCTACTCTGCATTCTCTCGATTACTTTGTAGATTTGAAGGACATGCAAGTATTTTAGATTAAACATTCAGTGACAGTTGTCTGTTGAGAAATGAGGCATGAAAGGGGAACTTCTGTATTTCCCAAACTGGACCCTGTTTTCGTAAGTTTTGTGTCTAAGTGATGGGAACAACTTTTGAAGAGCAGCAGCAATGCCAGGCTGCAGTGTAGTCCTTGTATGTCCACTAAAAGTGTTTGTTTTTGCCACTTACAGACTCACATTGTTTTTATAAGTGTCTGACAACTTATGGAGCAGATCCCGACAGAGGTAGACCTTTCTGTTAAAGAGTATCATCCTTGTTGTTTAACCAGGAACAGCCCCAAAGTTACCGTCACCAAACCCACCAGACTCCATTCAAATAAACAGTAATTTTAACGTACATAGAGCCAGTATATTTTCACATCTAACTCCACTTAATCAGTTAGACATAAAAACTCCGAAAAATAAAGTCTGGGTTGAACAATACCAAAGTTACCTGTAAGTTGACAAGGACATTTCATTTGAGTGCAGAAATGAACCACAGCAGCATACTCTCATCATTCGTCATTGATCAATGAAGCTCAGTAATGAAGCTGACAACCCTATAGCCTGAACCAATGAAGTAGCAACTCGTTTTTGGGAAAAGTTGATTCACCAGTTTCTCCACTTCATTCTCCACACTTTTTAGAAAGTAGTTTATCTTTTGTTTTGTTTGTTTTTTTCTTGTGTAGCGTAAAGGGACTGAACAGTGTTTCATTCTGCAATCCTGTGTTTTATAATGACAATAAATGAACCTTGAGCCATTAAACAATTGAATATCTACAGTCTAATTAAATTGCCTCTTGCTTTCAGAGCCTTGAGACCTCCTGGGTAAAGTATTCATGCAATTGAGCTTCTTGTTCGTGAAGAATTAATTAATTTTGCTGCATATTAATCATCTTTGTCCACAGCATGGAATTACAGTTTCAGCAAAGGGCTTTTTTATGCTGTTGCAACAGAAAACCTGATCTGTTTTTTTTATGTGTGTGCAGAGAAATCTCTGTGGAGAAGCTGAATCTGGGCAGCGACTCACCTCCCAAAGCTGAAACCAGGAGAGACGTAGTGGACGCACCGGCTCCTTTGGTGAGTGAGAGGGGGAGAGAGGGATGAAAGCCAATGAGGAAGAGAGGCAGACAGGGGATTTTCAGATGAGGGGAAAGATGGGCATTTTTACACTATCATGTTACTATTTTGCTCACTTCCTACCTGCAGCCTTTGGCTCAGAAACAGTGCTCCAGTCACAGGCCGCTGCACTCTGTGCTGCAGTGAAATCTAAGACAGGCATGGCAGCAGGAGGATGAATAATTAGAGGAATGGGGAACCGAAAACTCAGGGAGACAGCTTTAATGAGACATAATTGGATGGAGGGGAGCTTTAATTTGATCGACGCCAAATCCGCGTGAGTTTCCCAGTGTGAAGAACACAAACTGTAGAGGGCGATAATGTGAGGGAGAGGACTGGAGAGGTGACATGAAGAGAAACATGAAGACTAAGTAGAGAGAGAAAGAGAAATCTTGACAAAGTTGCTCCCAGCCTTTAGTTCAGTGGAAAACAGTGCAACTTAGAAGATTTTTTAATCTACTGACTTAATAGGTGTCAAGAATTAGCTGTAACTTATTGCTCCTAACCTTTTTAACGAAACACAGAAGACATTTTACACTGCACTGCACTATGTTTGTCTGTTAGATAATTTTGAACATTCTTTAAACTTTCAAAGTGTGCATTTTCAGTTCCTTCCTAAAATTGACCTTGTGCTAAGCCCCACCTCTTTGTGGTGGTCCGACAAGCTGTCGCAGTAAGCATGGAGCCCACACTGTAACTAACTGCACTCCCTGAAGAAATATTATCATACTTTTGTAAAAATGAAAGAGTTGATTCCAGAGAGAAGCAGACAGAGGGGTCTACAGTCTGTGTTTGAAGGATATATCCAGGATGTCAAACTGACTCAGCAGCAACAACAGGTTAAAAAGACAAAGATAGTTAGAAGCTAAAGCCGAACTATAGGCTACAGTTCAAAAGTGAACCACATCACTGCTGATCACCACACAAGACAATGAATATAAAGGGAAACTTTGCTGATATTGAACCAGCTGTGTGGCATCACAGTGTGTGCACATGAACAGTGTTTGGCTGCACACCGTACTCTGCCTCTGCGCACACTGTGATGACACACAGCTGGTTGAATATGAGCAAAGTTTCCCTGCTTCCCTTCACTGGTTCCTGTACAGCAGGGTCGCTCTTTGTTTCACTGTTATAATCATTGCAAAGCAAAAGCAGTATGTGTATACATTCAGTAGGCTATATCTTCAGTAGCTAGCTAGCTAACCCTACACTTTTCAAGGTTTGATTTTGGTTTTGGAACAGGGAAGAAACGTATATCTTTTTCCAACCTCTCCAGGTAACGAGTGTCATTAATATACAACGTGCCCCAGGCACAACATTTAGCTCCAAATCCACAACACCAGCCTGAAAGTGAAGGAAATCTGACACGACTGCATTAGAGTCAATGGAGCACAGCTGTGCTGTTGTCGGACCCTGGTCTGAGCCGGCCTGATGCTACGTTATGATTGGCCAGTCTGCGTCCAGGGGCGGGACTTAGCAAAGGGTTAATTACTATTTTTCTTCAAGTTAGTCTTGAATCCAGACTCAACGTTTCTGGCAATTGAATATTCCTTTCAAATGATTTCTTTCCTTTCAAACACATTTTAGGCCACATACAGATCCCACTCAATACTGGACCAGTTTTTAAAAACTGCTGTTAATTATACACGTCGACACAGAAACGTGTGAAAATAGGGTTCAGGTTGAAACATACTGAAGTTATGCTTTAAATACAGAGACAGATTGTTCAAATCAAACCAAATCTTTTGAAACTTTGAATCAGATTCCAAAATATCCAGTGGTCGTTTCAAATTTTTAGCTGTGGAAACCTTACATTTATTATTTCTGTACAAAACAAACAATAACTAATAATGGGCCTTCAAGAACTTCACACATAACCTTAAAACATTTTAGTTTATTTTTACATAATATGATAACTTAAAGACAATAAATGCCATCTTATCACTCATATTGTTATATTTTATTTTAGACTTCTTTCCTACATCCTGCGTTTTTACACATTATTTGTGGATCTTATGAAACATGGTTTGGCAACGCAGTGCTCAGTTCTGGTGACGACTATAAAACAGATCTGAATTTTGGAGTCCAGAGTGGCAGACACACAGAATTAGACAAGCACAGAGAGTCAGAGGAGCGGAGGGCCTGTGGCAGATGGTGTGTTCAACGGGGTTGAAGTATTATGGGATTAATTACTCTGATGTTTTTTAGAGAACTAATTAGTAGTGAGGAAGGAGTGGAGTGGACAGGAAGAGGGGAGGAGTGAGGCTGTCAGCCAGCAGGGGATCTGGCAACCGGTCATGATGTGCTTCAGTGACTAACTGTCTGTCTGTGCTGTGACTGAAGGTCGTTACAGATGTTAGCAAATCATTTTGTCCTAATTCCTCCCTCGTTTTCTGTCACTCCCCTTCTGTCATTGTCCCTCTACATACACACTTTTTACTGATGCTCACGTTTATCCCCTCCTTTCTTCTTCTCCTTCGTCTCTGTGGTGTTTCACAGGAACAGACGCCAGTCATCGAGCCCCCATCCACGCCGGATGTCCCTGCTCACGAGCAGCCAACCAGATCCCTCTCCCAGAACTCTTTACGCAGGTGCGAACACAAAGGGGACCTCTCTCTGTCGCACACACACACACATAGAAGCCACACCTGAGCATATCTTTTTGCATTATGGCCAACACAGTTTGACATCAGAAACACACCCACACCCACAATATGGTCCGGTGCTGTAACCTCTTTTTTTTTTTTTTTTTTTTAACACGTGGTAATAAAGCCAAGTCATCATTAATGTGGATTACAGCATATGCCGCTCCAAATGAGAAATACTTGGCTGTGCTGAATACCCAAACATAGAATAAACACTTAAAGAGTTACATACTGGACAGTTTGAGCCTTTTTTCATAGCAACATGGCTGCTGTGGTTGTTTTTCAGTGTTGCTGACACTTTTAAATATCACATCGTGTTATGTTTTGCTGCACACAGTTCCTGTAATCTGCCTTTAATCTCTCTCTCAGACCCAGCAGAGGCCCCCTTTGCCTTCAGGACTTCAAACTGATGGCAGTGCTCGGAAGGGGCCACTTTGGGAAGGTACTCAATCTTTATTATGCCTCATAGGATGAACAAAACTCTTGGGATTTTGTTGTTTGTAACGAATTAATGAATTATTACAGTAATCTTCCGGGGATAACCTCCCATGTAATGTAACATAACAGCTGTGATTCAGACCAATGATTTGCAACAAGACAAAACCGTTGCAGAGAAAAGTTGCAGCGGTGTGAACTGGTTGGCCTGAGCTCATCTCAAGCTGGCTGATGGTGTCACCTGCAACTCTGGTGGTCAAATCGCCGGCGGCTGGTTTTCACCTGTTTCTCCAGCCAGTCAGTTTGTAGTGAAGTCCGCCACTCAAGTCAAAATGACCGCAGACGTTGTGTTCGTGTCAGTCCCCCGCCGAGCTTTCTGTTTCTGTCCCACAGTAAGCTGGCGTCGGACAGTGGGTCACTGCTGTAGCCAGTATCTCACTATCAACTGGACCTGCATTTGTATAGCTCCTTTCTAGTCATCTGACCACTCAAAGCGCTTTTTTTTTACACTACGAGTCACTTTCACCCATTCACTCACACATTCATACACTGGTGGCCGAGGCTGCGCACAAGGTGCCACCTGCCACCTTTTAACACGCTCACACACCAATGGAAGCATCATTGGGAGCAATTTGGGGTTCAGTATCTTGCTCAAGGATACTTTGACATGCTATGACGGTGGGTAAGTCAGGAATTACTGAGTGATGAACTTGTTAGTTTTCATGAGATGTGTTAAAAATAACTAAAACCCAAATATCTCTCCAGGTGTTGCTGTCAGAGTACAAAAGGACCGGCAGCCTGTACGCCATCAAAGCCCTGAAGAAGGGAGACATTGTAGCGAGGGATGAAGTGGAAAGGTAATTGTGTTTGACAACACAGCACCCGGTGACCTTAACAGAAGTGTCAGCTACACGACGAAGCTCATTCACCTCATGATTACACCTCGCACAGTAATTACTGTCTCATACGCCCCTCCATCTCCCCTCTGTCTGTCTCCAGTCTGATGTGTGAGAAGCGGATCTTTGAGACCGTCAACGGCTCCCACCACCCCTTCTTGGTCAACCTGTTTGCATGTTTCCAGACGCCAGAACATGTGTGTTTTGTCATGGAGTACACGGCAGGAGGAGACCTCATGATGCACATACATGCCGACGTCTTTTCTGAGCCACGTGCTGTGTGAGTTCTGCTGTGTGTTTGTGTATGTGTGTTAAAGAGAAGAAACAGGATGAGTGTGTCTTTTTGGACAGCTCCATGCTCTGTGTGTCTACGTCTGTGCACCCATTGATATATGAAGTGTCAGTATATGGTAGAGAAAATGTTGAGCTCTTTCTGTTTGTTGTTTGTCCGACAGGTTCTACTCAGCTTGTGTTGTGTTGGGTCTGCAGTTCCTTCATGACCATAAGATTGTGTATCGGTGAGTACTTGGATGCTAGGTACATGTAATGATACACAAGGTCACAGCTTGGTTCATACATCAGTTTGGGAGTCGGTGTCAAAGACAGACACAATCCTCCTGCTGAGGAAGGAGGTAACATTCTGTCCTCCAGCAACTTTGGTTCATTAAAAAAGATCAGAAATATTTCAAACACTTATGTGTTACGCTCCACCAACACTTAAATACCATTTGGAACGTCTTCTATTGCATTGATTAGTTTCATTCATCAGTTTCAGAGGTGTTTAAATCATAACTTCAACAGATACCAGCTCTTACACCTTTTACCTTCCATAATGTCATAACATTGTATTTATGCTGTTTGTTTTCATTCAGAGACACAGAAACATTGAATTCCAATTTGTTGTCATTTTATTCGGACTAATGATGGTTTAGTCTAATGTGATCGACATTGGCGGGAAAAACCTGAGGACCAGGAAAAAACCCGAGGAGATGTAATCATCTCTGTCAGTGCTATATCGTAGGCAAATGAATTTGCCTGTGTCCCTTTGCCTACGATATAGCACTTATGAGTACCATTACCTGGGACACAGACATCTCTGGGAGGCAATTGTTGCCCAGCATGAGCTGAGCAACAATTGCCTCCTTCTTGTCTGCTCTAGTTTGTTGTAACCTCTAGAGCTTTTTTTTTTCCCAATGTGATCGACATTGGCGGGAAAAACCTGAGGACCAGGAAAAAACCCGAGGGGATGTAATCATCTCTGTCAGTGCTATATCGTAGGCAAATGGATTTGCCTGTGTCCCTTTGCCTACGATATAGCACTTATGAGTACCATTCGTTACCTTGATGACTGGGACACAGACATCTCTGGGAGGCAATTGTTGCCCAGCATGAGCTGAGCAACAATTGCCTCCTTCTTGTCTGCTCTAGTTTGTTGTAACCTGTAGAACATTTTTTTTTTTTCCAATGTGATTGACATTGGCGGGAAAAACCTGAGGACCAGGAAAAAACCCGAGGAGATGTAATCATCTCTGTCAGTGCTATATCGTAGGCAAATGGATTTGCCTGTGTCCCTTTGCCTACGATATAGCACTTATGAGTACCATTCGTTACCTTGATGACTGGGACACAGACATCTCTGGGAGGCAATTGTTGCCCAGCATGAGCTGAGCAACAATTGCCTCCTTCTTGTCTGCTCTAGTTTGTTGTAACCTCTAGAGCTTTTTTTTTTCCCAATGTGATTGACATTGGCGGGAAAAACCTGAGGACCAGGAAAAAACCCGAGGAGATGTAATCATCTCTGTCAGTGCTATATCGTAGGCAAATGGATTTGCCTGTGTCCCTTTGCCTACGATATAGCACTTATGAGTACCATTCGTTACCTTGATGACTGGGACACAGACATCTCTGGGAGGCAATTGTTGCCCAGCATGAGCTGAGCAACAATTGCCTCCTTCTTGTCTGCTCTAGTTTGTTGTAACCTCTAGAGCTTTTTTTTTTAATGTGATTAACACAGACGGGCGAACCTGCGTACCAGGAGAAAACCCCACATAAATGGAAGAAGCTATGGGAGCTACTGTTGCCCAGCCTGAGCTGAACAATCGGCAGCCTCCATTTCTTCCTCCATCTTCTCAGCTCCTCTTGCTCCTTTTGCTGCCTTCTGCTGCATCTTGGTTTTCAGTTGTTGCAGCAGGGTCTCTCTGTTGTCAGACGACCTCCGTGGAAACAGCAAGAAGCGTTTCCTCTTGCTGTTAATATACAAGCAGAGGTCCTCCAGTTCCACCTTCTCATCCATCAGCTGTGCCATCTCTCTTTCCCAGCTCAGCTGTTTCTCAGCCAGGTGCCTTGTGATGTTCTCCAGAGCGGTGTTCGTATCCTGACAGGCTGTCTGGCTCTGGAGGAGTTCGGCGACTTTTCCGCTCAGCTCTTCTGCTGTCTTAGAGAGCTGCTGAATGAGGCTAGCGTTGTCCTCTGTGAGACGCAGGATCTCAGCGTCTCTTTTGCTGATTTCCGCCTCAACCTTGACCCTAACTTCAGTCTGCTGTAACTGCCAGCTCTGCTCTTTTTCTTCAGCCTCTTTGTTGTCCTTGAGAGCCTGGAGTTTCTCCTCCCAGGCTGTCTGGCTCTGGGGGAGTTCAGCAGCTTTACAGGTCAGCTCTTGTTCTGTCTCCGCAAGTTTTTTAGCGAGACAGTTTTTGTCCTCGGTGAGACGGCTGATCTCAAGGTCTCTCTGATGAATTTGCTCTTCCATCAGAGAGACCTTGATGTTGAATTCTTTCTCCTGCGTCTCACATCTGTCGGTGTTTTCCTCCATTTTCTCACTCAGAGCCTGGAGTTTCTCCTCCCAGGCTGTCTGGCTCTGGGGGAGTTCAGCAGCTCTCTTGGTCAGCTCTTGTTCTGTCTCCGCAAGTTTTTTAGTGAGACAGTCGTTGTCCTTGGTGAGACGGCTGATCTCAAGGTCTCTCTGATGAATTTGCTCTTCCATCAGAGAGACCTTGATGGTCAGTTCTTTCTCCTGCGTCTCACATCTCGTGGTGTTTTCCTCCATTTTCTTACTCAGCGCTTCATATTTCTCCTGCCAGTCTTCTTCGCTCTGCTGGACAGCAGCTGCGTGTGCATCTGCCAGTGTTAGGAGGAGACTGTGTTGCTCCTCTCGCATTTTCAGCAGGTCAGCGCTCATCTGATGTATTTTCTTTTCCATCAGGGCTTCCTTCTGCTGGTACTTACTTTGTACCTGGCTCTGGATGGCATGGTTGGAGGCCTCATACTTGGCGACCATTTCCTCATATCGCTGCTTGCTCTCCTTCTCTTGGCGCTGGAGAGCCAATGTGAGCTGGTGGTTCTCTTTTTCCAGCTGACCGACTCTCTCAGCTTGTTTGTTGCAGCCAGAGCTGGACTGCTTGCCTTTGGTCTCGAGCTGCTCCTCGAGACGCTTGATGTGGTCTATCTTCTCCTTTATGATCATGAGGAAATTATGGCGTTCCTCGTCCTCAAGGTTTCCCCAAGCACCATCGTTGTGCTGATGGTGGCGGTGGTGGGGAGGGCGTTGGGGAGGGCGTTGGGGAGGGCGTTGTGGAGGTCCACGACGGCCAGCAGCTTCACCTGCTGGTCCACGACGGCCAGCAGCTTCACGCGCTGGTCCACGATGGCCGGCAGCTTCACCCGCTGGTCCACGACGGCCCGCAGCTTCACGCTCTGGTTCACGGCGGCCAGCAGCTTCACCTGCTGGTCCACGACGGCCCGTAGCTTCACGCTCTGGTCCACGACGGCCGGCAGCTTCACGCGCTGGTCCACGATGGCCGGCAGCTTCACCCGCTGGTCCACGACGGCCCGCAGCTTCACCCGCTGGTTCACGGCGGCCAGCAGCTTCACCCGCTGGTTCACGGCGGCCTGTCGCTTCACCCGCTGGTCCACGACAGCCGGCAACTTCACCAGCTGGTCCACGGCGGCCCGGAGCTTCACCCACTGGTCCACGACGGCCGACAGCTTCACCAGCTGGTCTCTGTCTGTTGTTAGTTTTTCTATCCATCGCTATCTGTATTGATGGCCAACAGACTGCTTCTCTCAGGAATAATCACTGTGTGTGTAAGTTCGTCTGTGTAAAAGACTCAATACGCAACACTAATTACGT
Organism: Epinephelus fuscoguttatus; assembly: GCF_011397635.1. Classification (NCBI taxonomy): domain Eukaryota; kingdom Metazoa; phylum Chordata; class Actinopteri; order Perciformes; family Serranidae; genus Epinephelus; species Epinephelus fuscoguttatus. The sequence goes on from NC_064770.1 coordinate 35,727,225, forward strand.
GACTGTAATTATGTGATCTCGTGGGCTGTTTCAGAGTTTGTGTTCCGTGCGCCGAACTGTCATAAAGGCTTTAGAACACTGATGGCCCCGCCCCCCCCCATCCCCTCCACATAGAATTTAAAAGTGGGCGGGGCTATTCCAGAGAGGGTTCCCACAGGTCCTGACAGTTCTTTCAAGTTTTTTAATTTGTGGAGAAAGAAATTAAGGTCTTGAAAGGTTTATAAAAATAAACACAGACAGACATTTGATTCACGCATTCACACGCCCAATGTGTGAATGCGTGAATCCTATTAAATCCAATGGAACGAAAACGGTTGGACCGCTACAGGTTCCACAAACTTCAACCGATTCAAACCATTCAAACATGAAAACATTCAGCTGAATTAGGACAAGACCGGAACGACTCTTCACGTTCCTAACATTCATACTTTCCCAGATATTCCCCATTTTTCCCAAATCCTTTTCCCATTGGGAATGCATTACGGAATCCTCAAAAATCTAAAAATTTCACCTTTTTTCAAACTGTATCTACCGATTCATACTTTCAGCTAGAAGCTCCATTCAAAATGGAAAATACTCATCATTTTGCTGACTTTTTACATATGATTCAACTTTTCAATCCCATTCAAACTTTCAAAAATATTCAGCGTTTTCTGAAACTTTGTTATAATGGAAGTCAATGAGAAAATCCTTCAAACTCACTCATCTTCACCCACGCATCACAAATTCATACATTGACGTAGAAACTCCATTCCAACTCTCAAACGTTCACGCTGCCGTCGACTTTCAGGAACTAATTCAAATTTTCAATATCTCTTTTAGTTTTTCTACAAAGTCAATTTAAAATACATGAAGTTTTCAGCCCTTCTCAGACTTTATAATGGGTGTGTATTGTGTGAGCTAGAGTGAGTGATGTCATCACTAGAGTGGAGAGCAGCTGTAAACTCATCGAGAAATTTTCTCTTCAACTCACTCATACGGCCACAATTTTCACTGTACATACACAATTTATACCAAAAAACGTAGGAAAATTTGTCCTGGTCAGAGAAATGTTGACATGGAATCTGTCACACGTACACATTTTTGCTGAGCGGCTCCAAAGCGAAGTGAGCGCCGATTTTTTTTCTCATTCACTCCCATGTAAGCAGAGAGGAGAAATTTCTGGAAACAGCTGAGGTGCAACACATTTTAAACTCGCTCGTGTGACCACATTTTTGACTCTAAAAATATAAAACATGACACGTGCGTTCACGAGAAGTTTATCTCTCTCACCATCACTTTATTTTCATTATTGGACCAACGGTTTGGGAATCAGAAGAACTTCTTTGAGGAGGTCAAACCTATTATAAACACCCTTTGCTGATCTGCGCTCTCATGAGCTCTGTGTGTGCCCCTCAGATGCAGGCAAGTCATTAATCGCCATGACAACGGCTGCACCCACAGACACGCACACACAGCTCTGTCTGTCTGTCTGTCTCACAATCTTTAAAGGACAGATTACAGCAGCAGAAACTTCATTTGAAACAGCAAATACACATTATTAACCCCTAAAGTGCCAAAATGGGCTCTCTAGCGCCACCTAGGTGCACTAAAATGAACTTGTTTGAGGAGTTAAATCTCCACTAAAAGAAGTCTCTTCTCTGTGTTCTGTCTGTCTCTCACATACACACTCACAGAAACATGATGTGTGTGCGTGTCTACATCTTAAATGCAGACATGACAGGGGCAGAATCTCCATTTTAACCCTTTAGGTGCCAGAGTTTATTGAGGAAAATATTCCATTTTCATTTCAACATTTCAAAAGGCCGTCGCTTGAAAGTGGTGAGAAAAAAAGGCATACTGTAAATTAGAAAACTATTCATCATGACCCATAGTTTGTGATGGGAGTAAATTAACTTTTCTAATTTGCATATTGTGGCGTCACTAGCCAGCAGCCATATTGGATTTCATAAATCTCAGTAAAACATTCAAAGATTCAAATCATTCAAACTTTATTTTATTAAAGGCAGGTATTCAGTGTGGCGTCAGCTTTTCAACAAACGTTCAAACATTCACATCATTCAAACTTTATTGTATTCAAGGCAGCATTGCAGCGTGGCTTCAGCTTGTAGCATTCACACCCGCAATTTCTTCAGAAATTGCTTCTCTAGTTGGTTATACAATTTCCTGCAATACTTACTTTAGAAAATGTGCTTTTTGGAGAATCTTCAAAAATATACAATAACTTCATTCTTTAACAGCGCAGTGTCCCCAAATATTCAGTAACTTTACTCGTAGAGAATTGTTTCTTGTGTGCCCAGTGTTCTGAATATTAAAAGGCAGAGACTTGAAAACTGTTCAACTGCTGTCAGTGAGTTTAGTTGTGATTTTGTTTTGTTTTTTTAAAACAAAACAAAATGTTCATGATTTCGAAAGCTTCATCAACATTCAATAATTATTCTGTTGCACTTTCACCGTTTAAATAAATCATTTGCTGTACATGATGTCAAGCGATGAAGGCTTAAGTAGAACTTAGATTCTCTGGCCAACCCGAACCCGGGCCGTAATTTCCCTCCCGGCGATCCTCGGGCTCGGACGGGTTGGGCTCCTCATAATAAACCTAGGCTGTGGAACCAACTACTTATCACATCTGGTGGAGTGCAGCACCATGCTGGTATATGACAGCAAACAGACGGGGACCTCGACACTTAAGAGGCACATGACGAAGGCTTGCCATGGAAAGAAAGACAGGAGTCAGCCTTCAATGTCCACGTTCGTATCCTAAAAAAAATGTCGGGTTTAAACCGGGCTCAGGCTCATAATTACAAATAAAGGGACGGGCCGGGCCCGGACAGAACATGCAGAGGCTCGGGTGGGGTCAGGCTGGATTTTTTTGGGCCCGATCTAAGCTCTAGGCTTGGGTAGTAGTACCGTCAAGAACTTAAGTCTACATTTACCCCTGTCAGGACATGTTACTATTGGCGCATGGCTTAAAGTGTCTGGGTGGAACTGGCACTTGTGAACTTTGGTTGAACTGTACGTGCATAAATATACATACCATTTATTCTTTGTTCAGTTATGTGCACCAGACTGTGACAGTTTACAGTTTACAGACCAATTAGATGCCTAGCATTTTCAGTCTGTACTGCATAAGTACTTTTTTCACAACACTCAGTGTTTGTTATAAATTGTTTTCTTTTCTTTGTCAGGGATCTTAAGTTGGACAACCTGCTGCTTGACACAGAAGGTTTTGTGAAGATAGCAGACTTTGGGCTCTGTAAAGAAGGTGAGTGTCAATACTTTATTCATCATACCAGCCCTCTACAAAACCAGATGAGGAAAGGTTCCATACATTAGGGGAAGTGACTGTCTGACTTCCCATAGTTTGTTGCACTAACGTTGATGAGTCTCTCATCACTTCCACAGTCAATATTTCTCTGTCTTCACCCCTGAAATCTGCTCTACTCACATACTGTCTTCTCTCTGATCTCATGTCTCTTGAGGTATGGGTTATGGGGACAGGACCAGTACGTTCTGCGGGACTCCTGAGTTTCTGGCCCCAGAGGTGCTGACAGACACATCATACACCAGAGCAGTCGACTGGTGGGGGCTCGGGGTGCTCATCTATGAGATGTTGGTCGGTGAGGTAAGAATACAGACTCACCCCTTGGACGTCTCTTTTTAACATCTCCCCGATTAACGTAAAGAAATACTTTCCGTTTTGGGTAATATGCTTATTCAGTTTCTTGCCATGAGTTAGGTGAGAAGATTGATGCCACTCTCACATTTATATGATGAATATAAAACTACACCCAATAAGCGCTTAGCTTAGCATAGAGAGTGGAAATAGAGAATGACCACTTAACGTTTTACGTCTTGTTTGTTTAATACAGAAAGTGATCAGTCTTTGTGCTCAGCTAAACTACCTGGCTGCCAAAATGAAATGTTTGCACCGTACGTTTCTGCAGACTAATACATTACATTTGTATGTTTCATCTGTATTAAATCAGTGTTTCGAAAGTGACATAGTATATGAGCTGACTTGAGGTGGAGGGGATGGTGGATGGCGTGGTACCCAGGCAGGACACCTGCCAAGCTCCAGACCGCAGTTCAAGACCAACAGACAACAAAACCAGTTGTTTTATTAGTGAGTCTGTGCGTTTCCAGCGGCTTTTCACGCTACAAAAAGCAGTTGTTTTTTTGCTGAGACATCACTGCGCTTCCCGCCAGGATTGTGTCCCCAAAAATGATCTTTTCCTGACCATAACCCAGTGGCTTTTGTGCCTAACCCTAAACACACATTAACCACAGGGGAACTGCCCATTGGTCCGACAGCCCTTTGGTCCGACCATATTAAACCCATTGTTCCGAAGTCCGTTCTGAAATCATCATGATGCCCTGTGGTTAAGGTCTGGTTAGGTTTAGGCACAAAAACCACTTGGTTAGGGTCAGGAAAAGATCATGGTGTGGGTTAAAATGGAAAAGAAAATGACAAACACATAAGCTGTGAGCCTGCTTCGCTTCAAGCCTTTCCCAGCTGACACAGAGCCGGTCACGGCGCACCATCAAGGTAGAAATACGCTCGCCGGGCGCCGTTAAGCACCGCCGACCGTCGGACCAATGGGCTGTCGGACCAATGACATGGACCCAACTACAGTACTTTTTCAACTCATCTGCTACATGATCACATGCAAATGTAAGGTATCGGTGGTTTGCAAAAACATACAAAGCCAAGTTTTCTTCTGGCAACTGGGCTGGCTGGTGATAGCTTTATATTTACTGGACGGACATGAGAGTGGTATCGATCCTCTCATAAGACTCTCTTCAAGAAAGTAAATAAGTGTATTTCCCAAAATGTCAAACAGTTCCTTCAAGGCAGAAAGAGAATTCACTTTCTGGCTCCAAACAGGAAGTGAACTATTGATCTTGAGTTGGAGATTCAGGAACGAAGTCTTGAGAGTGAAAAATGGAGTGAACAGCTGATAGATGGAAAATCTGCAGAGCATGTTTATTTATTCTGTGAGAGATAAGGAGAAGATAGACGTGGAAAAATATGTGGTGAGAAAGGGTGCACAGCATCCTCTGTGGACCTGGATATGATGGGCTTCATGGGAAACCTTGTCTTAATTACAGAAACACTGGTGCTAATTATACGACTGGTGAGGGACGACTGACAGTCTTCTCATCTCATTTGTTTACAGTAATTCTACCTGGATGTGATGAATGTAGCTGTAGCCCCGTCCACGCTGCACATGCACATAAAGTACACAAACAGATATTAAAAATATTTAACTTACAAGAGAATAAAAAACAATAAATTAGAACAAACTATTAGATGCACTAAAGGAAAAAATAAAAAGGAAAAAAGGAATATTTACAGTTCTGTATATTTACAAACTAACGTTTGTTGGCTTCTTTCAGTCTCCGTTCCCAGGTGACGATGAGGAGGAGGTATTCGACAGCATAGTGAACGATGAAGTGCGCTACCCTCGCTTCCTCTCCACCGAAGCCATCGGCATCATGAGACGGGTCAGACCCCACTCGCTGTTTCTCCTGTCACTTCCTGCTCCTGACTCACTTATTTTATTTTACTTTTTTGCTTGTGATGTTGAAACTTTGCAGATTTAAACTAAGACTCAAGCTAAGTCACTTTCACTCAGGCAGCAGAGAATGAATGAATGAATTATGATGTTTAAATGATGAAGTATTTGTAACGCTTTGTTGTTTGTCGGTTTCTAGTTGTTGAGGAGGAATCCTGAAAGACGTCTGGGCTCTGGAGAGAAGGATGCCGAAGATGTCAAAAAGCAACCGTTCTTCAGGGTGAGTGTCGAATTTTAATTTTAAAGGGATAGTTTGGAGTTTTTGAAGTGGTGTCGTTTTCAGTATTTATCCATAGTCAGTGTTTTATCTACAGTAGATGGCGGACTGCATGTCCTCAGTTTGGAGAAGCAGGCAGAAGTACCGACACAGAAGCTGAGCAAATGTACTGCTGCAGCAAAGCCTAAAAAAAAATCAATATCAGTTTAAGTGTTTGCTGTATTTAGAATATTTTCACCACTTTAATTTATTCATGACCAGTTTAAAGATGTAATATATTACTCATTACTCTTTTCAAAAGTTATTATATTACTTTTCTTACTACTCCCGGCTAACAGTGATTTCTTACACTACTCGTTATATTACTTTTCCGTTACACCAAATAAAATTGGTGTTTGCGTATCTCCCCAAAATTCAGATGTGTGCCTCTGCGTGAATGTCAGGGTAATCGCCGTTAAGTGTAGTTAATGATAGATAACTCCTATTTACCTGGAGGTCTTCAGTTGTCAGTGACCGGTGTTTTCCCAGGGCTGTGCCCAAAAAAACAGGGTTCCTGCAGATCCTTAACATGTCTTAAAAAGTTTTATTTTTACTTATGAGAAGTCTTCAATTTTGAGATGAAACTTAGACTAACGGAGACATGTCTGAATACCTAATCAATAGTGCTGTAGTCTCCTGGTCGACTAGTCGATTACTTGGTCGCTATGCTCTCGTCCAACCAAATTCTCATTAGTCAAATAATCGCCGTGTTACTTTCATAAGGAGAAAAATGCTACATCAACAGCTTTCTAGGATTAATCCATTATGTCCTGCGGCGGGGGGACAGGCTAAGTTAGCTGTGAAAATGGGGGTGTTTTCAAAACACCCCTGTTGACAGAAAGTTGGACTCACCCACCCTCACGCTCAGCGTTGCGGTGACACAGACCTCCTGTCTGTTTCTGTAAGCTGAAACCATTTCCCTCAGTGGAAACGAAGCTTTGATTTACTTTAATTTCACAGATAAGAAACAATAAATTGTGAAGATAATAAAGCCTCCACTAAAATAGCATTTTAAGTCGTGTGTGTGATTTATCCTGGCTTCATATGAGCAGAGGAAATCTCCGCTCGTCGCTAGGCTAATTCATACAATGTAAAATGCCATAGGCTTGTGCTAATAACGTTAGCATGTTGTATTTGCTTGGAAAACGTGTTTAGTATGAGACAGTTGTTTTGTCAGTGAACCTTGTGAGTTGTAATGGAGCCAAATTATGTGGCGTCACCTTTGTTAAATGTTGCTGTTGTCCCTGGTTTTATATGAGCAGAGGAAAAGATCGCTAGACACTAGGCTAATTTATACAATGTGAAACGCCATAGACTTGTGCTAATAACGTTAGCATGTTGTATTGGTTGTCTGTGAATGCTGTGAGTTATAGTGAAGCTGATTTGCTTACTTGTGTTTGAAATTGTCTCTATTAAGCCATGTTTAATGTGTGTTTAATGTGTGTTTTGAATCAACTATGTAAATAAAGTTTGTTTTGCACTAAACTGTACAGCACTTAACACAATCCTCCACTGCCGACTAGTGTTTTGGAGGTGTAACTGCAGTGACACAGACACACCACCGCAGAAGTAAAAATAACATGCAAATTTTTTTTTTTCACGACTAAACGATTAGTTGAAGATTATGTGAGACTTTAGTCGACCAAGATTTTCTTTGGTTGACTACAGCCCTACTAATCAAATCTACTTATTACTGTATCTTGTTACATGATTAGTCATATGATTTTATTACTTTATTACTCGTAACGCAATCACAAGACATCGAGGCGACTTAGAAGATATGCTGACAAACTTGGGTTGGTGGGAGTTAAAGCATCAAGCACAGGAGCACCGATGAGATGTGAACGTGATGTTAACTGCCGTGTATTAATGCCGTTTGTTGGTGTTAAATGGTATTGATTTTCCTTTGTTGAGGTCTTAAAGCGTCTTAAATTTGACTTTAAAAAGTCTGCAGGAACCCTGAAAACAGAGAGACAGTCATGGGGCAACATTTCATCACCACATATCCAACCACATGCTTCATCACTTCTTTGTAGCTCGGTCATTTTATGAAAACGTGCCATTTCCCATTCTTAATGTTTGATTTTCAAAGTACTGTTTTAAAACTATTTATGACCCTTTTTGGATTAAATAGATCCTTACCTGTCAGAAATAGGTGCTGTGCCATCTCAGGCTATCTTTTTTTTTTTTTTTTTTTTTTTTTTTCTTTCCCCCCCACATTTAATCAACATGCATATGTGTTTTGTCAACCCTGTTGTGATACACCAATTAATGTTTGAAAATGTTTTAAATGCATATTTACAACAAATCTAATATACTTTGAAGGATAAATCTCCCCTTGTTACACTGAGTGTGTTTGTACAGTGGGAATATTGAGATGTTTATGTTTTATCCATGGATGAATATGCTCATTTGCAATTGACACTTTGACAGCATCTTTCTTTTTAAGAACAGAATATGGAAACAAAACAATAATACCCACATTTCGTTCTGTAGATTACTGGTTTCTTTTATTTAACATATAAAATGAGTTGATTTGACATTTGTCTTTTCATTTTTTGAATTATACTACAATATTATAAAAGTAACAGGGCTGACACCTCAGTAACAGGGTTGACAACAGTTACCATACTGATAGTTTAAGTTGCAGCTTTGGGTCTAATGAAGATAATGGGACATTCATAAACCTTTAATTCAACATGATTAATCAAAGAATATTTTGGAGACATATTTATTGAGAGGTTTTAGCATTTTTCAAAACATGAAGGATATTGAAAGGACAGTCACAATGAATTTGATCCATTGAACATGTTTGGTCTGCTCCGAAAGTTGCATCATTTCCTGGGAGTGAGATCAGCTTCCTTTTGTGAACATGCTGGTGAAAATACAAGTAAGTGTCCTCTTCTTTACATGATTATTCTTAATGTTTGACAGAGAGGGACAAGCTCATTGTGTCAGCCCTGTTTCCACAAAAGGACACATTAAAAAGATATTTGTTAGAAATTTTTAATGTACATAAATAACATGATATAAGCCTCTAATGAATGCACACCATGTGGTCTCATGACCTTCACCACATGGCTAGTAATGGCTGCCAAGAACATTTTTCGTCAACCCTGTTACCATCAACCCTGTTACCATTCTAGCGTAACAGGGTTAACAAAAGTATGGTTTTACGAATACATGAAAATATACTTTCCTTACCAATAGCATTTACATGATATACATGGTTTTGCAAGTTTCATCGCTAGCTGAGAGGGAAATTGAAAAAATTGTACACTTGGTGACAAGTTTTTGAAATTTGGCATAGTGTAAGGTATGGGTATAAGGTTTTCAAAAACCAAGTTAGGATAGCCACAAATTTCAATATGCTTTTGTTTTTTTGGGGGGTTTTTTTTGGCCCTCACCGGAGATTTGGATCTGCTCCAAATTGTAATGGGTTCCATGTTGGACCATGTTGTACCTCTCCACCAAGTTTAACACCATGACAAATTTCAAAAAATTGTCACCAAGTGCACAATTTTTTCAATTTCCCTCTCAGCTAGCGATGAAACTTGTAAAACCATGTATATCATGTAAATACTATTGGTAAGGAAAGTATATTTTCATGTACTCACAAAACCATACTTTTGTCAACCCTGTTACCATCAACCCTTTTACACTAGAATGGTAACAGGGTTGGTGGTCACAGGGTTGATGGTAACCGGGTTGACGAAAAATGTTCAAATATCTTTTTAACGTGTCCTTTTGCGGAAACAGGGCTGACACAATAAGCTTGTCCCTCTCTGTCAAACATTATATAACTCGAAAAAAAATGATGAAAAGAAGAGGACACTTATTTGTCTTTTCACCAGCATGTTCACAAAAGGAAGCTGATTTCACTCCCAGGAAATGATGCAGCTTTTGGAGCAGTCCATTATCTCAGAAGGGGTGTTTTCTTTAAAAGTAACAGGGTTGACTACCTGGCGACCCGACTAAATTGATGTTTTTTACAACATTTCACACATATTAAGAATAAAACCCATTCATGAGTAATGAAAGGACACTTGAGGCTTTATATATAAGTTTATGTTTTTATGATAGTTTGACTTTTTGTGGCCTTAATCGCTAGTAAAAGTAGAACAATCATATTGAGCGACAGGCCATTTTTACAGCTTTTGAATGATTCTTCATACAAAAAGGTGTTTAAAACTCTTTGAAAACAAAAATACAATTTTACATTGTTTTAATATTACAAGAGATATCATGGAAAATTAATTCTGAAATGATTATAGTGTATTTATTGTTTATTGACATTTATAGCACAGTTTTGTTCGAGAGACACAAAATGGCACGTTTTCGTATAATGACCCAGCTGCAGCTGTCCATGATTAAAATCCAGTTTTGATTGTTTAGCCAGTGTAACGCTAGAGCTGACCTCCGCGGGCGTGGATAGCTCACCTTTGGTGGGGTGTATTTCCTGGAGCTTCTTGTCGTTGTGCTGTGGGTCGTAGTAGCCGTGGTGTTTCAGACCGAAGGTTTGAGGACGTGTTTTTGCAGTGGAAGAGTTTTAGTCTACCTAAAAAATTTTTTAGCACTACCTGCAGCAGCAGTGTTCTTGTCATGTTTCCTCCCGACAAGACCAAAGTAATGGGAATATTTCCAGCCTGATGTGACTGTTGTATTTCATGTCAGTAGTGATGTGATAACAAAAGTAACACCGTGCTGAGTTGTTTGGTTTTGGAGAAATTGTAATATATATACATATATATATATATATATACTGAAATTTAATTAGTGATTAGTTACACTACTCGTTTCTGGAAAAACTTATGTTATTACTGTAACACGTTACTGCCCAACACTGTTCATGACAACTGTACGGGGTGAATATTTATAAAACATAACCGTTTACATTTTACCGAGGCCTAAAGTTACATATATTTAAGAAGGGGGCCACAACAGTGACAGGATGTCTGCAAGGCTCCACTGCACTCTGTGAGTCAGGTCCTCCACAGCTTTAGCCTCTTGTCCAGTTATGGTCACTTCTTGCTCTAAAAACCAAAATAGTGACAGTCGAAATGCCGAATTTGAAGTTTTAAAATGGTAGCAATGGGGGGGCAACGGGGCAATTTGATTTGCAGCCAGTAGTCAACAACAACAAGACCAATAAACAACACTCACAGCTAGGGATGGGTATCGGTAAGATTTTAACAGTACTACTACTCTTATCCGTACTGCTCATCAATCTGGTATTTTAACGGTACTCTTATTGATGCTTTTTGAGGAGGAAAAAAACAAATTAAGAAGATAAATTGCTTTATTTTCTCAATTCTCATTATGCAACAAAATAGTTATGTAACAAAACATTTCACTTTTTACAACTTGAAATGTAAAATATATAAAATAATAGTCTTGTCACAGTACCAAAATTGGGACCCATGGTACGATACCAGTGAAAGTATCACGGTTCTGAGTAGTATCACAATACCACAGCAAAAATGAGGCAAATGTGCCTTTTGTCATTTATAAAAAGATAAGTCACTTCTATAATACATCAATGATATTTCAATGGAATAAATTGCTTATTGACTTATTCATACTTTAAAAACAGCAATAAATGATTAACATAGGGGGGATCAAAATAAAATAAATAAATAAATAAAATAAAAATCAACCAGCCACCCTCCTCCCCTGACAAGTAAAGAACAGTCCCTTCATAAGTAAAGAACAGTCCCTAAAGTGCGGTGAAGTTTGTGGACCGTTACCTGCCACAAAGAGAGAAATGTGAACTCGTTTCTCCTCTGACACGTCACGTACCTGTGTGCCGCCACGGCTCGGCTGTTCAGGTATTTCTGGACAGTCATGACACCAACAAAGAGGAAAATTTTGGACCTGGAGCCAGGCTTCTCCGTCGCTGGTAAGCCATACTTGCGCCGCGGAGCACTATGGCTGCCATATTTGACAGGAATACGTATTCTTGTATTTCTGTCTGAATATGATGCACTTTCGCAAGGTGTTTTGACAAATTACTAGTGTTGCCACCCTTACACGCAAAACATTTGTCATACTTGTGACAACGTGCTGTGTCTGCATCAACTCTTGTAATGTAAAGCCACACTTTTGACCGTTTGGCTCTCTCCGCCATCGATATCTATCTAAAGGTAGGCTATGAGCTTGAGTTGGTGTATGCGCTGTCTGTGTGTGTGTGTGTGTGTGTGTGTGTGTGTGTGTCACTGGAACAACAGCCCTGCCACTCTGCTCTCCACTCACACACAACAGGCAGCCAGGGTGAGCGACACAGATCTCTCGTCTTCAGGGACAGTAGCGAAAATTATGATACAGTGACGGATAATTGACAGACTTGGTGAGACAAATGTGCAAAACAAGGTTGATCTTGTAAAAAAAAACAAAAAGAAGAAGAAGAAGAAAAAAAAACGCGACTGCTCCAGTACCGATAGCAGAACCGTTAAGATCTGAGCTTATCAATACTGCGGTCTTGAAGAATGTAGCCCCGGGGCTCGTTGAATACCGGAGTTCGGTACCCATCCCTACTCACAGCACAAGCCACAATGCATTCGAAGAACAAACAAACAAATGATCTGATCAGTGCTTATTAAGAGCCACTATTGCAGATGGGACAAAGGAAAGTCTATACCTATTGGTATGACATTTCGGAACGCTAAACCTTCGCCCTGAGGGGAGCTGCTGAAACTCAGTGTGCAAAGGGTGAAGAGGGTCCAAAACAATGGACCGAGCCTTTGAAGTTAGTCTTTCCTCATATGTCTGTTCTAGATTTCTAAGGTTAACACCAGCAATCTTGCAACACAGCCTGACCATTTTTTCCAGTTTCTTTTTGTTCTGAAGACTAAGGTGACTAAACCAACAGATTACATTAAAGGAGAGGACAGATTCAATAAAAGCAGAGTAAAACATTTTCATTATTGTCTTGTCCACATTAAAGCTACGCAGCTTCCTTAAAAAGAACAAACGTTGGTTCACCTTTTTACAAAGGGCATCTGTGTTTGCATCAAATTTTAGCCTGTCATCCAGAACAGTGCCCAAGTATTTATACTGCTGCACTATTGTTACTGTCTCTCCTTTAATCACACAAGAAGCAGGAGGACAGGGCTTTCTCCGAAAATCAATAAACATTTCCTTTGTTTTGGCCACGTTTATCTGGAGGAAAGACTGGTCACACCAATTAACAAATTCATCCAGAACAGGGCCATGGTTATGTTCAGAACCATCAAGGAGACTAATAACAGAGTCATCTGCATACTTAAAGATGAGGCCAGATGCTTGATCACTCTGGCGATCATTAGTGTAAAGGACAAATAAAAGAGGAGACAGAACGCAGCCTTGTGGGGATCCAGTGGAAGAGAAACGGTTACTTGACAGATTCTTGCTGACGCGGACCCTCTGAGATCTGTTAGTTAAAAAATCAATGAGCCAACACACCATGCTAAAATCCAAATTAAAATGGGATAAAAGCCTATGTGCTAAAACTTGTGGCTGAATACAATTAAAAGCAGATGAAAAATCAACAAAGAGAAGGCGTGCATGATTCTTGCTTCCCTCCACATGCCTCAATACAAGATTAATCAGTGTAGCAGTAGCATCCTCTACTCCTCTGTTGGCCTTGTAAGCGAATTGAAAAGGGTCCAACATATCCTGTACTGAGTTTAAAAGATCAACTTTGACAATGTGCTCAAATGTTTTCATAGCGAGGTAGGTCAAAGCTATAGGGCGATAGTCATTCAAAGTTTTAGGAGACGGGACTTTTGCAACTGGCACCACTATGGATTCCTTCCAGATCCTTGGTACTTTCTGTATCTCAAGGGAGGATTGGAAAATGTGTGTAAGGATACCACTTAGTTGCCTGGCACACTTTTTTAGCAATTTTCCTCCCAAGCCATTGGGACCAGGACTTTTCCTCTCATTGATATGACTGAGAAATTTACACACAGTCGCCTGGTCAATTATAGTCTTGCAACCTGAAGGCCCATTTCTAAAGTGAGACAGTTCATCATTAAAATCAACAGAATCGAATCTGGTGTAAAATGTGTTTAACTGCTCAGCTAAGTCGGCTTCAGACATGTTAGGAAGGAAAACTCCTTTATCACTGTTTTGCATCCCCACCATGGACTTAATTCTTTTCCATGCTGCCCTAGAACAACCTGAAGCCAGCTCATTTTCAACTTTCATTGTATATTTGTTTTTGGCTCTCTTTATCTCCTTCTTAACCTGTTTCAGAGCATCCTTCCTGTCAACCAAATCACTCTTATAATAAGACAGCTTCTTCAGATTAAGAGCATGTTTAAGTGATTTGCTGAAAAAGTCCAAACTATCCCTTTAACTTTCCCGAGAGTGCATCTTGATTAGAAACTAAATGTGAATGTTGTTTTTAGGGTGTGGACTGGGAGGCTCTTCTTCAGAGGAAGGTCCCGCCCCCGTTCATCCCGACCATCACAGGAAAAGAGGACGTCAGCAACTTCGACGTGGAGTTCACAGCCGAGGCTCCTGCCCTCACGCCACCCCGCGAGCGCCGCACCCTCTCCCGCAAGGAACAGGACCACTTCAAGGATTTTGACTATGTCTCTGACCTCTGCTAGGGTCAGAGGTCAGAGGTCACAGGGTTATTAGCTGCCCACTGCCAGCCACAGACTCTTAAAGGAGACTGAGAAGAGAAGGCTGACTCTGTGTCCTGCACAGGGAGAGAGGAACTTGATGGTGATGAGAGGCGAGGAGCTCTTTCTCTCTGTTTGCAATGGGATGGAGAACTGGCTGGGCCCATCAGTGGAGTCTGATCGCGTGTTGGACACACACGCAGTGTCACGCATCTCCTGACCTCGACAGGTCTGCAGCTCTGTGACACTGCGTGGCTTTTAGAGGAGGAGGAAGTGGTGGTGAAGATAATCCAGATTATGTAACAAACGGAAGATGAGATGATGGACTCCTGCTGTTTGTCCAACGCGTCAGTGACCGTACTGAAACGCTCAGAGAGCCTTTAAATCAGAGTCAAACAGTCAAACGTGATTATTCTGACAGGAAGCAGTTTGTCTCTTTCCTTGCTGCACTCGCTCTCGTCTCTTGTCCCTTTATCTCTGCTGTTTGTTGCTGCTATGTGTGTGTGTGTTTCGTTGTGTTACAGCGTCCCTGCCTCAGTCATGAATGTATCCACATCAGCTGCAATCATGCACCACCTGTACATTAACACAAGGGGGAGCCAGAGGAAAGAGAGAACTCAGAGCTGCTGCTGTTGACTGTGTCACAGAGAAGTAAAGTGAGTGGGGGTTTCACCCGGGGGGGGGGTGTCACATGGTGTTAATGTGTCTGTGCTCAATCTTCTCTTTCCACTGTCTGTCAGTACAACACAGATTTTTAACTACAATCATTTTTAAATGACAAGAAGCTTTTACAGATTTTGTTCTTTTTGTGATTTATTGATTTTTTTTCCCCATCTGTGTTTCCTCCTCTGTCATTTGCTGGTGAAGTGTGTTGGAACTGTGACTCAGTAAAGATGTGAACCCAACACAGAGGAAGTGATCGATTTATTGTCATAAGCAGTTTTCCTCTCACTCAACCAGTGTGTTTTGAGAAAACGGAGAAGTCATTTCATTTTTAGCTCACTAATACCCAGTTTCCACCGAGCAGTATGGCAGAGTTGAGTTCGGTTCACATTTTGTCAGTTCCCACTGTGAAAAGTTGTGGATGGCACCAATAGAACTGTTCTGTGCCGTCCCCATGTTTGATCCCCCCTCTGTTGGGGTACCTAGCACACAGATCTGGTACTAAAAGGTGGAGCTGTGAACACTGCGGTCTGTTGAAAGGATGTTTTGCTGCCTCTCACAGCAGCTGGAGTCTGAGAAAAAATAACTTCATTCACTGGCGGCAACTCTTAAGGTGGAACATTAACTTGTAATGTTACTCAATGCATGAGTTGATGATGTGAATCCATCAGCACACCTGAAATTTCACTGTGACAACTTTGACCGTCACTTTAGTTTTTATATGACACACACTTTTAGTAATGAGTGGATCTTCAAGAGTTTATATATGTTATTTTCGATGGGGTTATGTGAACTGTATATTAGGGCTGTTAAAAGAACCATGAAATTGTGTTCAAATATTTTCTAATTAATTTTAGTAGAGTTCGAATAATATTTGAATTTTTTTTTTTAAATTTATTTATTTATTTATTTATTTTTACAAAAAAAAAACAAAAATAAGATGCTAATTGCTGACGCAATATGAAAGTGACACTTGGATGAAAACACCCATTCTGACCTCACTGAAGTGCCAGGTATGACCAACTTCTGCCTCGCTATCTGAGCAATGTTTGGATACTTCAGTGCATAATTTTCCACCACGAGAGTGGATCCTGGCCGGCTCGTAGTGGTGTCTCATTCTGGTAACGTTTCATCTCTTCTACAAAAAGGGTAAGCAGGGGAGGCAGCAGGTGCAACACTCTCCCTGTATGTCTCCCCGAACAGGTCACACATCGCGAACAGCGCAGCGGGTGGTGTTGGTGCAGTGGGCTCCCCCGTCAGCACCTCTCCCTCCGTCGCTGCGTCCCTCTCTGGCCCGGCTTGTGCGTGAGCAATCTCTGACCGAATAGGATTCACCAAGATATACAACATTATTGATAGTATTAATTAATTATTAATGATATTCGAATTATCAAATTTAGGTTCCAACTAATAAAAAATATATGTATTTGAATATATTTCGAACTTCGAATTTTTTTGACAGCCCTACTGTCCTATATATTCTAATCCTCACTCTGAGGCATCATTTACACCGCAAGCAATGCGTTCGTGTAGCGTTTGCCAACAGTCATTTCAGCGAGCATGTTATCAGGTTAGAGCATTAACACCCCATCTGTTCTATTTTTGCGCAAGTCACTAGCGAGTGGTCATTGTATTCAACAAAAAAATCTCTCTCAGCCATCGTAGACATCTCCTCCTTGACCAAACGAGACCTGACAGCCACATGTTTCATGTTTTGGAGATGGATGACTACAGATTAATCAAGGAGGTCAAAAAGCATGACTACTTACCCATTTGTAGTGCTAAATATTAATTCTCCGAGCGTTGGAATAATCACTGGCGTGCAGACCTGTCCACCCTGGGCTTTGGGTCCAAACTCACTTCTTCTTCTTTGGGGTTTATTGGAGATTTGCAAACACGGTGCACTACCACTACCAACTGTTCGGGTGTGGTTCGTATTTAGACGGGACAGCAGCAGCTGCTGCGCGACACGTCTGTTCAGTTTTGGTGTGAATGCACGTGTGCTGCCGCTAAGCTTGTGGACCACTTAGCAAATGCATCGTTTGCGGTGTAAATGAGGCCTGAGAGGGGAAAAAATGCGCTGTAGAGCGTCGTTCCTGTGGGCGCCAGCAACACTAAACCCCTGAGCTTGCCTGAGAAGGACTAAATGCACAAAGCTGCTATTTTTAAATATCCCATGGAGAGAGACTCTCACTGCAGCCTGTTCTGTTTTGTTCTGAAAATGTGGGCGTGCAGTCTCGTTCTGTGGACGATAAACCAGGTGCAGACTGATAAAGGAGGAAATACAGTGAGTGCTGGACGGAGCAGTGAGTGACAACAACCCTGCCCACATTTAAGAGGACTGTTTGCAGTGGAAACACTAGGGTCTAGGTACCATGTCTGAAGGGTTACTGCTGGGTCCAAAGGCACCACACTGAAAGCGTTTGGTGGAAACGGGGCTTATAACTCTCTTATAATCCTCAATATGTCTCAACAACCACATGATGGTTAGTTAACCCCTTAAATTTGTCTGTAGCGCCACCATAAGGTTGATATATGTTGTGTGGATATTTGTCAAATGTGACATTTATATTCCCTTCAGGATGAATTGTAATAGCGACACTCGTCCATTAACTGTTTCTCGAGCTGCATCATCAGATCAAATATTTAGTCTGTCCTTTAGATGGCAATTTAGTCTTATGACCAAACATCCTGCGAAACTAAAGACGTTCCCATCAACCTCAACCACAGAGATGTTACATTTGTACGTGTCATACTTATATCAGTGTTTTTAAAGTGACGTAATATGTAAGATGTCATTGTCAGTGGGCGCTGGAGGGGATGGTGGATAGTGTGACACCTTGGTGAGATGCCTGCCAAGCTGCAGACCGCTGTTCAAGACCAACAAACAACAAAACCTGTTGTCTTTGAGCAGCACTTCGTGGTGTTTCCCAGTGGCGTTCAAGCCAGCGAACCTGGGTGTTTTTCTCCTACTTGTCCCTGCATTTCCAGCAGCTTTTCTGCCACCAGACATGTGTTAAAGCCAAAACATCATCCGTTCCTGACCATGTGGTTTTTGTGCCTAGATGTTTACACCAGACACAGTGATCTAGACGTACTGCAGACTTTAAAAACCAACGTAGAAAAACACTGACGACCGAATGTAAAAAACATTTCTTTGAATATATTAATTGAACAGAGGCAGAATTACATGTACAGCTGCTTCATGTGTTCAGCCAACACAGAGGGTCACTCTGACACCAGGACAGTGAACTCAGCTTTAAGCCGCCACAGCTGATGTCTGCATCATTTCTCCGAAATGCTCAGATGTTTTTTGGGTTTGTTTTTTTTTGTCAGGTCAGATGAACTGGTAAAATGTAATCTGAGTGCAAACAACATCCAGGCAGCTTCACGGCAGTTTGGCAAAATATTTTCCATCTCTGAGTGGGTTGATTTTAGATGGAGTTAATGTTATGAATGAAGACTGATGCAGAGCCAGGCCGGGTCCCAGCTGTGCTTGTTAATGCTGTCCTGAAACGGTCATCAATGAAAACATTCTTATATTATGAGTGTAAACAAAGAGTGCAACACACACACACACACACACACACACACACTGTGAAAACATCTCAAAAGGTAATTTGACGTAATATTCCTGCTGCACAAGTACGAACCCAGGGCCCTCTGCACCAGGAGGAACCCAGGGCCCGCTGCACCAGGAGGAACCCAGGGCCCACTGCACCAGGAGGAACCCAGGGCCCTCTGCACCAGGAGGAACCCAGGGCCCACTTCACCAGGACGAACCCAGGGCCCTCTGCACCAGGAGGAACCCAGGGCCCGCTGCACCAGGAGGAACCCAGGGCCCACTGCACCAGGAGGAACCCAGGGCCCACTGCACCAGGACGAACCCAGGGCCCACTGCACCAGGAGGAACCCAGGACTTGCTGCACCAGGAGGAACCCAGGACTTGCTGCACCAGGACGAACCCAGGGCCCACTGCACCAGGAGGAACCCAGGACTTGCTGCACCAGGACGAACCCAGGGCCCGCTGCACCAGGAGGAACCCAGGACTTGCCGCACCCGGAGGAACCCAGGACTTGCTGCACCAGGACGAACCCAGGGCCCACTGCACCAGGAGGAACCCAGGGCCCACTGCACCAGGACGAACCCAGGGCCCACTGCACCAGGAGGAACCCAGGACTTGCTGCACCAGGAGGAACCCAGGACTTGCTGCACCAGGACGAACCCAGGGCCCACTGCACCAGGAGGAACCCAGGACTTGCTGCACCAGGACGAACCCAGGGCCCGCTGCACCAGGAGGAACCCAGGACTTGCCGCACCCGGAGGAACCCAGGACTTGCTGCACCAGGACGAACCCAGGGCCCACTGCACCAGGAGGAACCCAGGACTCACCGCACCAGGAGGAACCCAGGACTTGCTGCACCAGGACGAACCCAGGGCCCGCTGCACCAGGATGAACCCAGGACTTGCCACACCAGGAGGAACCCAGGGCCCTCTGCACCAGGAGGAACCCAGGGCCCACTGCACCAGGAGGAACCCAGGACTTGCCACACCAGGAGGAACCCAGGGCCCGCTGCACCAGGAGGAACCCAGGACTTGCCGCACCAGGACGAACCCAGGGCCCTCTGCACCGGGAGGAACCCAGGACTTGCCACACCAGGAGGAACCCAGGGCCCTCTGCACCAGGAGAAACCCAGGGCCCACTGCACCAGGAGGAACCCAGGACTCGCCGCACCAGGAGGAACCCAGGACTCGCCGCACCCGGAGGAACCCAGGACTTGCCGCACCAGGACGAACCCAGGGCTCGCTGCACCAGGAGGAACCCAGGGCCCGCTGCACCAGGAGGAACCCAGGGCCCTCTGCACCGGGAGGAACCCAGGGCCCTCTGCACCAGGAGGAACCCAGGGCCCTCTGCACCAGGAGGAACCCAGGGCCCTCTGCACCGGGAGGAACCCAGGGCTCGCTGCACCAGGAGGAACCCAGGGCCCGCTGCACCAGGAGGAACCCAGGGCCCTCTGCACCGGGATGAACCCAGGACCCTCTGCACCAGGAGGAACCCAGGGCCCACTGCACCAGGATGAACCCAGGGCCCTCTGCACCAGGAGGAACCCAGGGCCCACTGGACTAGCTGTGCAACCTGATTGGGCTGCAGGTACGGCCTCATGCTACCAGTAGTGACGAGGACACTAGCATGAAAAATGTTGTCATAATTCTGAGGTAAGTATCTCCTTCAATTCAGAAAACAATCAAATCATTTTTTGTCGGAATGAATCAAACAAAAAAGAAGCACTGCCAGTCTATGACGTGCTATTTAAGAGAACCTGAATGTGGTTGCACCAAAATGGAGGCATGGCTGCAGTGTGTTTGGGCACTGTTATCCGTATTTATTCCTCAGGGAAATGTAAAGAGAGAAAATAAAACTTCAAAACTCAAAAGCAGAAATATAAAAACAGGATCCATGTCATTAATGTGTCAGAGGATCCGAGGACACATGTGATTGGCCATGTGTGTTTACTCCCCTCCTAAACCTTTCACCTGCCAGTCAAACCCCTGAGCTCCACCCTCCTCCTCCTCCATCCCTCCCACCTCCCCTCCTCCTCTCCTCCAGGCCTCCTTCCTGTTGCCATCTACGTTTGGAGACGCGTCCAAAGCCTTTTATTCCTCTCCATCTCGCCATCTCTCTCTCCACTCTGTCACACCATCCTGCAGTCCCTCCCATTGCCCCTTTAATTGTGTCTTTGCTCCTTCCCCCTGCTCGGTCCCGCTCGGTCCCACTCGGTCCCGCTCGGTGCGTAAAATGAATTTCCACTGAGAAATATTTCTCGCAGGTCTCACCTCAGCTGGAGAGGAGACGCTTGACGCGACACGCAGCTGAGAGCCGAGTATTTTGAAGATGTGGAGGGTGTGTGTGACTGCGTGGTTGTGTGTTGAGGAAATGAGGGGGGCGTGTGTTGAGTTTTTTGGGAACAGCCCTCACAGTGAAGTCTGGAGCAACAGCTGGATCAGCAGTCCGTCTGTCTGTCCGTCTGTCCCTCCGCGCAGCGCCGCAGGTGAGTCCAGCTCTTCTCCTCATGTTTACTCCTGCTGCACGTGCTTGGAAGAAAGTTTTGGGGATCCTGAGATGAACTTGAGACACAGCAGATAGACGCTAACGCAAGCTGGAATAATTTATAGATATATATCACAATAATATGATCAGCATAGTAACGTTATGGTGGATTTTTGTTAGTTGGAAAATGATCTTTTCTTATTTATATAAGTTGTAAGATTTGTTTTAGTGGGTTTGATCATCACTTATTGATATTCATTGCTTGATGTTTCTCCTTTTTGGATATACTAATTATTCATTAATCTACTCGTGCAATTACAGAAGAATCTCTTTTCAATTTATTGCTTGTGTCTTTCCTGGATTCTCAGAAGGCTCACAACACTGTGCTTATTATAATTATTTTTAGTTTTATTTTTGACATTCATACTTTGTACATTTTGACAGAAAAAAAAATGTAAAATCAGAACAAAGTGCATTGATGTTCTTTGCCAAACTGTGGAAGCCCATTTGTGCCAGTTAAAGGGAAAAGAAAGGATCAAATCAAACAATTTACAGAGCACCTTTATTCAATAATGCAGCCTGAAGTGTTTCACAGAGCAGAAGTACAACAGCACAGATAAAGTAACAAGTGATTAGGGAGGCATAATAACAATGAACGATAAAATATTTTAAATAAATAACATTTAAAAGCTGCACGTTAATTCTGAGAATTTACAAAATTATCTTGTTAAAAAAAAGCAGAATATTTTTATTAAGAAAACATTTCTCATACTTCTGAGACTGTTTTTGTTAATTTCAGGAAAATAAAGCTAATATTTTTTCAAAAAAAGTTATTTAATTTTTTTCATGACAACTTTTTTCCATTTAAAACAAAAAAGATATGCCTTGTTTTTCTTAATTAACAAGATTATAATCTCAGAATTATGGGGAAAGTTTTCATAAGAGGAAAAAAAATCTATATTTATGACTTAACATCAAGACTATTATCTCTGAATTATCAGGAGTGAAAGCAGCAAATGATATAATTTTGTTGAATTTTTGATGTAAGAAAAAATATATGCCTTATTTTTCTGAAATTAACAAAAAGTCTCAGAAGTATGAGTTGAATATATATGAATGTTTTCATAATAAAAAATACTTTTATTATTTCAGAATTATGAGCAAAGGTTTGTTGCCAAGCCAAAATTCTTAGAGTACATCAAAAATCTAACAAAATTATATCATTTGCTGCTTTCAGTGCTGATAATTCTGAGATAATAATCTTGATGTTAAGTCATAAAAAAATTGATTTTTTTTTCTCTTATGAAAACCTGCCCCATAAGTAATCTTGTTAATTCAGAAAAACAAGGCAAATATTTTTTTTAAAAAATGGATAAAATTTGTCATGATAGAAATTAAATAACTGAGAGTAAATCAAACATTTTACAAAATTATCTAATTTTTTTTTAAAAACGAGCAGAATATTTTTTCATGAAAACTTTACTCATAACAATAGATAATCATATTATGTCAGAAAGAACTGATTTTTTTTCTTATGAAAACTTGCCTCATAATTAATCATTTTGATTAATGATTAATAATAATACTATTTGTTCAGAAAATGATCAGTTTGGTCATGATGAAAATGATCATGCCAAGCCAAAATTCTGAGAGTAAATCAAAAGTTGTATTTTTATCTCATCATTTTTAATCAGATCTAATAGATCTGACTCTGACTTTATATTACAGTATTGACTTACGGTTTTGGAATTTAATTTCACAAGTTTGAGTCACTGCCTCGTAATTTTGACTTGGTAAGTAAAAATATTTATTGTTTTTATGTCATAGTTTTTAAATCAACTTTTTGACTTTTTAATCTAATAATTGTGACCTGCTATTTCATAATTACGACTTTTTATTATGACTAACCACATTTTTTTTCATGGTACAAATGGATTTCCACAGAAACCAAGACAGTTGGCTGAGGATAAGCCAAGACAAGACAAGACAAGACACGACAAGACTTGATTAATCCCACACTGGGGAAATTCATGTTGCATCAGCTCAACAGTCAGAAGTAGAAGAACATTTTAAAAAGTGAGACAAACCTGAGACATGAAAAAAATAAAAATAAGTTAAAAGATCAACTTTTAAAGAGATCAAATTAAAAGATCAAATTAAACAGATACTTTGTGTCCATGATTCATAGTTGCACGGGATAATTGTTGCACCTCTCGTCATATTTCCTCTCACAGACCTGCATATTGTGATAACACAGTCATAGACAGCACCGAATACTACAGCTAATTTATTGCATAATGTGTTGTGCGCTGTCTGACCTATGGCCTGTCTCTGTTCACCAGGATGTTGCAAGAGGGGTCGTCACATTAGGTCAGTAGTGAAATGTTCATGATGCCTTCACCGCCATGGGTCGGATGGACTGCTCTCTGTCTCCTTCTGCTCTGGAAGAGAACGGCAGGTGAAAATGTCTGTAGCAACACTGCAGCCGTTTATCTTCAGACCAACAGGAATGATTTCTGTGCTGTCAAGACGTTTAAAGCATCAAATGTGATGTTTCCTCATCTGAATGCAGCCACAAGTCAAAGGTCTTTATTTTTAGTGTCAGAACGAAAGTTAAAATTGTTGCTTCTTGGAGACGTTCCAGTCCCCTCCAGCAGGGATTTAAACTCAGCATGCACACATCAGACTGATACAGCGACAGAAGAAGGCAGAACAAAGAGAAGGAGTTACGAGACCTGGCTTTGGGCCAGTGTGTCTGCATGTAGACAGGGCAGAGCATCGATCTCACTCATAACTCATGTTATTTGTTTTTTTTACATAGACACTGCGGGTTAATTCTCATCACACCCCATAGCCACGTATCTGCTGTTTCTCCTCAGCTCACAGTGTGGAGGTGCGATGCTCTGTGGCACCAGTGGGGGCGCTACACCCAGTTCAAGGTCTGCTGGAGAGGTTTGAGGCTGGTCCGGGCTGCGCTGCGAGAGAACGAGGGGACAAAGAAACTCATGTCATCGCAGTGGGGAGAGTGACGCACAGCCCCGAGAACAAGGTAACAAGCTCACTTAAACTGTAAAATGTTGTTACATTAAAAGTCAAAAATATGTTAATAGAAACTATATATATATGTAAAAAATGTTGTTAGTTAAATCATTTAAAGGGATAGTGCACCCAAACATGAAAATTCAGCCATTATTTACTCACCAAAATGCCGAGGGAGGCTCAGGTGAAGTTTTAGAGTCCTCACAACACTTGCGGAGATCCCAGGGGAGAGGAGGTAGCAACACAACTCCACCGAATGGAGGCTGACGGCGCCCCAGATTCAAACGTCCAAAAACACATAATTGAAACCACAAAATGTTTTTCCAAACAACTTTTTATGTCGGGGCTTCAGGACACTTGGATCACTACGGACGAGCAGTATGGAGATATTTTGTGGTTTCAATTATGTGTTTTTTGGACCTTTGAATCTGGGGCACCGTCAGCCTCCATTAGGTGGAGTTGTGTTGCTACCTCCTCTCCCCTTGATTCTCCATAAGTGTTGTGAGGACTCTAAAACTTCACCTGAGCCTCCCTCGGCATATGGGTGAGTAGATAATGGCTGAATTTTCATGTTTGGGTGCACTATCCCTTTAAGTTGACTGCAAAAAGAAATGTATCGTTAAAGACATGGAGTGAAGTGATGAGGAAATGCCTTAAACCTGCATTCTTTCTAACAGCCAGCAGGGGGCGACTCTCCTGGTTGCAAAATGTAATTTCATCTCAGTTATTTTTTTTTTTTTTATAAGGACAACGCACATTAATTAACATCTCTGTAAATGTGCCAGTGTTAGCCAGCTGGCTAATTTTCAACTGCAATTCTTTGGTAAGATGTTAGCAAAACAGTCAAGAAGTTGAGTGTGGAACTATGGACACTTCTCGCCCTCAATGGTCGCCATCTTGGCTACGTAGCTGAAGGGGAGGGACCACTTTTCAAACTGGAAATGGCGGCCGAGGACTGTGCGACCGTGAACGTCACTGCATTGTACAAATACATGGGTTTTTTGCGCTAAGCACCACTATACTGTTGTTGGGTATAAGCCAGCACTATGTTTATTTGGTTAAATTAGCAGTCTGTAATGATTTGGTACCACGAACAATAACGCGAATGCTAATGCTAGTTTGCTAACTAGCTAATTTGCGGTCGTCATTTCCAGTGAGTGCACAACAGCTGTGTTTGGTTTGAGACAGCACTACCCTGTTGAAATTTGCACACTACGCCACTATATAGTGCACATAGTATGCTACATGGAAGGATAAGTTACTAACGGAAGTGATTTAAGACACAGCAAGTGTCCTTGGGTTCTCAGTCTCAGCTCCACCTTCTTGTCCAAATGATAGGCTAATTATTTATTAATCTTTCACCAGCTCAGTTTACTTTTAACTTCTTTCCTATTATTTTTGTTTCTTGACACATATATTTACTGTTTCCCTAAAGTAATTAGCCAGCATGCTTACACCGACAAATTTAGCTAGCTAATGCTAGCAGTTTGCAGGTACCATTCTTCTTTCTTCATAACATTAACTATAGCTCATTTCCTTGTCTTGTTTAAGGACCATTGACTCGTATTTCCTTGATGTTTTTTACATGTGCATGATTTAACGTCTTCAAATAAACTAAACAAAAACACTTCTAAGCAGCGTTAGCTAGCTAACTTTGAATTAAGAGTTTATTCAGTGATGCTACAGTAAGGCAGGGCAGGTTTTATGTATATGGAACATTTCAGCAACAGTGTGCTCAACATAAAACATGACAGGCATCAAGACAACATGTAGACGATACACACTGTAAAAATATATTTAAAAAGATTTCATTAAAGAATTTAAAATAAAAGGTTTGGAATATACTAAGACAGATTAAAGGTACAGTGGAAATAAAATCAATAAAAACATTTGGATAATGAAAATTACAGTGCAGTGTAAGTAAATATTTGATTTATAAAAAGGCAGCAGCAAACAGTCTTCTTTAACAGGAATGAGAGATGGTGATATGCAGCCACTCAATGGTGACAGTAGCTCAGTCCATAGAGACTTGGCTTGGGAACCAGAGGGTCACCAGTTCAAGTGCCTGTTGAGACCAAACACTGAGTATTGGCTGGCAGGTGGAGAGGTGCCAGTTCATGCTCCTGGGCGCTGCTTAGGTTCCCTTGAGCAAGGCACTGAACTCCCAACTGCTTGGGGTGCCTATCCTTGGGCAGCTCCCTCACTCTGACATCATCCATTAATGCATGTGTCTGTAGTTCAGAGCTCTGTGAGCGTGTGAAAAAATTGGATTTCCCATTTAGAGATTAATAAAGGAATGCTGTGTTTCTCACTACATATGAATGATTAACCTTGTGAACAACTCACATTTGATCAGTTTCAGGGCTTTATACATGTAAGTAGAGTTGGCCTATAACTGTCCTCGTTCATACACACTGAACATGCATGAAGTTAGAGCTCCATATACACTGGCTTTATAACTGTACCACACCCTTTCCTCCGCCGTCTGCAGGTGACGGTGTTGCTGAAGCCTTTATCTGCGTCCCCCTCACCTCTCAGAACGCTCCACCTGCTGCTCAGCTCCAAGCTCCCAGTCACCTGGTGGCTAGAGGCTGAGAGACTGCCCCCTGACCTCCCAGTGTTGGTGCAGGTCAGTGAGGGTCATCACATCTGTGTGATATGACACTACCCACTACCAATTCTCATTTGATCTGAATGCACGTTTGAATCATTTTAATATTTCCCCTGACATGTTCTTCTTATCTGCCAGTTGTCCTCAAACTCCAGCGTGCAGTCCCGCTCCCTGCGTTTGATCGTCCAAACGGTGCATTCGCTGCCTTTTCGTCCACACGCGCTGCACCGCTGGGCTCTGAAACACCATGGCAACCTGTCCTCTCTGACACACTCCACACACGGCAATCGAGTCTACGTCCCACTGGGAGAGGGTGAGCCGCCAAGAAACCAAATATTATAGTGATGATGAATGATGTTCAACCCTCATGCTGTTCGTAGTAGTTTGTATGTAGGTTTAAAGTCTATTCACGATACAGTTTTTACAGCTTCTATAGTTTATCATAGTGTTATTTGTGTAGCACTTAAAGATATGTTTTAAGCAGTGATTTAAAAACAGGTGATGTGTGAGCCAGCCTCATCTCCTCAGGCAGAGAATTCCAGTGCCTTGGGGCCTTGATGGCAAAAACACGTCCACCTTTAGTTACCAACCTCGATCTAGGGACGACTAGCGAGGGCAGGAGCACCTCAGGTCAGGACTTGGAGCATAGGCAGTCAGAAGCTCAGCCATATAACTGGCTGCTAAACCATGTTGAGCTGTAAACGTCTTTAAAATAATCTTAAAATCAGCTCTGAAGTTAACTGGCAACCAACCAAAACATACGTGCACTGGCTCTATCGGCCCCAGACATAACGGAGGCTCAGGTGATTCAGATTGTGGAGAACAACCCTTTAAAAACTTCTTCCCTCTTGCTCTGTCTCCATTTTACAGACCCCACCCTGCCTGTTGTGTGCCAGCTGCAGTCCATGTTCCTCTCCCACAACTACATGACCTCTGAGCTGCAGCCACAGGAAGTGCAGGGCTGCACTGACGCACCAGCAGGTGGGATCAGCCCGGAAGTACATGTGATCAAGCTCCATTCGGCAGGCTCGGGGCTCTGTGGGTGAGGACATGACGCTTCGGAAAATCATCGCAAGAGCATATATGACATGCAAAGTTAAATCTTGTCTCTCTCTCTCTCTCTGTCTCTCTGTCAGCTCTCTCCAGGTGGAGGTGATCGTTTCTCTGGTGCCGCTGGTGGCCAACTCAAAGACCCAGGCGGTTGTGCTTATTCTCAGCAGCTCTGTGCCAGTCAACTGGGCCATCGTTGCTAGTGGTGTCCAGGGTCATATTTCTGTTCATGTAAGGGCCCTGTCTCTTCTTTGTTTCTAAATTTTTAATCTAGTTTATGTGTCTAACGACTGCTGGAGAGTTGCTTTTTTAAATATATAATACAATACAATAGGCCTACGCACTTATAAACAGCTCCTGGAAGAAGATCAGCTCTGCACTCAGGATTTCAGGTAAACAGGCTATGATGCTTGTTAAGTTTGCCTAGCAACCTCAGGCACGACCTACTGCTGTGCTCTTGAAAGCTGGCACAGAAAAGGCACAGAAGTAGCACCCAGCGCCCGACCTTGCGTTTTCCAGGTGGTTAAAGATGAGGCACGTGTGCGGCCCCTTAGCCTGCAGTGAGCTACACGACAACAGACAAACTGGGCAAAGTCACATTCTTTTTATTTTCATGTTGCACATCATATTTATTTGATTGCACTTCGATGACGTACTTGTCATGATGTCTATGTATCTGTCTCTCTCCGTAGTCGTCCAACAGTGTGTCCCCACCCTACCCACCTGAGCCTGACCTGACCCTGTCCAGTGCAGTTAACCCCGACCTGTCCACCGTATCTGACCTTCTTGTGTGGGCCACTGAGAGCGGCTACACCAAGGTGACCTCATACACTGAGGCTGACCTGGCCAATCGCTTTGTGATCCAGCTGGCTGGGGGCGGGACAGGTCAGGACCCCTGTGTGTCTCTTGTTTCCATCACTGTGTGAGTGACCTGGACGCTTTAGTTCCTGATTTCCTGTACGTAAAGGAGAATCATTTCCTCACTCTTCTGTGTCCCTTTTACGATGGAGGATGGGAAATGAAAGCAGAATATTTCAATCGTATATGTTGAATGAATGGTATTGAAGTGTATGTGTGAGTTTTTAATGTCTCCGCGTGACCGTGTCTGTGTCTCCTCTCTGTCTGTGCCACAGACGCGGTTGCAGTGATGAATCCTCTGGTTGTGAGGCCTCCCTGGGCTGAGGAGCGCCGGCTGAGGCAGTGGCTGAACGGTGGAGGCAGAGCAGGAGGAGGCCGAGAGAGTTTCACGGTGCAGTGTGAGGACGGACGCCTCAGCGTGACTGTGGACCAACACATCCTGCAGGTCTTCATACCTCAGTATTAGATGTAAACAAATCATAAAGAGAGAAGCTAGCTGCCACAATTTAAAGGAACACTTCACCCACAAAATGACCGTTTATGTGACAATTAACTCGTTTACAAACTCTTACACAACTCGAACAATATAATCCAAGTCTTATTTATCCAGTCGTGTGAGGAAATACCTCCCAAACACAGGCATTTTTGCTAAAACGGACGAGTGGCATACCTCGGCATGTGCATTTGTTTGACCTCTGAGCTCACGTGGGCATATGCCCTCGGTGGAAGTGTTTTATAATGTCCTGTTTTAGCAAAACTACATGTATAATTGAATAAATTAGAATTATATTATACTGCATGAGTAATGTGAGACTTTGTAAACAGATGTTTTGATATAGTTTTGCTGTTGTTAAATAAGGACCCTGATTAATTCAATTCATGAAGTAGGGGTGCAACAATCTACAAAATTCACGTTTCGGTTTGATGCAACACTGTGGCGTCACCATTGGGTATGTTTTCAATGCAGCAAAAAGTTGGTATTAAGGTCTGACCAGAAAGGGCTCTTGAAGGAATAATGTAACAGGGTAGCCTGAGTGTCAGACTGAAGCTCCCAGAACCTTCGGTCTGACATGGCTTCCATTGAAGGCGATTTACAAGGGGGAGGGAATTTGATTTTTCCCTAACCAACCAGTAGAGATCAACGACTCACCCAGAATCTGATGTCATTAGTATCCATGCACAGAGGGTGCCGAAAACAAGCGAGCATTGCCCGTTTAAAATGTCTCCGTCGTCGTGCACACCCAGCTGCATCGCCCTTAAATCCAGTTTAGCAGCTTCCTTAATTTGGTCCTCCATTAACGCGAGTAGTGGTGAAATACCTCAATAGCATCGTTAATGTGGTCTGTAGGATCTGTAGCGGTCGCCATTGTTGCTATCCTCACCAGTTACCCACCGACGCACAGCTTGACATCAGCGTGGCGCTGATTGGCTAATCGCTAGACTCGCCCCCACCCCTGGCGTTCATTGGTCCGTCCATCGTTTGGACGAGATAAATCGCAAATTCATTGCAGTATGCCAGACCAGAGATGCAAGCCTACTCAGTTGAGTGGGCGGGGTCTATGGTCTGGAACCAGGAACATTGAACATGTTCGTAAAGCCTGTGTTTTAGACTACAGCAAAGGGTCTCATATCCACAGCTATAAGTGCAACGTTACCAATCGCCGCAGTGATTGCTCCTGCTCTGTTTGGTTCAGTTTGGAATGGCTGCCTTGTTTGCATCTACAGTTCCACCTATTGACACACTGGGGTGATGTTGCCATAAATGAGTTGACGTGTTTTAAGTAGTCCCACTGACTTAACCGACTGTCACATAGCAGATATAACATACTGTTGTTGTTTTATCCACCACTCTCTCGTCATCACCCTTATTACTCACAACGAAACCAAAGTGGCTCCAAATGTGACACCTTTAGGTTAATGGCGGTTCTATTTCTGGTCCGGTAATGGCCTTACTAACCATATTGCAATGGACCCTTTCAGTGGCGACATTACGATGACGTCAGTTTGTTATCTGGAGCCAAAGCTGCCTCTCCCCCACAGGGCTGTAGGCTCCACAGGAGTGTTAAAATGTGTTTGTCTTGTTGTGTTATTGGGAGCCAGAATAGAAGGAGTCATGGCTCAAAACCAGCCGCCACTGCCCGTCAACAAAAACAAAGACAACTATGGTTAAATGTGATAAGACCAAAGGACTGGACGGAGGCCGTCATCAAAAATGCTCACATGTGCAGCGCACACTTCATATTAGGTTAGAGAGAAAGTATTTCCTGTTGTAGGGATGAATAAGGTTATGTGTATTAAGGGTTATCATGTCCACCTCATCAGAAACTGGGGAGGGATTAAGAGGAATATTGGATTTCTCTGCAACGCTAACTTTTTAGCACATTAGCTAACGTTAGCTTCCATAGCAAAACAAACAAGTGTGGTCCTCCTTTGTAAGATTGGCTTCCTGTGACATCATCCATCCACTGAGTGAGAGCATACGGGTCGGCCAGTCTGGTCCCGTTGGTCAGTGTTTACTTATTCAAGTAACACTGGCGGTCCCGGAGAGTGAGTGACCTGACATGGTGCGTTGGTAAATTCAGTCTGACGCTCTACACAAAAATGAGAGCCCTGTTGGTCGGAGAAACGGAGCGTTATATTTCTACATGAATTAACGAGCGGTTAAGTTAATCACACATTCACTTCAAGCAAAGTCCGGGGTCTTGTCACACGGAGTGTGCTCTGCCACTGCCAGAGTTCGGTGCTCCGGATAACCGAACAGTACATTCAGACACTGTCCAGTTTGTGCCAGAGTGCGCTTGTATCATCCTCCTCCATTGTTCAAAACAAGCCAACAGAAGCTGCAGGGAGTAAGGCAGAGGGCCCGTGGGGTGGCTAGTAGCTAATTCTTGTCTAATTGGTGGTCTGATAAACAGAGCGATAAACTCTACAATAAAGTAAATCAGTGTTTGGGAAACGCTGGGTTATCGTATGAAGCATGTGTATCCGTGCCCATGGTCATGTTCAAATGATCATGATGAAACGATGGCTGTTAAACCAGCTGTGTGTATAGAAACATTTTTACATTTGAAAGTTACGTTGTCTCACACCAGTTCTCCTCTTCAGAGCCTGTCTGTCCCAGTGGCTGCCGTGACTCTACGAGACTCGACATGCCAGGCTCAGTCCAATGGGAGTCATTTCCTGTTGGTGTTCCCAGTCATTTCCTGTGGGACTGAGGGTCTTCTCCTGGGACAGCCTAGAGGGGTGCAGTACAAAAACATGGTGAGACAAGAATGTCGGACAGGCAGGGTTTAGAGATTTACAAAATGATGTATCTTAAATACTGTGTTGTCTTTTAAACTCTGTGTTACGTTCATTTTTACCAAATTAAATTTGTTTATTTTATTCCAGAAATAATCTATATTTTCTTTTTCACTTAACATTTATAGAATTCTCTGGTATTTTAAAAATACAATAATTTACATTCGCCAACAGAGGCAGAGGAAATTAGAGATGAGGTTTAGGGAGGAGAAAACAGCAGAGACAGACAAAGTGAAGCTTTAAGAGCACAGAGGAAAGATCATCTGGATTCAAAATGAGGTTAAGGTTTATCAGACGTGGCAGAAACAAAAACAAGAGGTGCATAATGGACACTTGACACGGTGGTAAGGAAGTTGTCCCTTGTGAGACCTGTGTGACCCAGGTCGTCATGACCAGAACAGTGCTGACTTAAAGCGTAACTACGGGACGCTGCATGAGGGCAAATTAAGTGAGAGAAAGTCTCGGTTCAGAGGCAGGAAAATGGAAGGAGGGAGGACACAGAGTGATTTAGAGAAAGGTAAAGAGGCGAACAACAGAGGCAGAAGGTGTGTGTAATGAAACACTCAAGCAAAAGTGTGTCTATAACATGTAAAAATAAATGCTTCTTTCAGTCTTGATGACATAATAACCATGTTTTAAGGCACATAAAAAAACTGCCATCAAGAAAGACAAATTTAACATGAATAACTGCAGTTCTCTAAATAGGGATGAAATAAAAGTGTGGCTAACTTCTTCCAGGTTAGCAGAGGATAGAAAAGATCTGATTTTAATTTTTGGACTGGACAAGACTGCCCAATCAGTCTTTCTTCAGCATTGGCAGTATAAAAACAAAATCGGGGAGTGCAGCAAAATGCCGCCTACCTACTTTTGTTTATACAGAATGTGCCTTTTTCGGGGCAATGGGGGGCGTGAGCAAGTAACAAAACGTGTAGCTCAGCATGTGACGTAAACAGTGACGTGGGAGGGAAGCCGTGGCTGGTCAGTCCTTCGGCGATTCTCTCATAAGTCGGATTCTCAGTCATCCAGGTCATGGTAATCGTACGTGCTAATATTGTAGGCAACTGGACTTGCTTGCGTTTCTTGAAGACGTTTTGCCTCTCATAAAAGAAGCATCTTCAGTTCTAAATGACTGGTACGAAGTTGCTCCTTCTTTGAGGACAGCAATGTGCACATCTTGGCCTGGGAGGAAAGATAGTTTGAAAGAGGACTAAAAGAAGCCACCTACGTCAAGCTGGAACGACCATCGTTAAACAGAGCAGGTGGCTCACAACACTACTTATCCCCCACCTACAATGCAGTCTTGGGATCCCTCCCCAGATGACTTCACACCCATTCACCCCTGGTCCCACCTTATGACTCACATGGTGGCCAGGTGGGTCAACGACTCACATTGTGACCCTAACGACTCTGAAACTAAGAGCTCATGTGACCCCTACGACTCTGCAAGGGTTCCCACGCGCACAGGGTTTAAAGCCTGGAACTTCGTACCAGTCATTTAGAACTGAAGAAGCTTCTTGGACGAGAGGCGAAACGTCTTCAAGAGACGCAAGCAAGTCAAGTTGCCTACAATATTAGCACCTACGAGTCATAGTTCACAAGAATCTGAGCACGTGACTCCAGGGGAAAGTCGCGGGCAAAAGTCAGTTTTTTTGTGACCCATCCACCACCCCAACCTGCCTCAAGTGCTCAGGACTGCATCCTTGTTTACTGCCATTGGCGCATTGATCACGTGATCGCAGCCTTTCAAAATATGTGGGATATGTAGGAATTTGGGTGGATTGTTTTTCGTAGGAAAACATATGAAATATTTGTGAGAACAGCCTGTTTAGGGTGAGAGGCAATTATCCCATACATGTCTCCCTCTTCTCTGGCCAGGTGTTATTATGGAGAGACGAGCCTCACACCATTCTGGCACGCAATGAGACGGAAAGGAGGTCCAAAACTCCACTTGGCATACATGTGAGATATCTGTATATCTTCATACCTTCATTTTTGGTACAATAAATCTTACCCATCATTCATTTAAGGGAACCTATTATACTTTTCTTTATTTTTTCTGTCGTATAGAATGTTACAGTGTCGAATGTTCACGCTAAACATGGCCGAAGTTTCAAATAATGAGGTAAACATATGTAAAAGTAATCTTGTAAGCTTCAAATTGTTCTGAGAACTCTTTTTCCAAGGTTTTATTTTACTTACGGATTTCTTTATATGGTCATCTGCTTCAGGCATGCTACTGCAAGTGTTTACATTACATACACTGCTACGTGTAGCTACATGCTAATATCAGGGGAACCTGTAATCTTTGTTGGGGATGTTGTTAATTTCATGCTAATTTAGGATCATATTTCTGCTGAACCATGTCCGGTTGTCTTTGAAAACTTATATCGGTGAATTTTTCACGGGAGAAAGTGCCGCTATACACAGTCATTCCCCAGCTGCAAGTACACTGCTACATGTAGCTACATGCTAACGTCAGGAAAATATGTAATCTTAGTTGCTGATGTTCTCCCAGTTTCAGATTATATTCCTGCTGGAATGTGTCTGTTGTTAGGATTTTGGTTTAGAAGCGTATATACGTGACTTTATTTTTGGCTGCAATGACGGTGCAGAGATGCTGACATGCAGGAGCCTGGAAACACTGACCAATCAGAGCACAGGGGTCTTAAAGAGACGCTAAAATGGAGCATCTCAGACAGAGGTTGAATACAGGTGTTCCAACACAGACAGTAGCTGTGTCTCCATTCTTGGGGCGTGGGACGTGGCCTTCACGGTCAACGTCAGCCACATCCTTTGAAGACTGTATTAGCCAAGCCATTGAAGGCTGCAGCCCCTGAATTGAGACACAGTTATTATGAGGAAAATAAGATGTTGCAAACATGTTCTAGTAGAAACCCAAAAATACAAGGATGAACCTGAAAACGAGCATAATCGGCCCTCTGAATATTTTTAACCTGTAATCTCCTGTTTCTCTTTTCAGTTCAGCTGTTTGGCTGCAGTCCCCACCCTCCCCAGATCTGCTGACGATGATGATGATGACGATGATGTAAAAACTCCTCAGGCAGAGCTGATCCCCTGGGCACCCGAGGGTCCAGTGCCTGATAGAGGACTGAGCCAACTACTGACACCCAGACACAGATCTGGGCCTGTTCTTACTTTGAAGCTGTTTGTCACTGAGAGCTACGAGCAGAGGCGGATTGGCCCCTGTGTCATAACCGCAGACCACCGTGTCTATGTTGAGGTGTGTGTGTGTGTGTGTGTGTGTGTGTGTGTGTGTGTGTGTGTTGGATATTTTCTGTTCTTTTGATTTTAAAAACAAAGAACACTAAAATTCTTTGAAGTTAAGACCTTCGTTGGTGTTGATTTTTCATTATTCTAAACTCTAATAAACATTTTGATCACCGCAAATTAAATGTTTGTTACCAACTGACTTCATAGTGCATTATTACACTCTCGTATCAAACATCTTGTCCAAACATTCAGCTGCAGTTTGTCTTCTTCATTGCTGTTTCATTATCTGTCCTTCTGCAGATTTCAGCCAAAGGCTCCTTCATAGATGTCTTGGAGGTGCAGTCATGTGTGGTCTCTCCTCAGTCAGACCCAAAAAAGTCTCGTTTCTGGACTGTCATCAGCGACAGCTGTTCCTCAGATCCCTCACTGGCCCTCGGTGCAAAGACAAAAGATGAAGAGGAAAAAGAAGAGGTCGGAGATGATGGTGAACTGGAAGAGGAAAAGGAAGAGACAGATGGACCAGAAGAAGGCAGAGATGGAGATGGAGATGTCCGGCTCCGAGGCAAATTTGACAGAAGGGGGAGAGAAGCGTCAGAAAGGAAAGAACGGAGCAGCAGAAACGTGGGAGCAGAGGAGGAGATGCAGTCCCTGAGATTTAGTTTCATCCTGCGACCTGTTTATAATGACTCTATGCAGTTCCTCCACTGCAGCCTTCGCCTCTGTGTCTCTGATTTAAAAAGAGAGAAACCCACGAAGGAAACCGTAAAGAATGACTGTGAGGGTGGGCTACATATCCCCCCACTTGTATCTAGATCACCCAGACATCAGGTACACAAACAATCAACACATCAGAGCTACGTTTCATAGCACAGAACAGGTGCAAAATAAAGTATCCTGTTAAATGCAGTAACATAGTTTGATACTTTGGGAAATCACCGTCTTGTTAAGAGTACGATGAGAGCACTGATACTATGCTCATGTGTGAATGCTAAGGCTAAAGCGTAGGTGACAGATAGCAGCTGTTAGAGTACAAGTGGTACAAAGACTGGAAATATCTGCAAATCAGCAGCTCTGATTGGTTGGGAGCCATGACTGTGACTCCCTCCCCAGGCACAATCAGACACAAGTGGTTTTCTCGACGGGTTTTACTGAAGTCTTCTCTCCTCATCAAACCGTGAAAACTAATAATACACAGTATTAAACATACAGACAACACGTTAGCTGAATAGCAAACATGATAGCAAACAATAGAAAACAAAAATAAATACAAACGTAATAAAGTACCTCGTTGGCTGCATGCTAGGAAAGGAAATCATCTTGGAATCTTCTTATCTTCGTATACACCAGTAAACATTACTCTTGTTCTAAAAGCAGGTACAGCTCATCCTCAGGTGCATATGAGCATCTCTCAATGCAACCTGCACTCAACAGCGTCACCTAGCTTATAACTCACTCACGTTAACCAGACGGAAACAGCTCAACGGAGCTTCAAAATAAAAGACTCTTCCTGTTTACTAAAAGAGCACAAATGAAATACAGAATATTACCCAAAATAAATTCTGACTCATAAAGTCATTCTTAGATGGAAACTTCATGGAAATATGTAACACATATAGCGGCAACAGTTACAGTGACATTAAACCGACATCAGTTGACTTCTCAGACAGCAAATGTGCAGGGACTCGTTCAGTGAGTAATAATGATCAGTGATTCATTCACTCAACGCACCACAGAGTGAACATGAATCCTGAGTGACAGACAATGAGTCGCTCAAACCACCCCCTCTCCCTCCCATCTGTGTCTTCAAGTTTCAGTAGTAACAAACCTTTTATTGAACAATTAGGGTTTGTGAAAATGTAAGTGCTGCAGGGGAGGATTCAGCTTCCAGTTTGCAAATGATATATTTATTAAACTAAATTCTCTGCTCTCAGTTGACTAGTCACCGAGCTGAACTGAATGTTTAGCTGTGTTTCAGTTTGGTTAGTGGGACCACCGAAAGATTCAGTGGGTCTTTGAAACAAATCTTTTTAACTTAAAATGATTGCTTTGCCCATCACTAACACACAGGCCTTCTCCTGTGTCTCCATCTCAGTGTGAGATCAGAAACCTCTCCAGGCCGATGGTCGTCACCCAGGCTATAAGCTCCCTGGCACCCAAACTGCTGAGGCCCCCCGCTGGCCAAAGGACCAAGAGACTGAGTGTCTCCCCAGTGGCCAGTCCAGACCCAGAGCACAGCAGTGAGTATCTTTTATCTTTATGTTACTGTGAGACTGTTTAACCTATCGTCATGAACACTGTGTGTGTCTCCAGGCTCTGTGGTGCAGACGGGACCAGTGATGGGAATCGTCTTCGCTGCCTTTGTGATGGGTGTCAGTCTGATGGGGGGGCTGTGGTGCATCTATTATTACACAGGTAATGAGATCAGCTTCCTTCAACCACTGGAAACGTAAGCCATGTTTCCACCGAGCAGTTCAGTTCAGTACGCTTTTTTCCGTTTCCACTGTGAAAAGTTGTGGATGGCACCAACAGAAGCGTTCTGTACCGTCCCCATGTTTGGTCCCCCCTCTGTTGGGGTACCTAGCACACAGATCTGGTACTAAAAGGTGGAGCTGTGGATGCTGCAGTCTGATTGGTCAGTAGAGGACGGTCACTCTGCTCAGGGCTGAGTTGTGTCTGGTTTTGAGGCTCATGTAACCACTGTTCATACTGTGGAGAGTTTTATTAGTAAACTGTAACTATAAAATGAAAGGATGTTTTGCTGCAAAAAGTTAAAGGAGCTATATGTAAGAAATCTAAAGCAAAACGTTGTAAAATCCTCGTAATATGTCACAGAGACTAAGGAATAATGTTCATATGACCCATATCACCGACAACAATAGTACAGCCAGAATATTCGGTCTGCAAATCATGTTTATGTTTTGAATTTGTGTTTTGGCCTGTTGCGCCACCCACCACTGTCTACCAGTCACGCAGTCAAAAGACTTTCAGCATCCGGGTTGCCAGTAGTTACGACTGAGCTACAATGGCTGACGGTGTGAGTAAACCCAAACGACCTCGTTATGATTCCCAAAAACGCCAAGACAAAACTCGTGACAAAGCGAGGCTCTATATAGGAGATGCTTTTGAACGGTGGAGACGGTTGAAAGCGGAGAAGAATTTGAAATCGGATGTTGAAGTGGCTACTCTTCTCCTCGACAGGTAAGCTTTAGCCAAAGTTGGCTAACTAGCATCATAGCCAGACGGGGATGGACATTTCGAATACTTTCAACTGTTATTCATTTTCGATCATACATTGTAGCCCATGTGCAGGTGGGTCATCGACCCGACTGATTTTTTTGAGAAACAAACGTTAGCAGCACAGCAAGCAGCATTAGCAGTGTCCCGGTACATAGCATTAGCAGCCGGCTCCTCCTCAGCTGTATCCTGGCAGCAGCGTTAGTAGCAGCGTTAGCAGCAGCGTTAGCAGCAGCGTTAGCAGCAGAGAGGCCGGACTTGCTTGAACAGCCTCGAGCGATGCAGCCCTGCCACGGCAGCCGCCCGTGGGCAAACAAATCAGTCTCCAGCGTGCCGCTGTCCAGCAACCTCGAATCTGTAGGGGAGGGGGGGCGGACACAACTCGCCATAGTATTTTGAATTTGAGTGCAGTAACCGTTTTGGCCACATTCTTACATACAGTGCCTTTTAAATGGATCGTATTTTTGAAATATTTCTAACATGATGAGCACAAGCTTTGTGACATGCTGCTCAAAACTTAAATTACTGTCAAACCAGACTCTGAGATTTCTTGCAACAGGTTGGATATTTTCCAACAGGAGTAATGTGCTGCGGCCGATGACAACAATCTCTATTTTGTCTGAGTTCAGCTGAAGAAAATTTTTGGAATCCAGCTTTTAACATCAGTAAGACAGGGTCTGTGGATCTAACAGGCAGGTACATCTGTGTATCATCAGCATAACAACGAAGAGACACCATGTCACTGAATAATGAGTTATTTTCTAAAGGGAGATTTTTTTTTTACGCATACTTTCATTAACAAAATGGTTTCAAGTTTTAGTTGCAGTGATAAAACGTTTGTTCCACTAACAATAAACCTTCTGTTTTCATTCATGTAAGGGTCCTTCTGACTGATATTAATATAGATTCTGTAATACCATGATATGAGACAGTTAGCATACCTAGGTGACACATTGAACGTTATTAAATATTCTCTTTTGAAGGTGCACGTCCAACATCACTCAGAGGAGAAAGTCATTTAACAGACCACACTCAGGAAGGCCACAACATCTGGAATCCACCGTCACTGTCTGACCAGTCCTCCAGCTTGGTGTAGAGGTAAGATCTAGAGTTAAGAATCGCTGGCTTACATGATCCCAAACCTACTACGTTTACATGCCAACTAATATTCTGAGTAGGACAATATCCTGAATTTAATACATGTCACAGCATATTCCTCTGAACTAGGCCTTTTTCGGAATGTAGCAGTTACCTGTTACTAACCTAATCTGTTACACTGAGTGATAGGCCTACACTAGAAGGATGCAGTCGAGCACGGATGCAAAATACATCCATGAGCAGGAGTCACCATGGATGCAGGCGTCACGTGCAGGTGCCAGGTGGGAGCTTCTCGTGAGATTTTGAAGTATCTCGTCTCCTCGTTCAGGAGAAAAATTACCATGAAAAACAGAAAAAAAATACCTCGAAAAACAGGGAAAAAAATACTCTGAAAAACAGAAAAAATTACGCAAAAAAACCAACAGAAAAATAAATAAATTACTCCGAAAAACAGAAAAAATTACACACAAAAAAAACAGAAAAATAAATAAATGACTCCGAAAAACAGAAAAAATTGCACAAAAAAACCCAGAAAAATAAATAAATTACTCTGAAAAACAGAAAAAAATGCACAAAAAAAAACAGAAAAATAAATGACTCCGAAAAACAGAAAAAATTGCACAAAAAAAACACAGAAAAATAAATAAATTACTCTGAAAAACAGAAAAAATTACACAAAAATCCCCCAGAAAAATAAATAAATGACTCCGAAAAACAGAAAAAATTGCACAAAAAAACCCAGAAAAATAAATAAATTACTCCGAAAAACAGAAAAAATTGCACAAAAAAAAACAGAAAAATAAATAAATTACTCTGAAAAACAGAAAAAATTGCACAAAAAAACAGAAAAATAAATAAATTACTCTGAAAAACAGACAAAATTACACAAAAAACCCCAGAAAAATAAATAAATTACTCCAAAAAACAGAAAAAATTACTCCGTAAAACAGGGCTTTTTTATTCTTCTCCTGCCTAATCAGCTAATTCCCTACACCTGAGCTTCTCCACCAATCTCTCCACCTGCACTTCATCCCTTCGTTAGATTAGTTTGTATTTAATACCAGGATCACTATTTTCAAGACGACAACTAGATTTTGAGATTATGTCCCGTCCTGCTGCTGGTGGAAAATATTACACCAAACTCCCTTTAAGAAATATGACATTTAAACAATTCCCTACGTATCTGCAAAAACACATAACTCTAGAAACACAAGACCAAAGGCATCACAGGTCAACAGTGTTCTTGACAATTCGGCATCAGTATAATCTATAAAGATAAACTGTATTTGTGCACAAACTTTACATTTTGGATTTTGTCGCCTCAACTTGCCACCAGCCTCCTCCACTATTTCAGTGAGAGGAGAGGCCAGCTGTTTCAAAAATTAAGATTTGTCATGCAAATAAGTGGTGGTTGGTGGATCAAACACCAAATTAAACGCACTCTTGATCACCCCATAGCTCCACCAGTTTCTCCTCCTTTCCCACAGTACAAGAGAACTGAGACTAGTTCACGTTCTTGTGCCTGCCACGTTAACTGTCTGCCTAGTTTTCTGCTTCCTGTTTGGTGCTGGAGAGAGCGCAGCCATTGCTGACAATGTTCACTTCATTGAAAGTCACTATTGCTTTAACTGAGACCAAAAACTTTTTTGTGGAAACGTCAAGACGAGAAAAAGGCTTACTGAAGAAGCTCAGATTAAGTTTTATGACCAACACCACCTGATGTGAAACTGTCAAGATTTTTCCAACATGGGCTGTATTAATTTCATTGACAAAAACTATGACTCAAATTTTTCATCAACGATCTTTTTTCCATGACGAAAACGAGACACTGACGAGCTAAAAATAGATCATGATAACAAATCACTAAGACGACATCTGTGTTTCTTTTTTGTTGACGAGACGAGATGTGATAAAAATGTTAATGGTCGACTATCGGACAGTGAAAGTCAACAAAGGCCGTGCTTGTAATTATCTTCAAATGCAGCATGGCAGCTGCCCCTCAGCCGCTGAATGGCAGCAGAGTAAGCGGCCACCTAGCGCCGGACTTCACAGCTGATCCCCATGGGACTCAGTCCGGACTTTGTTATGGTTTGATTTACAACAAACCTGGGAACAAGTCCTAGTTGTCTCACATTAGTTATTTGTTGAGAGTATAAATAGAGAGATGTTGAGCTTTTCAAATGATGATCAGGGAGCGTGTGCTCATAAATCAGCCCTTAAACCTGTCAAACACTGCTGGAGACATGACAGTTTCGTGTGTCATCATGTCTTTATCAGGATGCTTCCTAGATTCCTGATTATCAGACAAATATACAACAAACAGAGCTTTTAAATTCAAAAACACAAAGAGGATGAAATAAGTTCTTACATGATAAATCAAGTTTATTTTTAAGCATGCAAGGTGTTACATGATGCATATTCTTGACTTTTACAAATACAAATGATTGAAAATTATTTACAAATGCCACTTCACACAGCTCTGCCATCTCTTATCTTACTATATAATGACGAAAACCCTGTGTGTGTCTGTTCCAGGTTTTTCTCCTCACTGACTTGGTCAATCCATGTGAAATTTGGCACAGTGGTAGAGGGTCATGGGAGGATGCCAATGAAGCAATATTACATCAATTGGCCAAAGGGGGGCGCTATAGCAACCCATTGAAATTGCAAACTTTGAATGGGCATATCTCATGCCCCGTATGTCGTAGAGACATGAAACTTTGCGCAGAGATGCCTCTCCTCATGAGGAACACATTTGCCTCAAGAACCCATAACTTCCACTTATATAGATTTTCCACCATTTTGAATTTTTTGAAAAACACTTCAAATGGATCTCTTCCTAGGAAGTTTGAGCGATCTGCATGAAACTGGGTGAACATAATCTAGGGACCAATATCTAAAGTTCCCTCTTGGCAAAAGTTGGAAAACTTCCTAAAACTGAGCTTCTATAAGGCAATGAATATTGCGGAGGGCGTGACTCATCACATAAAGGTGTAGAACATCTCAAGGGTTTCACCCATCACCACGCAACTTTGTAGGCATATGACCACACATAATCTGAGGGGACCCCTCCATTATTGAGCCCATCAAACAAAATGGGGGCGCTAGAGAGCTCATTTCTTATCTAGGCCTAACCGCCATATGGATTTTTACTAAACTTGGTAGATATGTAGAACAGGACGCCTCAAGGTGACTGGAGAAATGTAACTCTAATTGGCAACTGGGTGGCGCTATAACAACAGAAAAATGCTTCAAAATGGCTAAAATGCGACCGATCGCTGTGGCTGCAATCGTACTATCAAATTCACAAACACTCTGTCTGAATACATTGCTCTTCTTAATGGGTTCAGCTGACTATTTAATCTGCAGTTTCCTATGACCTGTATCCCAAACACACACCATGTGAAACTGTACCTGGGCAACTGTGCACTCAGTGGGTATGGACTAGTTATTTGTATTTGTAGAAAAAATTGTCTAAATGTAATTTTAATACAGCCTGTCACCTTGATTCTGATTTCTGGTGCATGAATTAGCCTCACTGGATTAGTTTAGAGATTAAAAAAACATATAGAAAAAATAATGATTAAAATGTCATGAATTTTTGTCGACTAAAATTAGACTTAAACTATAAAGGATAAAAATGACTAAAATGTGACTAACACCAATAAACATTTTCATCTCAAGACTAACAGCTGTCAAGATTAACACTGGAAATTGGAAATTTGTCTGACAGGGAGATTGCTTCAAAAGTTGTTTAGTGTGAGGCCGGTGTTCGTCCTGGTTTTCAGTTCAGTCTTTGTTGGATCCCTGGTTTTACTCTGCAGTTTTCCTTTGCTCACACAAACCTTGAATAAAGAGTTATTTCCTCACGTTCCTGCCTCCTGCAGTCTGCTGCGTTTGGATGCACCTGCTCCACTCTTCACAAAGATTAAACTGAAATGCCAGCAGCACATTGCATCACATCACACAGACAAATGCCTGTAATCGTTGTTATCATTGTCAGTCAAGCAGAAGTGAATCTACCACAATCTCCCTTTGTCCCAATTAAATATCTTTACAAGCTTACAGA
Organism: Epinephelus fuscoguttatus; assembly: GCF_011397635.1. Lineage (NCBI taxonomy): Eukaryota > Metazoa > Chordata > Actinopteri > Perciformes > Serranidae > Epinephelus > Epinephelus fuscoguttatus. The sequence continues at coordinate 35,770,871 of NC_064770.1, forward strand.
GTAAACCTGTACAAGTTTCTTCAGCTGGGCGACACAGAGTGAATGTCAGAGTAGAGTCTTTAAAATAAACTGTAGTGGTTAGAACACTCCAGAAAATATACCAGCATTAACACCTGCAGATTTCACCCTGATAGGTCTGAACAGTTTTATTCTTTTATCTCCTTCGCAGGATTTCCTGCAAATCTGAGAACTGGGACAGAGGTTTCTAACAGCTTGTGTGTTGGTGAAAGCACAGCTGCCATGTTGGTACACTTCTCCTCCATCATTCATCGCCGTGCAGCCGAAATGCGAGACGACTGAAACCATGTGAATACAGTCGCACTTTTTCATCTCCATACCATCAGATGTTTGATTCAAAGTGAAACGTTGTTTGTCAGATGCTGCGGGCCACTCTGCACCAAGTCATTTCAAGAGTGGCAGCGAGCCGTCGCATGGAGAGACATTTATCTGGATTCAACAGGATCTGAGGTTGGTTGGAGTGACTCAGACGGAAACCACATCATCATCTCCCCCTTCAGAGACGGAGCACAAAGATAAATTGAGAGGCCTCTGTGTGCGCCTGTGTAAAGAGTCGGTGTGTTTTACAGAGTCATTTTCACTCTTTGTGTTGTAACTGTGAATCAGCTGGAAACTGCATTTATCTGTATGTGAATTCTTTTGTGTTTATGATGTATTAAACAAGCCGAGATATGTGTCAACTCGCCGTTTCACTCTCAGATCACATGCAACACTAAACCCAAAGAAAACAACAAAGCAAGAAACCGGTGAACACAAAGCTGGCATACATGTGTTGTCACATATGAGCGTTCATTGTGAGTCATGTTTTCGGTCCACCTGATAAATATCCACTGTTGTTTTAGCTTCTGTTTTGTTTTCGCCCCAACAATTGTGTTCTCACGCCACAAGTTTTACATTTCGTTGTATAAACGTATGTTTATTATTAGTGCAACAATCCAAAACAACGACAACCACTGTCCAGAATGTACTGCATGCTCACAAAATCATTGAAAGCACACCACGGCAAACAACAGTTGGATGTATTGACCTGGATGTAACATGACTTCGTATGTAGTTCAATGTAGTGCCGACTTTACGCTTGAAAAGATTAACTGAACATCCTGTTTTCGAAGCAGCTCGACATAACCTGGAGGTAATTCACATGAACAATAAATGCAAATAACTTCGGTCTTGCAGAGAATCGTGTGGCAGGGCTTTGAAGTTGAACTTGTTATGCAGAAGACAACTTTCTTTATCCGTTTATCAGCTCACGTAGGTTTGTTTCTGCTCGCCAAGGGTCATAATTACAGAGGGTAAGTGCGTTGATTGTGCATCAAAGAAATTAGTGGCGTTAAAAGGAATTTGCGTTAACTTTGACAGCCCTCGTAATTATAAAAGTAAACTCAGGGCATTGGTACAATTGATTCATACCTCGCCCAGGTAAGACTGCCCCTGTCTCTCACCACGCAGCCTTCACATTAGTAATGTCGCTCCGTACCTGAGCACACTTACGTCATCAACGTGACACTTTTGTTGTGCTACAGTGTAGAAAAAGGCGTCGCAGATGCACACCGCTGCTCAGCTCTCTGCTTCCTGCTGGAGCTCCAATTGCAGGTCAAATGCGGCAGCGAAGCCGGATTCGGTCTGTCTGCGGCATCTGACGAAATTGAGACCATTTCATAACAGGTTAATAATGTATTGATTCTCTTTTTTGGCGCTAGGGCTGCAACCGTATGAGATTTTCACGAAAATATTGCTGTGTTACGGTATTACAAAATTTATATTATTAACAATTAGAATGAGCCTTAAAGGAATGAAAACAGAAGGGTTATTGTTGGTTGGACAAATATTTTATTACTATAACTGAAACGCTATTTTCCCAGAACTCTGCCTAAAAGATGGAGAGGCTTCATTAAGTCTCTTTAGCTGCAGCTGTCCATGATTAAAATCCGGTTTTGGTTTAGCCAGTGTAGGGTTACAGCTGACCTCCACAGCCGGGGAAGGCTGACCTTTGGTGGGGTGTATTTTCTGGAGCTGGTGCTGTTGGTCATAAGCCATGTTTCCATCAGCCTGTTTAGATGTGCATCGGAAAATTATCATGGAAACGCCAAAATTCGAATTAAAATCCCCTGATTCGCACAAACTAAAATACGCTCGCTTTAGCCGGGTTTTGGTTGATTCGAAAAAATGTGGATTCGCAAAACGGGGGCTGGAAACAGTTATGTTCAAATTAAGTCGTAGAGTTCGTAATTCTCACCAAAGTCAGTACATTTAATGGAAACACACAGGATTCATATTTCTTTTAATGCGCATTTCCCAATGATTCAAATCACTTTTGGATGGAAACACAGCTATAGTAGTCGAGGTGTTTCAGACTGGAAGTTTGAGGACGTGTTTTCGCAGTGGAAAGAGTTTTAGTCCGACTACCTGCAGCGTGTTCTTGTCATCGTTCCTCCCAACAAATCAAAGTAATGTGAATATTTCCAGTGACTTAATTTAAGTGTTCCCATCTTCCAAACTAGTTTGCTGCTTTGTGGCACGCCTGTGCAGCTTAACAATTACTAAAATGAGTCCACTGATGTGATATTGTATTTCGAGTCAGTAGTGAGGTGATAGCAAAAGTAATGTTGTAATGAGTTATTTGGTTTTGGGGTAACTGAAATTTAATTAGTGACAAGATACCCTACACCATACCTGAAAAAGTAATATTACTGTAACTGATCAGTAGACACTTATATTTGGTTGAATTTAGGTTGTGACGTTGGGTGACCAAATGTCAATGTCAGGACCGTGTCTAACGTAGAATGTGACGAAGAACACAGGTGACAGATTTTTGTTGGTGTTAAGTTACCAAAATCCAACTTCTTCCAAACATCTCGTGAACACTATCTTGACGTAGAGTAAAAACATTTAGTCGAAAGGAATGGAGAACAAAACCCAACGTCCACACAACGTCTTAATGTTAACGTCTACCATTGTTAGACATTAAAGATATCAACAAACATATTTTCAAATGAACAAATTTTAGCGTCTGTCCAACATAAGAGTCCAGTGTCTTTCTAACATCATATTGACGTCCGGTGCCAGATGGGTCGTCTTCTGATCTTTGTTAACTGAAGCTATCGATCAGTGCAGCTTTGAATCTGAGTACTTTGATTCAGCGTTCTGGATGTGCAGTGGAGATGGTAGTGCTGAGAATTCACGTGTATGATTTTTTTTACTTTAATTTCTAGAAAGTAATTTCCAAATGGTCCTCCAGATGATGTTGAGGTACATCCTGTGAATGCATCATCAGTCCTCGCTGTCGGGAGCCCAGCTGCAGCCCGCCTCGTTCACTAATGGGAAAATCACACACACAGACTACAGTCACATTCACACGACTAATTCCTGAAAATTACACAACCTGATTGGATGATGGTCCTCTAAGAACACTGTTGCGTGGCACATCCTGGGAAAAAAATAACCCAAATTATCTTTTGACTTCTGCCGATGTGTTTCCTGAGAGATGCATCATCATGTTTGTGTCAGGATGTTTACTAGATTCCTGATTATCACACAAATCTACAACAAACAGCAGAGCTTTTAAATTCAAAAACACAAAAAGGATGAAACAACTCTTACACAATCAATTAAGTTTATTTTTAAGCATACAAAGTGTAACATGATGCATATTCCTCTGACTTTTACAGTTACAGATGATTTAAAATTATTTAAAAATGCCACTTCACAGTCTTGCCATCTCTTCTTTGCTTCAAGGACTCAGGTTTGAGTGAACATGTCTCCATATCCACACTGCGTCTCTCGGTGGCGCTGTAGGTCAACCCTGCGCTGGAAGCTGAGCTGACAGTGTGGGCAGCTGAACGGCCGGTAGCCGCTGTGCTTTCGGCTGTGGGTGATGAGGTTGGAGCTTTGACTGAATCCTTTACCGCACACCTTGCACACATGTGGTTTCTCACCTACGGGAGAAAGTGCACAATGTTTCAGAGTCTGAGCATTTCGCAGCTCAGTTTATTCACCGGTGTGTTCTGGGCCCTGTGCATGAGTCGTCTCTGTGGACCATACGCCCTTCCTCTCTTGACACATGTCTCTCTCACACATCTTTTAACTTAAAGGTCAGATTGCTTTCTTTCCATTTCCCTTTGTTCTTTCTTTTCAGACATGACGGTGTACATAAGCAGTCACTTGGCTCTAGCTTTATTCAAAGGCCCAGACACACCAAACCGACTTCAGAGACCTAACTGACAACAAAAGCCAACAGTTGCGTCGCCTCACGTCACCGGTGTCTCAGCTGTTTATCCATCTGTTATTTTTTGGCATATAAAGCAACATTTGGATAAAGGTATACAATATGCACACTTGCCAACTGAAGGGAAAGTAAAAGCCCACCCCAGATTTACTTTCCTGTGACGTTTAACACTCTCAGCAACTACCGTAGAATAAAGAGTGGGAATGTCCGCAGAGTGGGCGGGGTGGGAGGTGGATGGGTCAAACAAACTCCAGACTTTCACCCGGGACCCCACTGTTCGTGTCCCATGTGAAACCAAGAGTGAATTGAGGTATTTTAGGCTCTGTGTGCTCCGTGGCCTGACGTGCGCCTCCCCTGAAATGTAACTACACGTCACAGCGACGCAGACATCCTGTCTGTCTCTGTAAGCTGAAACCATTTCCCTCAGTGGAAACAAAACTTTTATTTACTTTAACTCATAGACTGCGGAACTGGCCAGGGGGGCCCGCGGGTCCCCATTAAACAGTAGAAGAAGAAGAAAAAGAAGAAGAAGAAGATGTAGCCTAGCGGCAGGATGTCAACACATGAACTTGGTGCACATGCATGAGCGTTTCCACTCCATATTTATTCATAAATGGACGAATATGCCCTGAACCAACTTTCATACCAATTTGCCGCTTGCTCCACCTGTCTGTTTGTCTGTCTGTCTGTTTGTCAGCTCCATCTGTCATGAGACAAACATGAGAGCTCTTTATAACTCACTGTGTGAAGCTATGTTGCATAATAAAGATTTGCCCCCTCGTAATTTTTAACCGCCCCCTCAGTAACTTCATCCTGGCGCCAGACTTGCCTTAACCTTAATCATTGCTTGATTATATAAAGGTAGAATAATAAATAAATAAGAGGAGGAGCCTTTATTTCATTAAAAACTAAATGAAAACAACGAAATAGGAGCGCTATTCCTGACCAGTGCGTCAAAAGACATGCAGACCAGGGAAACGAAACAAACAACCCCATGAATCTCTTTATTAATAGCCTATAAAATGATGTGTTTTCTCCTGCGGGACGGAAGAAGACACAAAATCAATGCATCTCTATTATTGTGCGGGCATAAATTGTCAGAGCTTTGCGGGAGCGGGCGGGAGTGGACATACACATTGCAGGTGCGGGCAGTAATGGTCAGAAATTCAGTGTTCTGGTTACTTTTCAGTAACTGCGCAGCTGCGCTTGTTTTGTTGTTGGGTGTGTGTGTGTGTGTGTGTGCGGCTCTGCACATCAGTCTGATATGAGTGCTGACTTGTGATGATAATGAATATGATGTTGATTTAGATTCAAGGCAGCAAGATGAGTTTTGGTTGTAGTTGTGCACTGGATGTACTTTGTTGTTTGCTATAGCTTCATCTGTGCCTTTATGTGTAAATAGGCTTGGCCTGTTGTGTGTGAATGTTTGAGTGGGATCAGAGGGGTTAATCTGAGCAAGCATGTGTCCGTGTTCATGCGTGTGCTGTAGATGTGACTGTGTGGCGTCGGAATAAAAAAAGTGCTCCGCAGCATTATTTAATACATCAGTAATATTGTCTGTTTCAATGCATATGCCATAGGCTTGTGCTAATAACGTTAGCATGTTGTTTTTGTGGGGAAAAAGTGTCCATTCAAAGACAAGTGTTTGTCTGTGAATGCTGCGAGTTATAGTGAAGCTGATTTGTGTACTTGTGTTTGAAACTGTCTCTATTAAGCCATGTTTAATGTGTGTTTAATGTGTGTTTTGAATCAACTAAACTTTACAGCACTTCACAGAAACCTCCACCGCTGACTAGTGTTTTAGAGGTGTAACTGCAGAGTGACACAGACACACCACCGCACAAGTATAAATGCTCACAGCGGCGTAGGCCACATGCCTAGGCTCTGCATAGAGCTGACACACAAGTATAAATCCCGCTTAAGGCAACAGATGCTAACGACAGCCAACTGTTCACCAATGGTGGACCGTCAGTTTGGTGTGTCAGGGCCTTAAAGACATTGGTGGACTAAACCATTTTGCGCCTTGAAGAGGTAAGAGGGGCCTCAGAGCTTCCACTATTATTTTAGAAGTTCAGTCTCACAACTGATTCATTCAGCCACTTTTAATTTAGTTATGACACTTGTTACTGAGAAATAAAAACCTGTGTTATATTACCTTCATTCCCGGCCTGCCGTTGGGCCTGGTCGTGTTCACTCACCTGTGTGTATGAAGGTGTGTTTCTTCATGTCTGACTTCTGGTGGAACCTTTTGCCGCAGTACTGGCAGGGGTAGGGCCGCGTGTCTGAGTGGATGAGGAGGTGTGTGGACAGGGTGGACGAGCGCTTGAACACCTTCCCACACACCTTGCAGCCAAAGCTACGCTCCTGGGTGCACACATTTACGCAGACACACACGAGGACAAACCAGGGTTTCCTTTAGAACTCATGATGCATTTGTACTGAAAACTATTTCTCATATAAACATTCTCACTGTGTGCTGTACCTTCGCTCTATAGCTGCCTATCGCTCTGAAGCCAAAGGGCACATGGGACACGTCTGTGGCAGTGGGTGATCTCATCAGTGGGACAGAGAGGGTCTTGTGAAGATGAGCCTGCAGGCCACCTCCTGATAATAAGACCTCTGAGAAAGACTGAGGGAGACAGAAAAGAAGAACAACACTGTCAAGTCTGTACTTCAAAAATGAAGCTACAGCCAGCAAACGAGTGGTAACACAGGAAATGGCAAAATAAGATTTTTGGCTTTAGAATCATACGGGACATGAAAACTGCTCTCTTGGTTGAAAGTTGGTGTTTGTTGGACACATCCACCACCACTCCCACCCACCACAGTCGGACTTTTGCCGCCTTAACTTTTGTCCTTGTCCTGCCACGTTTCCCCCTGACGCGACCAGACGCCGTTAAACTATAATGGCAACCAGCTGCATATCATGCCAATGCTAAAAGACGGCCTTTTTTCTTTGGTTTCTGACACCGCAAGTCACTGCCCAAGCGCTGGATTTCGACAACTTTGGAGTGTCATTGGGCTCACTGCGCAGACTCTGGCCCCAAATGACATCACCAGCTCAAGATGGCAGCGGCTACATCTGAGATAACTTGGCTTCATTTTTGTAGAGTTGGAGGAAGTGAAGACGCATTGTCCATCTTTACATACAGTTATTGGTCACGTCACTGTTACTGGCCAATGCCCAGGTGCTACGCACCAACGACGCAGAGGGCTTTGCGGAGGCATTGCGTCCCTCTGATTAGTCCTTCAAACTACATAATTTCCAGCATTTTGCAAGGTTTCACTTCCTGCTGCAGTACAGTGTTCACCCGTAGTCTCGTGCCTCGAGCCATTCAACGGGTGTACAGACCATCGGCGCAGTGGGTCCATTTCATTGGTCCGACAGCCCATTTGTCCGACATCCCTTTAGTCCGACGGTCCGCGGTGCTGAACGGCTCCCGGCGGGCGTATTTCTACCTTGATGGTGTGCCGCGACCGGCTCTGGGTCAGCTGGGAAAGGCTTGAAGTGAAGCAGGCTCACAGCTTATGTGTTTGTCACTTTCTTTTTCATTTTAACCCACAACATGATCTTTTCCTGACCCTAACCGAGTGGTTTTTGTGCCTAAACCTAACCAGACCTTAACCACAGGGCATCATGATGATTTCGGAACAACGGGACTTTGGAACAATGGGCTGTCGGACCAATGGGCTGTCGGACCAATGGGCAGTTCCCGGCGCAGTCGCTTCTCTCTTTGTTGTCGTCGTAACATTTGTAATTAGAGCATTTGTTGTTCAGTGTTGATCATCTTTCTCTCCGGGCCGCCATCTTCACTGTGACTACAGCAAAGCCGGAAGATAAACAAACAATGAACAAGCAACAACCACAGACGCCACAGAGTCTAGGCAGGTATATAAAAGAACACCGTGCCCCAAGAGCTTTGGTGGGGAATTGCAGGTCGAGTGTACGCAGAAGCGTAAAGAAACTTTAAGGAGTGTGAGCACAAGCAACAGCCTGCTGACTGCATATCAAGCTCAGTCTCAATCCAAAGTTGTCAAAATCAGGTGCTTGGGCAGTGACTTGCAGCATCAGCAACCAACAAAAAAAAGACGTCCTTTGAAGTTGGCATGATTCACATCCAGGTGCCATTATAGTTTAATGGCACCCAGTGGCCTCAAGGAGAAACATGGAGGGACAAGGATGAAAGTTAAGGCGGCAAAAGTCCGAGTGGGGCGGAAGAGGGATTGTGGATGGGTCCAACAAAGACCGACTTTCACCTGAGAGAGCGATAAAGCCAAACTCTGTTCTTTTTTCCTAAACCTAGCCACGTGTTTTTGTTGTTTAAGGAAAAAAATGTCAATTTGCGGTGTTGTACCAACGTAGTGCTTTTATTTTTAAAAAAGACAACAACCAGCACACCCAGGGTACCTTTCACAACGTATGTAGATGTAGAAAGTCCATGACCAGACGTCACAAAAATCTCCACAAGAAGAAGAACTGCAGCCATTTTCCCACAGACTGCACTAACAGACTTTATGTTACAGTGTGAGCCTTTCTGCTGTGTCACCCTGACAATCTCCCAGCGTGTGTGTCACACCAGTTACTCTTATCGTTCTTCACTCTGGTTTCCTCTTTTGTTCTAACAGCTGATGAAGATGGAGATATTACAGACACGTGGTAACTCTCACAAGGCGGAGGCCATCCTACCTTGTCACAGAGTGGACACTCGCTGACAGGGGACTTAAGGTCAGTGTGAGATGTGTGGTTGAGCAACATGAAGACGAGTCCCTCCAGTTGTCTCTCTCTGGCGGATGCCTGGTGTCTGTCGACCGTCCAAGGTGAGACTGGCAGAGGAGCGTCTCTGTTCTCCACGGGGGCTTTTGGTGGAACATGAAAGGTTGATGTTAGAGCCATTTCTAGCAAGTCCTAGTTTCCCATTATCGTTTGAGTCACTTCAATGCGCCACCTGACCTGGCATCTCAGGAACCTTTGATTAAAGGCAGGTGTGCTGAAGTCCTTTAATACGCTATTAATCTGAACGTTGTTGTTGTAAAGGCCTGTTCATTTGGGGAATGTTTGTTTTCATTTTTTAAATGCGAAAGTCAAGAGACTCAGCTCACAGCGTCATCCTGCAACTCTCCATACATCCTGCAAATCATTCAACTTTTAACCAACTGAGACACCTGGATCAACAGAGTGAAATTAAACCAAGTTTATCATTTCTCTCTTTATGGCGTCTGTGAGCGGCTATTTTCAAACTTATTTGGAGGCTGCAATAGTTCATGATAATGATGATGATGAGAACATGTTTAGATTAGAGATAATGGCTTTTTTAAGGTCTTTGTTTCGCATTTTGTGGCCTTGAGTCTACACAAAGATCCTAAATATTAAGTTTCTTTTAAAATATTAATGTCTTAAAGGATCTGTGTGTAACATTAAGGGGGATTTAGTGGCATCCGGTGGTGAGGATTGCAAATTGCAATCAGCTGAAACTTCTCCCGGTTAGAATTCCTTTAGTGTTTATTGTTTAGGAGGTTTTTACTGGGGGTTGAATTATTGACAGAGGTCTCTTCCTCTCCGAAACAAACAGACCCGAGGATTAAAACAGGTAAAACGCTGAATAAAGAAGTTTCACAATAAATAAAAGCTGCCTTTTTTCCGACACTGCTAGTCGTGGAGGGGCTGCCAGCTGTGGTAGCCAATGCTGACATGTTAACGGTCCTATCTAGAGCCTGTATTTGGTTTGGCCCAGGAAGCACGTCGCACTTTGAAGCTAATTTTCATAGTGGCCAAACAGTGGTACTACAGTTTCTGGGGTTTGTCACTTTTTCCCATTGATTTGCGAAAAAGATGTCTGTAAATCAGTGGGTACATTTTTTTTTTCAGCATCACAACTTCCACGAAATGACTCGTTTTACTATCAGGATTCAACCCATTCAGTTTTGCAAGTCTAGAAAAACCACATGATGAAATAATTTTATCCCCATTGAAGTTAGCGGAGCGCTAAACTGGAAGTTAACCATTCAGCCGACGGAAGTAAGATGCTCCGTTACACTAAGTCGACCGTAAGTCTCTTGTGAATCTGCTCTATGGGCGGCAAAGTGTGGAAGTAGTGATGATCATCCCTGGATCCAAATAATGTCTTCATACATGGCAGTTGAACAAGTTTGATTTGATGTGCCATTGAGCAACTCTTATGATAGGAGCCCTGTTTTCAACGCTGCAACCAGTTCTCATAATACAGTGGTTCCCAACTGGTGGGTCACGGTCCAAAAGTGTGGCGCAGGTCCATTCTGAATGGACTGTAAGTGACTTAAGTTTGTAAAAACAGACTTTACTTTTAAATACAGTGAATTTCTGGCGCAGAGCTTTTATTTTGAAGTGCTGTTTCCTGCTGTAGAGTGAGTGACTGATGACAAGCTACTTGGCAGAGATGGCAAATGAGTTCAACAACATGGCCAAACACAAGTATGACGCTGAATGTATAAAAACCATGTGGACCTTGAGGAGAAGTTTGGACCCGTGGCTGGACACACGTTACCTCTCTGACAGCTGACCAGCTCCAAACCGTAGTTAGGAACACGCTGGCTATTAACATTAAATTAGACCACTCTGCAGAAAGAAGGATGGTGAAGCGTTCAGGTGACGTTCACAACTATGGCTTTATTACAGTCTTCACCACAAAACAAAAATGGAAAAGATGTAGCCTTGAGCTTAGACACTTAATTCTGACTATCATCACTCTTTGCCACCTGCTGTCTTCACCGTGGCACCCTAAGAGAGGGCTGCTTCCCTCCACACACCATGAAGTACACCTCACAACCTCACAGGTTACCCACAAGGCTGCCACCCTTGCAGGGGCAAAAGGGTGAGCCGGTAACAACCAGTTGGAAACCACTGTCCTTATACATCTATGGTTTGTCCATTCTGGGCTGCTGTAGAAACATGTTTGACTCCATGGAGGAGGACCCGCTTGCTATGCAGATATAAATCGCTCATTTTAAGGTAGCAAAAACACGACAATTATTATTTTCAGGTGATTATAAACTGAAGAAAACATACTTGTTATATTATGTTCCGTTTCTGCCAGTAGATGCCCCTAAATCCTCCACACTGAACCTTTATGACTGAGTTCAACAACACTGTTACATGCCTTCAAAAAAACATTGTATACTTAATGTAGTCTCTCAGAGTCACAAAATATTTGGGTACCTGAAAGCCAAGAATCATCTGTGGGGGCCCTGAGGGACCGGACTGCCATCCCATCCCAGGGTGAGACGCCTTCACCCAGAAGGTCTTTGACCCCAAACATGGGGGACAAAGGCTGCACAGCATCTTCAGGACACCTCCTGTCCTGTCCCATCACATGCTGCACAGGCTGGTGGGCGTCTGTGTGGTCCTGGGAATGCTGCCTGTAGGTGTCCTTAGCTGGGCCGAGCAGATGGGTCCTTTTACTCCTGACGAGGAACGAGCGAGGCATGGCAGACCGGGTGGTGTCTGAGGGAGATGATTTTAAAAAAAATCATGCAGAGTAAACCTGCAGGAGTCTGAAAAATCAGCTCCTGAACGCCTCTTTTAGAGCCTCACACACACTCAGATGTCGCACACCTGCTGCTGTTCAGTTACAATGCCAAAGCTTGAGGTTTCCTCAGCAAATACAGCCCGACACCTGCACAAAGGTTTCAGGGCTTTCACTGAGGATAACCCGGCTGTAGTGTTGTCACAAAACTGACACTGCGGTGCACCTTTTATACTTATATTTAAGATGCATTGACTTTATTTAGACACTTAGAACAACAGCAGAAGGACTCTGAAATTGGGAATTAAGAAATCAATAAAGTGTATTTACGCAGGTTTACGTTTATTAAATATCAAGAGATATGTTGCAAATAAATTCTTAAAACTACTTTAGTATTAGTTGATTTTAACATGATGTGAGCTCATACAGTAAACAAAAAAGAGGAAAGCCTGAATGAGAAGAGACGATTCAAGAAAAAGAGGCTACGCTAACTTTCACAAACTTTTTTTGGGCAGTAAATCTTCATGAAGATTTTCATTTGAGCCTCTGTATTAACGATGATTCATTTAGCAATCAGATCGTATTATGCTATAAAATAACACCGTTCACACCCTTAAAGCTGCATGTGTTCATGTGCTCGCAGATTAAATTTGCTGTGCTATAAGTACATAAAAAATGTCTAATGAGTCGAATATATAATATGATGTAATAAAAGTGAGATTCCAGCTGAATTGCTGATCTTACCTCTGTATTGCGCAGCTGAATGTTGAGAGTGTTCCTTGTGTCTTTGCTGTTGGCAACGTCCCCTTTTCTCTTTCTCACACCCATCAACTGATGACATGACACAATGAGATTTGATTTGATTTCGAGAGACTGTTGACGATTGTTGGACTTCAGGCCATGGAGGGGGAAAAAATGCCCCAAAAGTTAATTGAAATTATGAAACAAATAAATTTAATTTGAAGTTTCGCCTCATTTCAGTTACTTCTTGTGTTTTTATCTCTGTTGCTACTTTAATCTGATAAGCACAGCGCATTCTGTCTTCTCTAAAGGTCTGATTGGTCGGTTGGATAGAGGTGTTGTCATACCAAAGTCAAGATGAAACTTTATTTACTGTGGGACAATATGCTTATGTCACAGCTGGATTTTACACTGTAGTGACTGTTCGTGTAGGCGACTCATAAATACACTGGAAAGTTTGAATATCTCATCGTTCTCATGTGAACAAGTGGACCTTTACTACTGAGGTGCAAATTACACATCGCACTTTTTACCCTTGTGTTTGTGTGTGTGTGTGTGTGTGTGTGTGTGTGTGTGTGTGGTTTTTTCTCTTTCCACTACCTTCATCTTAAGTAGTAAGCTATATCCTGCCTAACCTTTTTGTCTGGAGGACACTGAAACTTTTAACCTTCAGGATATTTGATTTAAGATGTCAAGCCGACTACTGCAATGCCTCCCAAAAACACCACTGAGAGCTGACTGAAGACTCTGCAGCTCAGCTATGAACCAGAGCCAAGAGAGGAGAGCACATCAGATCAGTCTGAGCTGCTCTGCACTGACTTCCTGTTACATTTACAATTGATTTTAAGCTCCTGCTGTGCTGGTTTATTGGAGGTTTCCTGAAACAGCTGGAAGAATATCTGGGATGCAGCCTTTGTCAGTGACGCCCCAAATCTATGGAACACACGACCTGTAGATATCAGAGAAGCTATCTCGTTAGATATTTTTAATAGAAAGCTAAAAACATATCTGTTCACTTTAGTGTTTCACTCACTCTGGCTTTCTTGATACAGGTCTGAAACTCTTTCTTTTTGCGCGTTAAAATCTCACTTGATTTTCTGAATTACAGTTTTACAGTTCTATGATTTTATGATGTCTGTTTTATGTTCATTATATCTGTTTTCATGTGAAGCAGTCAGTGCTTATACTACCCTTATTGTAACACTTGGTGCTGCATTTCCTGTATGAAAGGTGCTGCATAAATAAAATAAATATATTAGTATTATTATTATTATTATTAATGACCATTGATAAGCTCTGTAAATATAAACTAACCATTATCAAATTATTACTGTTTATCTGCCATATAATTAGCAAGACATTAAATGTGATAAATAACTAACAAATTATGAAACCATAATTAATTGTGTGCTGAAAATATTTCACAGTAATTTCAAATATTTACAGCACGTTAACTTGCTGCTAATATAATTTCTGTCAATACCTCAGAGAAGAGTGCAGTCATGTGAGCACAGTGTGTAAAGTTTCACACTCATGGTGCAAAAGAGACACACTGAGTCATCGTGCCGTGTGGGGCTTGTTAATACAAATTGCAAAGTTCCTCCTTCATCTTCCCAACAACACATGAGGCGTCGCCCCCTGAACACATTTACTAGAGCAGAGCATTAGTAGCAGCTAAACACACTGTGCCCACGCACCCAACAAGTCAACAAGATGTGTTCAGGGACGCACGCACGGTTTTAGAGACACCAGGGGACAAACATTTAGCTGGTTGGGGAGTTATGGGGGGTTGGGGCCACGAAAGGAAAGGAATGTTTCTTATGTGTTTGTTTTTGCTGACTGCTTCTCATGTTTTGAACCTCCTTTGACCACAGTTATGCCCTATGCAGACGGGATTAGTTTTACATAGGTATGTGGAGTAAAGTAATAATTACCAGAGATTTTAGTCCCGTCCAAATGTGTCATGTCAGTAATCATTACCGCACCATGTCAGTAAAGATTACAGCGACTTTTACCTTCTGTAAAAGGGTCCAGGACAATTACCTCAGGTAATACTAATCCTGTGCGAATAGACCAGCAGTAAATATGTGTGTTAGGGCTGTCAAAAAAAAATCGAAGTTCAACATATATTCGAATACATATATTTTTTTATTAGTTGGAACCTAAATTTGATAATTCACATATCATTAATAATTAATTAATACTATCAATAATGTTGTATATCTTGGTGAATCCTATTTGGGCAGAGATGGCTCACGCACAAGCCGGGCCAGAGAGGGACGCAGTGACGGAGGGAGAGGCGCCGACGGAGGAGCCCACTGCACCAACACCACCTGCTGCGCTGTTCGCGATGTGTGACCTGTTTGGGGAGACATACAGGGAGAGTGTTGCACCTGCTGCCTCCCCTGCTTACCCTTTTTGAAGAAGAGATGAAACGTTACCAGAATGAGACACCACTACGAGCCGGCCAGGATCCACTCTCGTGGTGGAAAATTACGCACTGAAGTATCCAAACATTGCTCAGATAGCGAGGCAGAAGTTGGTCACGTTCATATTGCGTCAGCAATAAGCATCTTATTTTTTGTGTTGTTGATTTTTTTGTAAAAAAGAAAAATACTACTACTACTACTAATAATAATAATAAATTCTAATGTTATTCGAACTCTACTAAATTAATTTGAAAATATTCAAACTCAATTTCATGGTGCTTTTGACAGTCCTGTCATACGCACATGACGACAGGAGGGGACGCTGGTGCGTGAATCGATTTTCCCCATCCCACTTGTGGTAGTTTTACTGATATTTCTTATCCCGTGCGAATCGGCCATTAATATTACCTACGTCCTGTGGTAAAGTGACATTACCCCACGTGCCCATGTAAAACTAATCCCGTCCGAATAGTGCTTTAGTCACATTTAGGCGTTTGATTATTGCTAATTATTAACAAATGTTCAAAGAAGTTGTTGTGTGCTTTGTTATCAGGCCAACTGGGAGACAAACCTTAACTCAGAGCAGAAAATCGCCCCATGTCATCTCTCTTTTCGTCATCTTTTTTCCCATTGTCCAATTGGATGATTTGAGAGGCGGGCCCTCTGTGGAGGTCACAACAACAGGTTTGCAGCTGGTAAACAACGGAGGAGAAACTGAGGCCTGGGCTATAGCCGTGTTTCCATCAGCCTGTTTAGATGCGCATCTAGAAGTATCGCATCGGAAAATTATGATGGAAACGTCAAAATTCGAATTAAAATCCCCTGATTCGCACAAACTAAAATATGCTCACTATAGCCGGGTTTTGGTTGATTCGAAAAAATGTTGATTCGCAAAACGGGGGATGGAAACAGTTATGTTTGAATTAAGTCTGACGTAGCGCACCTCTCTCCATGGTGATATCCACACTCCGGGTCGGGAAGGTGGTAATGCATTTACAAGCTGGTTGCCAACCGCCAGAAAACGTAGAAGAAGAAGAATGCGAGACTTGTTTTGTTTCCGGTTCTGCGGAAAACTCACGCGAGTTCGTAGTTTTCACCAAAGTCCGTACATTTAATGGAAACACACAGGATTCGTATTTCTTTTAATGCGCATTTCCCAATGATTCGAATCACTTTTGGATGGAAACATAGCTTATGACGCAGGATTTGGAGTTAGCAACGTAACCTCAGGGTTAACTCAGGGTTTTTAAGTCCATGGTGATAATGTTGCTATTTTCACACTCTGATTCACTGCAGCTCAAAATAACACGAGACACCTGTGTGATGGGAACTGGGATTAAAGATATTATTTTATTAGGAAAAATAATCCGCACAGTTAATTGGTTCCCATTAATATACATGCAACATTTTGGTCAAACAGTCGTCATCAGTCATTAACTAGGCTACCGAAATGGGAAATTGTTGCATTACAGCAGCAAGTAAACAAATAGTATGTGGACAGATCAAAATAAAAATATATGAGAACATAGAAATATAAAATATATGCAAAAATAAGTAGTGCTAAAACTTAAAATATACAAGAGAAATACACAGGAATAAAATAAAGAAGATCAATTTTGTGACAGATTCAGAGTAGTGTTATCACCATCCAACTAAATGGCACAAAGTACTCCGTACTAATGTCACTTACATCCTTGTGATACCTGCATGTAATTTAAGTCTCGGCTGAAATTTCCAGGTGTCATTTACCATTTCATCTTAAGTGATATCAAGTAGCCTCCTTCATTTGTGGTTCTGATGATGTCGCTTGTAATCCACACCCTCACCTCTTTCACATGTTCATGTCTGGATAAGAAAACCCAGAGTTGACTGAACCAGTTGACAACCAGCTTTGTAGTGCCAGTGATCCAGACAGCCAATGTGACGGGTTAGTCAAACCAGACAATGAGAAGATATCCTGGGTAAGTTGGATTATCTTCGTAGCGTACTGGAGGGCAGGTGTCGGACTGATGGACATTAACCAAAGCTGAAATTTCTGCACTTTCCCATGAATGGTAAGATATTTTAATTTTTTTGGCTCATGTATGACCTGTGAACAAGTGTTTTTTTAAAATGTATTTTATTTTTTCTTCCTGCAGGCGCCTAACCGGTCCACTGTGGTGAAAAGAGAGCTTAGCCAGAAAGCGAAGCTCTTGATTTACCGGTCGATCTACGCTCCAACCCTCACCTATGGTCACGAGCTCTGGGTAGTGACCGAAAGAACGAGATCGCGAGTACAAGCGGAATGAGTTTCCTCCGCAGGGTGGCTGGGCTCAGCCTTAGAGATAGGGTAAGAGGTTCGGACATCCTGAGGGGGCTCGGAGTAGAGCCGCTGCTCCTCCACATCGAGAGGAGCCACTTGAGGTGGTTCGGGCATCTGGTAAGGATGCCTTCCGGACGCCTCCCTTGAGGTGTTTCAGGCATGTCCAACCGGGAGGAGACCTCAGGGCCGCCCCAGGACACGCTGGAGGGATTACATCGCCCGGCTGGCCTGGGAACGCCTCGGGGTTCCCGCGGAATAGCTGACGGAAGTGGCTGGGGAGAGGACTGTCTGGGCTTCTTTGCTGAGGCTGCTGCCCCTGTGACCCGGACCCGGATAAGCGGAGGACGACGAGTACAAGTATTCCTGAGCTACTTTCCTCAGGTAGCGTTAGTTAACCAAAATGGATTTCTCCCAGGATAGGTTCGCTATAGTTAAACTTCTTCCAGTGTGAAGTGAGTGGTAGCTTGCAAAGCTATGCTTTTAAAGTAGCCTCCCACACTAGGGGGCGGCTGTGGCTCAGAGGCAGAGCGGGTCGTCCACCAACTGGAAGATCCCCGGTGGATGGTCGAGGTTGGAGGACTAGAAAGGCGCCATACAAGTGCAGTCCATTTACTGACAGTAATATATTTATACAATAATACTTTATTATAACAGTGTACTTTTTTAGATGTTTGTGTTGGCTCCACTGTTACTACCAAGGAACATTTATATCTCTGTGGTAATGACATGGTTTGAATCGGATCAGGTTTGAACAGCACTGGGACGTAATGCTAATCTCATCCTGTGTACAGTGGGCAGCACCTGCTCTTCCTCTCTCATCTTCATCACCTTCTCTCTTTCTGTTTCTCTCAGTCTCCTCGTCTTGTTGTGACCCATCAAGCTACCTGATTCATGTTTATTTGTCATCCCTGTGTGTGTCCTGTTTTACCTTGGTGACCATTGTCCTGTCCCATTTCAGATCCCACGTCCTGTCAAGTTTCCCTCCTTTGTGATTACTTGCCCCGCCCTCGTGTGTTTCACCTCATGTGTTTTTTAAAGCCCTGTCTGCCCCTCATTTGTTGCCAGGTCATCTTTACCTTTGAGTGAGAGTTCGAGCGTTTCCCTAGTGTTATTTGTAAGTGTGTTTTTGCCTTGTGACCACTTTTTTTGTTTGACAATTTAGATTTAAGAATCCGTGAGTCTGCTTTGTGAGTCCTACTCCAGTTTGTGCTGAATCTTCTCACTTTCATCTGTCTCAGTGAAGAAAGTGAACCCAGAGAAAAATAAATATAAAGGGGTACCTAATTCTGACATAAATTTAAACTCTTTACACAAACTGATTTTAAAAAAAAAAGCATTTCATTTTCTATTGGCTGGATGGAATTAACCAGTGGTGTACAGTTGTTAGGATGGGCCCCAGTGCACACTAGTATGATGGGATTTTGTGCCAGATTTTGCATCAAAACAGTTACTGTGTATTTTATAGTACTGTCACATGATCTACATGCCTACACCGTGGAAACAGCAATCTCCGTTTATTCCTCTCCTGACAACAGGTGGCTAAAACAAAATCCTGCGTCATACACAACCACACAGAGTATCAAATGTTCCACACATTGAGTACAGAGGCTTAAGTGTGTCAGGTAATCAAATTTTGTGGAATTATAGTACTTAATATTACAAATGTACATTTGATTTTGTCACGCATATTACTGCTGTATAATTGACCCTATTACACAAATACAGACTTGACGTTGGACAACATCAACACACACGTTACCAATCATCACTGCAAATCTGTAAAAAATACCAAATAAAATGAGAGATTATTCATTAAATGGATTTTAAAAATATTTATAGTTTATATGGTTTATGTAAAATGAACATATACTTTTTTAAAAAAGATTTCTTCTGCCTATTTCACAAAAGAAAAACCAAAGAAACATTGTCGGAGATGGGTTTCCCTTCTCGAGGTTATATATAGCAGATAACTGTCTGTACTTTGACGTGCTCTTCATTGAACACAGGGGTTTTTCAGAGGTGGCAAACTGAATCACTCACTCCCACCCCATGGGCCCCAGTGACACCGCACTGCCTGCACTGTCTATATTTACACCCTGGAATTAATATTAAACTGGTCATGTCACTGTTTGAGTGTGAGTGTTTCAATAAATTAATTGGGCTAGTTACGTTATTCCAATGGGAGAATAAGCCTAGTAAACCACGCTGAAGACAAAAATCCTTTGAAGGAATTTCTATTTTAATATTTTATCCCACTGCAGTAGAATAAGATCATAAAAAACACAAGTCTCTACTAAAAGAAAAATCTGATTTATTAAGCTATTTTTTTACCAGACGATAACAGAACACCATTGCTTCAACAATCATCATAAAAGCTTTTCTTTACTAATTAAAAACAGTATTCTGTGAATGTGTAGGCCGATCTGTTGAGGAGTAATGTCAGATAATGAGGTCTGAATCTGACCTCAGATTGAAATCAGATCATCGAGGGCTGCACATGAACTGAAACTGAAGCATCTCTCAGTGTGGCTGTATTTCTGCAAACATCTCATTTGACTTGAAAATGGAGCCGAGCTCGCCTTGATGTGCACAAAGAGAGGCATGGCAGAGCACTGTGGTTGATGTGGCGGGGGGCTCGTAACCTTCTCCCAGGGGCTGCCAGGAGAGCAGACGAGAGTCGTGCAGGGAGCTGAGACGGGCTGGTGGGTTCAGTGGGTTTCTGCCTCATTTGTTCTGAGGGGATCGGGGGCTTCTTGTTCCCCTGATGGTGGCAGAGAAGTGCCTTTCTAGGAACCTGAAACTCTGGTAGGAGGAGGGGAAGAAGGGAGCGAGGCTGTCGTCTAAAGTTCATTTTCCCATTGATGTTCACCATGTTATGGGTTTTTAAATCGTACTGTGTATGGTAATCATGTAGGAGGAACGTGGTACATGTGTGATATTGACGCACATCATGTGTTGAATAAATACACGATTAAACACTACTTATAATTTACTGTATTACTTTTTTGTTTTAAATTACTTTTTCTTTTTTAAAGATATTTTTTGGGCATTTTAGCCTTTAATGGATAGAACAGACAAGTGTGAAAGGGGGAGTGACATACAGGAAAGGGCCACAGGCTGGAGTCGAACCCGGGCCGCTGCGGCAATAGCCTCGTACATGGGGCGCCTGCTCTACCATTAAGCCACCGACACCCCTTAAATTACTTTTTCAAAACCTTTACAAGTGTGGAGCAAAGTTACCAGCCATCCTCCAGCTTCCAATAAATGTCATCTCTCCTCACAACTGTCTCTAACACTTTGAACTATAGGTTTCCTTTTTAGAACTAACACCTTGAAAACACACGCTAGAGTGTGAACTATATGAACGTTTGATTTTAAATCAGTAATCCAAACATCAAATAACTAGCGTCTTACAACCCTGTCTCTTTAAAGAGACCAGTTTTACACATTAAAGTGAGACTGTGTTACAAAACATTTCTAAAAATTAAAGCTTAATTCAGAAGCAATAAAATTCAATCTTGCTCAATTCAATGCATTCTGGGGTGTCGGTGCTACAACATGTGGCCTGGTATGAGCAGTAGCTTAGGGCGTCTAAAGTCAACCAGGTCTCACTCCGCAGTCGTTGAAAACCGTCACTTGGTCAGTGACTTCTAGCGTCACACACTGACGAAAAAAGCCACCGGTATTGTTTAACGGTGCCTGGTGGCGTCAGGAGGAAATGCGGCAGGACAATAACAAATGTGAAGGCAGTGAAAGTCTGTATGGGAGGGTGGGAGGGGTGGCCTATATTTTATCTCCAAGTGCACGTCACACACTGAGCGAGCCGCCTGTTAATGACGCTGTGGGCTAATGGGCATGTAGCTACTTCCATGTTTCAGATGATACGTCATGTTTGTAGTCGACCAATGAAGATGAGTTTACATATCACCTTGGGTTCGTCCTTCACCTTCTCAAAATGATCCCACACTTTGGATTTCCTGCCCGACATGTTATTAACTAGCCTGTGGAATAACCGCAGGTACCAGCCCTGGAAATTAACCTGACGAGGACACTTCCTGTGTCTGCCCTTTCAAATTAAATCCCCACATGGTCCAGTCATATAGGTTTGGATTTATTTTGACAAGGAGCAGCTCCTGATAGAGTTTCACGTTTGGTTTTTCTTTGTCTTCTGCGACTAAGCGACCAGTGAAATCTTGCCAACTAATGACCTTTCTGGTTGAAAAACGTTTGGTCAACTATCGGGGCAGCCCTAGAAAGATGTTTTAGATGACAGTGAGAGTACTCGGGGGAGTGTTCTGAGTATATGGGTATATTTTCTGTTTTAGAACTCAGAACACTACAATAGAATAATATAACAATAAAGCTCTTTCAGGGATAAAAAAAGAAACAAACATTCTGTGGGTCCGCACAATCAGGCTCCCATTCACTGTCTGTGGTGCAGCTAGACTTTCTTCTCTGGTTTCTGGCTTTGACAGAGAGTAGCTCATGTTTGCAAATTGTAATTGAGCTTTCCTTGACCATGGAAATAACCTATCAGAAGTCCTAATATAGGTGGCGTTCCCCTTTACTGTCAAGTTATGCTACTAAGCCTGTGCGAACAGTTGTATATGTCATGTGTGGTTCCTGAGAGAGCTGTGTAAAGTCTGATGAAATAAACCTGATGATGTCATCAGGTAAAACTGAGTTGAACAACACATCATTGAAGTGCCCCTTTAAGTTGAGCTGCTCAATGATGCATGAGGTTAACATATTGCGAGGCATTGTAGCAAAGTAGAACATAATTTAAAATGAGAACATACTGCAGTGTAGAGAGAAGACATTTTTGTGCATCTTCATCACACACATCGCAGATCTTTACATAAGATGGAGCCACACTGGGTCAGAATGCACACCTACATATATGAATGTTTTGCTAACGATAACAGATATTAGATATAAACCGTGTAACAAACATCAAACAGAAATGACACACACATGATAATCTGAAATGATTTTTATTGTTGATGTCAAGTGAGCAACAAAGCACCTCTTGGTGACTGGTATTTGTGTACCCAGTCACGTACGTTCTCAATATGCCGCTCGTGAAAAGAGCGTAGGTGTTCTGTAGTACATTAAATGACATCATTAGGCCAAATGAACTGTCGTCAAAGATCACAGACTGAGAAGCATCAGATTATCAGGCAGTGTCAGAGTCGTGCCGCAGTCTCAGCTCCTTGGTGTTTATCTGTGCTGCTGCGGCTGGTGGCTTAGGTGGTTTCAGTCAGAGGACTTGACGAAAGAAGTGCTGTGCCACTTTCTCACGGCCAACAGCTTCTCTATCTTGCTGTCACCATTTTGCCCCCACCCACCCACTTTACACTCATTTCCTCACAACTTTTCAAATTTCTCTCACTTTGGTTGGCGAAAGAGCGAAGGTTACGGACAGTACAGGACTTTCTTTTCATGGTTGGGTGAGGGAAGGGAAATAAAAAAAAGTCTTGGTGAGATGCTGAGTGAAAATTTACTGGAAATTAGACTTCACATATGTAAAAAATATGTAAATAAAAGATAGGCGGTAGTAACAGAAAAAAAGAGGAATTGCTTTGCAGTACATGATGCTTGAACAGCAAATCTATATTTACTAGCAATGGGAACTGTGGACTGCACCCACTCTCAATATCACACCATATCACAGGGTCATGTTCAAGAGCAAAGCCACAACACTGACAACGGCGCCTCCCACTGAACAGGAAACAAGTATTTTGCTGAGGTATTTTTTCATTCTATGTTACAGCTTATCACACCCTCCTACTGTTTTCAATCAATTGCTGTCAGATTGAAAACTTCACAGATTCAGATTAAAACCATTTGTTGTGTTTTCCATCAGTCACTGTGGAAAAGCGTTTTGTGGTTAGGTGAAGCACTCTCCCAGTGGCGTCTGTGAGAATGGATTAGCTGCTTAAATATGTTCCATGTGTGAGAACAGTCAAAACACGGTGAATGACAGTGATGTTGGTGGTGATACTAAGGGTGATAATCACAGTGATGTCATCTTCTCAAATTCAGTCAAGCAATGGGCATCCCCACTCCCACACACGCAGACAACTCTCGGAGACTGGTATCATAATGCAGGGTTACAGAGAGGTAAGGGGGTGTGAGAACTCCAAAGTGACATGGTACCCAAGGGAGCCACTGCCTACATCTGTAAAACTGGTGGTGTTCAGAGAAAGCCTAAATATATAACCACAAGTCTGATTTTTATTTACCTTGATGTCAAGGCATTTAGGATGTCAGTAGCACTGGTTAAAAAAGACTTGAAGTTCCAATGAGTTTTTTGATCACATGTGTAAGTAAGCAAGTCAGTAAGTAGTTTTTGTAGGTATTTTAGGGTAGATATTGATTGATTATTTTTATTTACGTGTCATGCACAAAGTGCCCAACCCTCATGGGTTTATAAGACACCAAAAAAGTACAGTTGCAGTGTACATTATTATTATTATTATTATTTTTTTTTTTTTTTTATTTCATACATAATTACAGCCCCTTTTACGGCTCAGACTTTAAACAGAATATTCTGCCTTCTCTCCCACGCTTTACAAATAAAATCTCCAACAAAAAAGATTCCCTTTCTAAAACACAACTCAAGTTTCTCGTACTCGTCCAGCCAAAAGAAATCAGCATAAACAGAGGACATTTTAATAAAAAGTACACCCCTCAAGTCCTCATAAACAAGACCGTAAAACAGAAAATGGACCTCACTCTCAATTTCACCGAGCTCACACACCTGACAAAGTCTGTCCTCCTCTGGAATGGCATTAAACCTGCCGGTCTGTAAAGCCAAGGGTAATGTTCCTGAACGTAACTGTGCACATGTTTAAAGGGCCAGTGTGTAATATTTGGCATGGTTTATTGTCAATCTGAATCTGAATCTGAATATTCTACCCATTAATATGTTTATACAAGTGTATGATCGCTATAAAATAAAATTCGTTTGGTTTTCGTAGCCTTATAATTATGCTTTTATATATATATATAGCAAGGGCCTTGCTTTAGAGAGGTCGCCATCTTGCGCCGCCATGTATATACGGCAGCCCAAGCGGACAATCCAACCAGCCAGAGAACGCGTTTCGCGTGTATAAATGAACCAACGAAGACAGCAGAAGGAAGGAAGAAGGAGGAGGAAACAGCAGAGAGTGTTAGTAGTTCGTCGATAGAGAATAGTGAAAAGTTTTTTTAGTTATAAAGTTTGCGAATGGACCACACTTACCACGCAACAGGAGAGAATGAACCCGAACCGCCATCTGCGAGGAAAAGAAGACGCAACTTCACTCCTTGTGATGCACTCTCTGCGGTGCTTTTCCTCCTGATGATATATCTCCCCAACGATGGTAGCAGTAGCACCGAATCCCATTCTGTGCATTCAGCCTCTCTTCTCGCTCGCTCAGCATCAAACACATGGAGTTCCTCATCTGTATGCTCCGGCTCAAACAGGTATGGCTCTGGGTCTGTGTCCGCTACAAGAAACTCTTCAAAATCGCGTTCAAAGTCGTCCATTGCAGCTACTATAGTCCGGAGATATCGCTTGGCTAAATAAACAGCTGAGCTCTGTTTACAGGCTACGCTGTCAGTCAGTGTGCGGGCTGGAGGTTGGTGGAGCAGAGAGGAGAGGGGGTACCCGCTAGGTATGGTAAACGAGTGTGTGTGTAAAGTTATGGAGTGTGTGTGTTACGCTAGAAGAGTCAGAGTTTGGGACGGAGTCTTTTACCCCCTGGAGTGTTACTGGAGTTTTTGGAGTGCTCAAATAAACGGGCCTTTTTCCCGAACGCTTCTCCGGTCTCCTGCTCATGAGGGATTCATTACAATATCGTAACATGGTTTAAATTTCTAAATAAATATTCACCTCATCACTAGATAGACCTACTCCTGAAAAACTTGTGCGCAAGGCTTTTTGTCCCTACGAGGCCACCGTCATTTACCCGACGGGAGGGGTGAGCGAGTGAGCCCTGCAATCTAGAATTTGACCACTGATGTCACTGTTTTCAACCCATTTTACACACTGGCCCTTTAAATTATACTTCACATACATTTCAACATCATAACAGTTTTTTATGAGACGGTAAGTTCGTAATTTTGGTTTATACCATATATCGACAGACCATTTTTCCTTACACTTGAGAAAGATAGATAGATATATAAAAGAACTGCATTCAGCGGTGGAGGCAGGTTGCTCAGTGGCACATAAAAATAAAAAAAGGTCGACTTCCTGTGTTTACAACTACCTGGATCTTCCAATCGTTGGGCCCATAGAGCAAATGCACTACAGACTTCCACTGACTGAGCCGATTAGATCGAATGGATCAAATGCCGGTAGTGAAAGGAGTCACTTCAAGGCAGTTGTCAAGCTCAAAAAAATGTATCCAGATGTCTCTTTCACAGTAAGTGCGTTTCCATTAACCCTAGAAATGCGCAAAACCTAAATATCGCAATAAGAAACTGGTAATTGAAACACCTACATTTCGAAAAACCGAGATGATTGTTCCAGCTCGCAAGAGATTTGGAATTTCCATCCGTCTCGCAGGACGAGATTTTATGAGAATTACGGCTCATACACAAAACACCTTTTAATGGAAACACCTGCAAGTTGCAATTGTACTTATCGAAACTTTAGAAATATTACATTTATTTTGCACAAAACTGTAATGGAAACGCAGCTAGTGTTAGTCTATGGTATACAGTCTTTTGGGCCCCACGGCATCATGTGAAAGACCAGAAAGTTGTAATATGACAGTTCGGCCAATGGATAGAGAGACCTGGATACAGTGTTGGAGGTAGCGTTCCTATGAAAGTTATTCAGTGGCACATGAAGCCAAAATTGCCACATATAAAACTACTGGGATGATCCGGGAATTATCAGCACTGCTTCCACACTTAGCAGTCCATAGAGCAGGCATGTTAGCGACTTCCGCTGGCCGAGCTGGCTGCTTCCAGTTTACTGCTCCGTTAACTTGAATGGTGGTAAAATGATTCAATCATGTGTCTCTTCTAGACTTCCTAATTTTACTCCAACAATAAATTCATCATGGTTGTGTTCTTCCTCCATTTCAACCTTGTCCAATTTGTTGGTAAAATCTGCAGGTGTAGGCCAGGGTGGTGCTAAGAAGTCCTTGACAACAGAGAGCAAGTTGTCCTCATGGCTATTCTACATGTCAAGGTAGTAGCTACTGTCAGTCAGCACTACTAGCTTACTGTAAACGCCAATCAGTATCAACAACAAGTGTCTCCCCATAGCTTCCTGTTTTTACAGGATAGGGCTAGGGTTAATGAGTCAGACTTTCGGCCCCTCCCACTAGCCCTTCGGAGCGAGGGATTTCAGATGCTGACTTGCCAGCGAGGGGTAGATGTTGCCATGGCTACCACCAAGCAAGAGGCGGGGAGAAAAGTTCATACATAGCTAACGTTACCATCGTCAGGTTGCTTGTCAGCTAGCTAGCTAGCTTGCACTATCTGGCGTCTGTAGTCTGTCCTGTTCTGCAAAATTGTCAGACTTTTCACATTACGATAACGCACCAGCTAGTATAACTATGCTGCCTCGTAATGTTAGCTTAGCTAGCTAGCTAGCAGAAGTCCCCTGTTGTCTGTCGTTCATCAAACGAAGCATGATGAATGCAGCAAACGCGATCGGTGGGATGAATGAGACTCCATTGTAGATGCCGGTTGGAAATGTAGATGGCTCCCAGCTTCCTGTTTAAAATAGTTACATATGCGTGAATGTAACTGACGCAGTGACGTAGTGAGTGGTGTCCCAATTCCTAGGGAAAGATTTCAACCCCTACCCCTCGTTGCTTCATTTCGAGGGCCAAGGGCAGTGGTGATTGCTCTAAGACTGCAAGGGAAGCTCAGCTTCCCCTAAAATGTCAAAAAATAAGTGTTCAAATATGTACTGTTGTGTTTACATTTCATTGACTAAATATGCGCTAGAACGCGTTCAACTTTTGTTCAGAATCAGCTACTGATCACAGGTCACTGTCGCGACTTTCTTCTCATTCATTCCCGTAGCGTCAAAGTGCATTAAACAGTGGAAGCTCAGCGTCCAAAGACTTAAATGGGGAAGCATAGAGTGGGTTGTTCCACTGCAGCGAAACTAGACAGTTATTGGATAAATGCTCAGTTTTGTCCCGCCCATCGGACGCTCAGCATCTCTGGGGGTCTATGGGGCAGTGGGCTGGCCTCGGCTGGCCTGGACGCTGGGCTTCTGCATGATGATTGGATGATCTGTCTGAGGCTGAATCCCTTTTTGATTGATAGCGAAATGAGCGAATCAGCGATCTTGAAACATAAACACCACCGGAGCATTTTTCAAGTTTCAATCCGTTGTTCCGAGTTGATCTGGAGACTTTTCCAATCCTCTTAGTGACTTTTTCTTTGTTAGAAACGACTAGCGACAAATCTAGCATCTTTTTCTGGTGTTATTGGAGACTGTACTCGTGTTTGGAGACTCTGACTTCTGTCGCTCTGCAGTTACTGTCCCCAACGAGCAGCGGGTGCTGCTGTGAGCCCCTCCACCGTCCCAAAGCACTCACAGGCGGTCACACTAGCCTCGCGCAGCAGCCCCAGAGGGTAGAATTTACGTATAAATAAACGGACACATTTTATGATGTAGGCCGAAAATGAGCTTCCCCTCCTTGAAAAACCAGCAGCCGCCACTGGCTAAGGGGTAGTGGACAAGGGGGGGTATTGGGATTGGGGCTTTGAGTGACTGGTGGGCACCATTGGTTAGATAACATAGACATAACCTTGGTGTAACAAGAGAGTATAGGCCTAAGCGTAGCCGCAGCTGTCACTATTTCAGTGTGTTTTCAGTTCTTGAAAGTTAACTGTAATATTTTGGCTGCCTAAAAAAGTCTTGTTTAGCATTTGGTTGCACCAAAAGACCCTCCAGGAAGTCAGATATTCAGTGTTTCCGGTACATTTGCTGATGGTTTTGAACCTGTTCTTCGCTAGCAAAAATGAGCATTCAGCACATTCAGCTCTAAAAAAGTGTCTCATTGCTCACTCAGTGCTTTGTCATCTGATGAGCTGTGAAAAAAACATACTTTCACGCCAAAACAAAGACAGACACTACTGTCATACCTGCACAGTAAAGTTAGCATGAAGACTGGAAACAGAGGGAAACAGCCTGGCTCTTTCCAAAGGTCACAAAATCAACCTTAAACCTAACTATACTATAATCATTACATCTCATTTGTTTAATACATACTTTAGCATAATGTATTGTCTTTTCGTCTTCATATCCATGTTGTGCTGAATACTTTAAAAAATTCAAACAACCTTATCTTCAGACCAAGTTTTTATGTAGCTTCAACGGAGCGAATCACCAGTCCACTGGTCTTTTTTAGGGTTTCAGCCAGTGTTTCCACTAAAGGTTACAGACTGTGTTGTATAAACCAGTTCAGAGGCAACATACTGTGTAATGTTTCTCATGTGTAAAAAATACTACCCATCTGATGTGCAGAGAGGCCTGTGGCTTATGATGTTTTTTGACAACATGGACGTATGAAACCTGACACTTAACACGACCCCACCCAAAACATCCCTGTCTATGGGCATGGTTGTGTCAATATGTCAGTGTGTGAGTGTGTGTTGCAAATGAAGAGGTGTGAAGCCACAGGCATTTTGCAGCACAATTCTGAAACCGAGGTTAATGTTGAGCTCGCAAGACCACAGCCCTGCTGTCTAATTTTATCGCCATGTTTGCCTGAAACACATCACAAAAGCTCCATTTGTTTCTTTTGCAGTGAGATCATTTAGCCTCAGTGTCCTGTTGAAAAAACAACTACAACAAAACAAAATGACTTCTCAGTAACATATTATCTTGTTTACCATATTCAGACATTACTGGAAATAGGCCACATTTGTTCAGATTCTTGTAGAGACTTAGATGAGAATATACCACGATCTGTCTGGGTGCTAAGTGGTGCCAGGAGACGATTAGCTGAATTTAACACAAAGCACCAAACTACACATGAAACCACAACTTGACGTTTTCACATGTTTCTGTACCAGTAAAACTAATAAGATATGACGCAGTGGTTCTCAAACTTCCTACACCATGAACAACCTCAGGTCACCACAGTGACTGGCATTGAAATAAAGAAGTGTAGACCAAGCCTGTTCACTTACTCAAAATATTATATAAGAAATGTTCTCCGCCTGATTTGCACTTCTCCTCCTAATTGACCATTCACTAAGCCCCGCCCCTTTGCAATGGCTCGACAAGCTGTCGCAGTAAGCATGGAGCCCACACTGTAACTAACTGCACTCCCTGAAGAATCATATTTTTGGAAACATGAAAGAGTGATGTCAGAGAGAAGCAGACAGAGGGGTCTGCAGTCTGTGTTTGAAGGATATATCCAGGATGTCAAACTGACTCAGCAGCAACAACAGGTTAAAAAGACAAAGATAGTTAGAAGCTAAAGCCGAACTATAGGCCACAGATCACAGTGTAAAAGTGAACCACCACATCACTGCTGATCGCCACACAAGACAATGAATATAAAGGGAAACTTTGCTGATATCACACACAGCTGGTTGAATATGAGCAAAGTTTCCCTGCTTCCCTTCACTGGTTCCTGTACAGCAGGGTCGCTCTTTGTTTCACTGTTATAATCATTGCAAAGCAAAAGCAGCATGTGTATACATTCAGTAGGCTATATCTTCAGTAGCTAGCTAGCTAACCCTGCACTTTTCAGGGTTTGATTTTGGTTTTGGAACAGGGAAGAAACGTATATCTTTTTCCAACCTCTCCAGGTAACGAGTATCATTAATACACGACGTGCCCCAGGCACAACATTTAGCTCCAAATCCACAAAACCAGCCTGAAAACGAAGGAAATCTGAGTCAGTGGAGCACAGCCGGCCCCATGCTATGTTATGATTGGGTCAGTTATTTGGAGCCATTATTGCAGTGCTGAAACCGTTAATTCTACCTTGGCTTAAGGGCCGTCCACACCAAGAACTGTAACTATAAATATATATTATATATAACTATAAATCGTTCTAAACTCAAGTGTTCGGCAGCGTCCACACTACAACTATAACGACAACGATAGTGGTGGACGATATCGTTTGGATCACTTTCAGAGTGATTTGATGAACGATAGAAACACTGACAGCCAATCAAAATCCATCCGAAATGACAGGTCGAGACGTTCATCACGTGACGTACCACTAAGAAAGCTCCAGGATTTTTTATATACACACTTAAAAATGTGCAAATATCCGTAACAATATAGTTTTGTGACAGAACTTTAACTTCAGTGGTTTTGTTTTGCAAATACCGGGTAAATAACTGCAATAAAATACATTTTGCTCCATTCATAAAATTCATCCTGTGCGCTAGAGCTCTGCGTGGGACTGTTTTCTTCAACCCGCTCCTGCCCACTCCCGCTGAATTTCTGACCATTACCGCCCGCAATTTTCTTTATTTTTCTACCTTTTATATACTAATCAGGCAGTGATTGAGGTTAAGGCAAGCCCGGCGCCAAGATGAAGTTACTGAGGGGGGCAAATCTTGATTATGCAACATAGGTTCACACAGTGAGTTATAAAGAGCGCGCAGCCGTGCGTAATTGTCGCTCGTAATGACAGCTCGTCGCCGGTGAAACACAATAAACTGCACGTCTTCATTCATGTTTGTCTCATGACAGACGGAGCTTACAGACAGACAGGTGGAGCAAGCGGTAAATTGGTTTTCTTTTTCTTTCTCGCAACATACAGCAATAACAGGTCATCAATATCCATTTTATCCATCACTCTGCTCCCCTGCCGACCGCACCGAGCAGTGCGTGTTTGGCGTAACCTAGCAACACAACGATATCGTTCATTGGTGTGGATGCTGCCATTGTTATCGTTATAGTTGACGTTACAGTTATCTTTTTTGGTGTGGACGGCCCTTTACTCTCTCGATATCGTAGTTTAGCTAGTAGATAATCATGTATGACGTATGCACACGCTACTACATAGCAGGCTGATATCAAAACATAAATATAACAGAAACGGCAGAACTTATTTTAAATTACAGTCGAGGGATTATCTTACGGTTTAAGTATTTTCATTCAAAATTTTGTTGCGTATCTTGGTGGAGGTGGTATGTGTCTTCTTTTAGCTCATGTTCTCTACCAGAGGCCTGGGAGTTTGAGGCTTCTGCGCAGTATCTAAGCTGATCCTAGGATTACACCCTTCATGATAGAGACCTCAGATGTTGTACCTGGAATCTGCTGGAGCCACTCTCACAGTTTGAAGGTCACAGCCCCATGATGCTCCACTTACCACTGGGACGGACAACTTTGGATCTCAACTTCCACATCTGTTCAAGCTGTTCCTTCTCAGCCCCGGTACCTCTCGACGTTTTCATGCTCTTGCTTCTTGATGTTACTGTCAGCTGGGATTGCCACATCATCACGACTGCCCTCCTCTGCTGCCTGTCATCCATGACTAGATCTAGTTGGTTCCTAGGAGCTGCATGTCAGTCTGGAACTTGAAGTCCCACAGCACCCTACCGCTGTTGTTCTTAACCTCTTTCGGTGGTGTGTCCCACCGGGACCTGGGGACTTATAGCCCATACTCATGCATGGACTAGATGACATGTTCAGTTAGAGATT
This sequence comes from Epinephelus fuscoguttatus, assembly GCF_011397635.1. Lineage (NCBI taxonomy): Eukaryota > Metazoa > Chordata > Actinopteri > Perciformes > Serranidae > Epinephelus > Epinephelus fuscoguttatus. Next base: position 35,802,723 of record NC_064770.1, read on the forward strand.
TGTCAAACCAGTCAACCATGAGCAGCTCCGACTGCAGCTCACGAGACACCTGCCAAGCTGCAGAGCACCGTTCGACACCAGCAATACCGGTTGTTTTTTGGTGTTGGCAGCACATAGCAGTGTTTTCCAGCGCCATCTATGGTCCCAAGCTTGCATATTTTTCACCGACACATTGCAGCATGTCCCAGCGGCATTTGAGCCAGGGTATTTAAGCAGCACATCACGGCATTTTCCAGCAGCATTTGTGACTCTGAATCTGGGTGTCTTTCACCAACTCATCACAGCTTTTAACGAAGATGTGTGAGCCTCCAAACCCGGGTCGCAGAGTTTCCCAGCGGCCTTTAAGCCACCACACACAGATGTTTTTCACTGACTTGTCCCCACTTTTCTTTTGCCACTAAATGTGGGTGTTGACCAGGTGATGTTTGTGCCAAAACCTAACCACACCTTCATTAAGTTTTAACAAATCTGTTACAAAGTAATGCACAAATGTAATTTATCCATGGTTTGCAAAAGCGTACAGTACAAACATTTTTTCTTGAGATTGCGTTGTCCTGGTACAGTGTACAGCATAGTGGGTTTGACTTTGTGTGTAAAAGTACATGTCGATAATACGCTATTTAAGGAATTGTCCCTCTCAGTTACACCTTCACACTTTATCTTCTCTGTGGCAACAGAAAAACCCAGTTTCACTCACATGCTGGTTGTCACCACTACTGCAACTACCACATCACTTTTCTTTCTTAGCTCTCTCCAAAACCCCATACTCCACACACACACGTTTGCGCATGCAGTACAGACACGCGGGAAATACACACACCAGCTGTGTAGAGTAGATCACGTTGTGGTTTATTGTCAGTTTGAGACTTTGCTCCAGATTCTTGTTGGCCCAAATACAAAGGAAACAGAAAACACTGAGTTACATATGACCCTCCCATGTGTTACACACACACTCACACACACACACACTATGGAACTTGGTTAACTTAATATTTTCCTTTCCTTGATCATCAGACTTGTGTAATTTCTAACCTCTTTCCAAACAAGGCTGTTTTTTCTACAGGAGCTCACATCTGTCCTTTATGAGGACAGGCTGGTGCGCTGCAACATCAGCTGGATCACAACTGTGGAGTCAAACGCTGCTGTGTAACTCACAGTGCAGTGACTTCAGCACTCCCTGCTGGTTAATGCTGCATAAGTCATTTTCTGTAGGATGCAACTTGCGCATGAATTCAGGTTAGAGCAGTGGTATTACAAACTTTTGATTAATTTTGTCACACGGGAATGTGTAATGCCAATTTACAGTATTTTATCCAGATAACTGAGGGAGGTTTATCTTTGATTTAAAATGACAAATTGTTAGATACTTTCAGCGACAATGAAAAGCACATTTACTCAAGTACATACAACTTTAAAGTATTGTGATTTGAGTACTTCCATGTTATGCTGCTTAATACTTTTACCTCACATCATTCCAGGTGGCAATAGTGTTTTATAGTTTTACAAAAAAAAAACAATCATGAGTTTACAGAATATGATGAAATGTTAGAGATTAAATTACCAGACAGTTCTCTGTCTCTGTTCTCTGACTATTTTACTTTTAATATATATATATATATATATATATATCATACATATTTTGGATAATCAGTATTTTGTGTGTCACTGTGACTTATGATTTTTTTTGTCTAATATTCCTCTGATGTTTGCAGAGTCAGCTCTGAAGGCGTTTAAGGTCTAGTGTGTAGGATTTGGTGACATCTGGTGGTAAGGTTGCAGATTGCAACCTGTTAAAACTTCCCCATGTGTGCCAAGTATGTAGAACTACAGTGGCTGACGAAAAATGTGAGTGGCCCGAGCTGTCAGGAACAGCACCGGGCTTTGACACTAATTTAAAATGGTGGGTAAACGTGGAATTACAGCATCCAGGTCCATCGTGTGACGCCATGACATTGTAAAAGACAGGTCTGTAAATCAGTGGATACATATTTTACACATATCGACATTTGGTCATGGACTTTTCACGTCTACATCCGACGTGCAAGGTACCCTGGGTGTGTTTTTGACGTTCTGTGATGCTGTGTCAACTTCACCTGTTACATGCATTGTCTTCTTTCAAAATACACTTTTGTTTTCACAGGAAACTTACTGTTTGCATACAGTCTCTTTCAAAATAAAAGCACTACATCGGTACAACACTGTGAACTAATGTTTTTTTTTCCCTTCAACAACAAACATGTATGGTTAGGTTTAGGAAAAAAGAACCGGGTTTGGCTTTATAATCTTACGGGATGTGAACACCGCTCTACAGGGTGAAAGTCTGTGTTTGTTGGACCCACCCACCACCAGATACCCCGGCTCTGCAGTCCAGTCTCTGCCAAATCATTCAGTCTACATTGTGGTACTAACTGTGGCCTATTTGTTGCTTTTTTCCTTTGGGATTTTTTGCCTGAACCTTGTTTCTTTGTGCCTTCGATCCACACTCACTGGTCACCTGTTTACCTGGCTCACCAGTCTGCCAACCTGTTTCCTCCGAGTACTATAAGGTAAGGTAAGGTAAGGTAAGGTAAGGTAAACCTTATTGTCCCCTAAGGGAAATTCATCTTGGGCACAGTGCTACATTTCATTGCTTCACAGGACAAGATAAAAACATCATCACAATGACAGTGACAGTGAGTGCCTGTTTCTCTACACCCCTTCTTGCATTATTGAAAATAAATCCACTTTAACAGCTGCCTGGGTCTTGCTTTTGGGTCCAGTTCTCTCTATACTATGTCTATGCAACACTATCGGTTGTATCAAATTAGCTGTTGGCTATCTTCCCCAGTTAGTTAGCACAACCATTAGCACAGCTGTCAAGGACGAATAATCGCCAGTTGCAAAATACTCCAAAAACTGTATATTCACGTGTAACACAATACTAAAATTTGCATTGTGTTTGGTGCGAACATACCATAAGGTAACAAAAACTCAAAAACTATTATTAGTTTCAGGTGATTGTACACTACTGAAAATATGGTAATATTAATTACTAAATCTACACACTGGACCTTTAAGGGGTGAAGGAAACCCCTCAGTGGGTCTTGAGCGGGCCTCTAGTGCTGAATTAGATTTTTCAGCCACACATCCTCTGCTGCCATGACAACTGTTGAAAAGCTGTGTGTCGAGCCAGCTGAGGAGGAGTTTGTTGTAAGTTTCAGGAGTTTTTCACAGCAGAACCAGACAGCGCCGGAATGAAAGTCTCTGTGAAGTGGCTGTGAGCTGATCACAGGAGGGACAGAGAGAAAGAAGAAGTTATTCAACCAGGTAGGTTCAAGTTAATCCTGGCCTGTAGCAACAAACTGCTCAGCTGTGATTTGTATTTTTGTCAAGGAGAAGAATTTTGTCAGATGTTTTATTTTATTTAGATTACTCTTAATGTGCAAACATTGATTGAAAGATGTTTAAAGGTCCAGCTGATAAACTTAATTTCAAAGTATTTCATCAAATTTTCACGTACGCAAAAGTCCAAGTTAAAATTCAGGAGATAAACTTTTTTACTATTATTCAAGAGTTCAACACTCAAAAACTCAGCTAACCTGTTTCATCAAAATGTATCACTTCTGCCATGTTTACACAAGGTCTCCACGGTGTTTTCAAACCCTTACAACAGAGACTTTTGAAAATCCGTATTAGTTAGGAAACTCCAGGGTTGCGTTTCAGCATGCAAAGGCAAAAACTGAAACTTTGAAAACAATGACCATGTTTGCTTTGCAACGACTCCCAATCTGTGTTTTCCACCTCCATGACCACTTTACACCTCTTCCTAACTGGATGCAATGTGAAGGAGCAACCATCAGATTGTTTCAGTTTTTCCCCGTGAAGATGTCCCACCCTGCTCTGTGCACCAGTGAACAGGCTAAGCTTCAGAGCTTGGGTTCGATAGGCTCCATGAATGTTGTTGCTGCTCGTAGTATATCTGGACAAATTTTTGCGCTCCGTAAGCCAAAGTTCGCTTACTCGCTGTAGGTTACGTAGAGGTGTTATACTCGTGTCACTTTCAGTTACAGCTCCACTCAGGCCCACAGGAAGTGCACCGGGCTTTGAAGCCAATTTCAGAGCGGCCAAAGAGTGGAATTACAACTCCCATGTTCATCACATAATGGCATTGAGCCCAAAAACACTATTTCCCATAGACTTACACTGGTAAAGACACATTTGTAGATTAGTGAGATCCATTTTTTAAGCATTACAACCCCTGCGAAATGACTTGTTTCACTATCAGGTTTTGATCCATTCAGTCCGATAACATTTGGAAAGTCTAGAAGAGCTGCACGATTAAATCATTGTATCCCCATTCAAGTTAGAGCATTAAACCAGAAGTAGCCAGCTTGACCAACAGAAGTCTCTAGTGCACCTGCTCTATGGGCCCAATGATGCTGAAGTAGCGTCGATCATCCGGGCACTGAGCAATACTGGCCAACGCTGTATCCAAATCTCTTAATACTTCCATGCCTTCACCTCATTGTCGGTCAGAGCCAAGGAATCTCTGGTCTCACTTTTCGCTTTTGTTCCCTCGTAGTTTCAGCTACTACACAACCAACCGCAGAGCTGACGAACTGCGTCCTGTTTACATTTGCAGGTGCACGCCCAGTGTGAATGGTCATGTGATAGATGTTTTTGGACATGTTCAACTAGGTGCAGATTATTCCTGAAACAGTGCTAAGAAATCATTTTCATTTTAAAGCGAAAACGTATTTGTGTGGATTTAGCTTTATTCTGTTAGCCTGGAAATCCAGACCCAAATCTAGAAAGATTTAGGGTCTGGCTATGAGTAATGCAAATGGCCCAACTCGAGGGGCGGCACCAAGCATACATTTGTAAATATCACTGCACGCAATTGGATAACACTACGACCAATCAGAACAATACACGGGGTGACGTATCCAGAGCTTAGCTACCAGCGAAGCTAACTGGTAGATTAGACTCTTGCTGTATCCGGTTGGCAAAACAGCAAAAACATCCTTCTTGCAAAGGAAAGATTCGAGCGCCGTCTTCTGTTCCTCTTTTAGAGAAAAAGCCAAGTCTAACTCGTTCATTGTAGCGGCCAAAGCCATTTCAAACAACTGGTGTTCATCCGTAGCCATCTTGCAATGTTTACTGACTGATTCTGGACTTCGTCGTCGCAGCGCTGTCGTCATCTGTTTAGCTCGCCTCTGGCCCGCCTATATCAGATACACCGATGTGATTGGTGCAGCTCGGTTCCAAGGGCATGGCTAATGAGCATCATTACTGATTGCCAGAGTGACTCGCTGAGCAAATTCAAATTGTGCTCTAGCGAGAACTCTGGATTTCCAGGGTATTATTCTGTGACGTGTCGGTGAAGATTCTCAGTCATCCAGGTCATGGTAATCGTAGGTGCTAATATCGTAGGCAACTGGACTTGCTTGCGTTTCTTGAAGACATTCCACCTCTCATCCAAGAAGCTTCTTCAGTTCTTCTTGGATGAGAAGCAGAACGTCTCCAAGAAACGCAAGCAAGTCCAGTTACCTACGATATTAGCACTTAACATTTATTCTGTGACATGATCAGGATGTTCCTGGATCATGGTGTGGTCACAAATATTTAGAAACCTGGTGGTGAGTTCTGCCTGAAGAGCCCTAACGCTACAGCTGTTGGTCTCTACAGAGTCTGACGAGTCACAGATTTTGGTTTAACCCATCAACACTGATGGGTTATGAAAGCCAGATTCATTCTTGTACATCTGTTAATTAGTGTAACCCAGACCTTTCTTCACCATTTATCACCTTCTTTTACAGTCATCCTCGTTGGACCCAGAGGCCGCCATGTTTTCCCTGTCGGAGCTGGCGCCTCTGAACCAGCACCAGAGTAGGTCTAAACTGTTGAAGCCCTGGTGGGAGGTCTTCATGGACTACCTGGTGGTCCTGATGTTGATGGCATCTGTCCTGGCCTGTACTGACCAGCTGTCCAGGGACCGAGTGGTGTGCATTCCCTGGGATCCATTTGCCACTGCAAATACCAGTAATCCTTCACCTAGCGGGAATGCACTGTCTCCATCTTTAAAGCCCCCAACCCATGTTCCACACATCAGCCCTAATCTTCACTCTACAGCCCGGGGTCGACGCACACATCTGGTCTACCAGCAGTATGTTTACATTAACCAGGTACTGTAATACTAGACTCAGCTGCCTTTATCACTGAAGATGATGCAACAGATCAGGTGAAACCAAGGGTGTAGTGGAGGGTATGCGCAGGTATAAGGGTTTTATCCTGCTAATCTCTGGCCTTTTACCATAAACCAACCTATCAGCCCAAAAGGCATTGGAATATATCGAGGAGTATACCCACTTCCACCTCAGTTACCTACCCATCTACTGAATAGTACACCCACGTCATCAACCACCACTACACCACTAGTTTAAACCAATTTAAAAAGTTGACTGTCAAGTCCCTCAAAGCAGCTGTACTCCATATTTTGATAACAACAATGGATCACATGTCTTATATGTGAGTGGAGCGTTTAGCCACCAAAGAGGCCAATATTTCCCTCAGGAGTTGGTGGAGACTAAACTGAGATAAGAGAGTGAATATTGGACTTAAACTGATCAGGTAATTCAGGTTGTCTGTAGTCCGCATATCCCCACCTTGTTTAGCAGTGTAGAAAACGTTGTGTGGACGGATGAAATCAGATTCAGAACAATACAACATTATATAAAGTGCAAATTTAATGTTTGTTCCTTTTTTAACTGCTCATCTGTATCTGCTAGCTTAATGTCTGATATCAACCGAGTGTAAGATCACGTCAGTTGTTGCCACATCTTGCAAGAGTATTTTGCTGACGTCTTGAACAAAATTAATTTTCTCCTGATTTGGGTGTCTCAAAAACTGCCATTTTAGAGTCAGAATGTGTACAAGGGTTGAAAACTGGGTCCAATTTTTACTTCAGTGACTATGGAACAAAAAAACAAAGCAGTCATAATCTGTACTCATGTTCAGTTTTCCCATTGGAATAATTGGACTCAGGACCATTGCAAGTCTGCTGAAGGGGCAAGGTAGTGGCAAAGGGCGAAACCCATGTGACACAGATACAGGAAGTTAATCTAAAGTGGGTCATCTCGGTTTATCAGCAGTCTGGTAGAGGTAACCCTAACACTAGCTGCTAGCTTGGATAGCATTTATAAATTTTCAGCTACAGTCAACTGTGATACTGCCAATGCTAATTTTTGCTTGCAAAAAACAAGCTTAAAACAATTAAAACGAAATGTATAATACTAACTGGAAAAACTGAATATCCGACTCATTGGAGGGTCTTTTTTGTACAACCAAATGCGGAACAAGATTTTTTTAGACAACTAAAACATTACAAATAACTTTCATGAACTGAAAACAGACTGACATAGTGACACTTATAGCTACGTCTGTGCTCTGTGAATCTGAGTTATGCCTTGGTTATGTTAGCTAACCAACGTTGTCACCGTGGTAACGACTTCTCATTGGATGGCACCTATTTGTCACTCAAAGTGGCCACCCCCTTAACTAACTTCAAGCCTTCATAACATTTAAACAGATGAGCTATGTAAAAAAAAATCACCACCGTACAGTTGCAATGAATGGAAAAATTAGATATAGAGACCAAAACCATTTTTGTATCAGGCTGTAAACATTTATTTCTGCTGTAAAGTTGAGCATCTTAATGTGGGGGTCTATGAGGATTGACTCACTCTTGGAGCCAGCCTCAAGTGGCCATTAGAGGAACTGCAGTTTTTGGCACTTCAGTTTTTGCTTCAGATTTCCACTCTGCAGGCTGACGTTTGATAAAGAATGGTAGCATGTAACATACCCTGTCGTGTTCACAACATGTTTCCACTGACCCCAAGTGGACAAAAAAATTATTGCAGGTTTAAGTGTGTACCTGTCTATTTGTCTGTCTAGGTGTGCTACCATGAGGCTTTGCCTTTGTGCTCCCGCTTCTTCCCCTACATGGCCCTGCTGCAGTCTCTAGTGCTGGTGGCCAGTGGCTCCTTCTGGCTCCACTTCCCCCACAGCTCCTCCCGCATAGAGCACTTCCTGGCCATCTTGGCAAAGTGCTGTGAGTCCCCGTGGACATCTCAGGCCCTGTCTCACGCTGCCCGGCAGGAGAGCATCCAAGAGATGGAGGTGGTAGAGGAGAGACGGCCACCCCAGCCTCCTCTTTCAACTTCACCTTCACTGCCAGTAACCCACACAAGACGGACAAGTGTAGACTCTGGCACAGACAGCCCACTTCTGAAGTGGTCAGATAGTGCATCATTCGCCGCACCTCCCTCCCCGTGTCCTTCCACACTCTCCTGTGACTCCACCATGACGTCTACATCCATCAGCTCCCAGGCACACTTTCCATCTTCGAAGCCCCCAGTCATGGTTGACAGTCCCAGGCAGGTGATCAGTCTGGATAAAAGTGATGGGGAACAGGCCAGGGCGCTGTTCGAAAAGGTCAGGAAATTTCGGTCCCACTGTGAAAGCTCAGATGTCATCTATAAGGTGAGAGATCCTCTAGTCTAGATAGTACTTTGTCTTTTCTCTGTTAGCAAACATTTTCTGTCCCAAAAAGTAAATGTTTTATGACGTGATGTTAAAGGACTTTATATGTACAGCAACCATCTGAGTGATGTTCTTGTGTTTCATCTCTTTGTTCATTATACCCTCTTTCATCTGTTCAGGTCTACCTGGCTCAGACGATATTCAAATTGCTGATGGTGACGCTGATCTTGAGTTACACCATCCCTCTCCTCAGTTCCCTCTCCTTCAACCACACCTGTCACCCTGAGGAGCAGGCCTTGGTGGGCTACACCACCTTTGAGTGCATCCATGTGCTGTCTTCCCTTCTACGCAAACTTATGGTAGCTTACCTGACCCTGCTGGGGCTGTATGGCCTGCTGAACTTTTACACCCTCGGCTGGATTTTACACAGGTTAGTGCATTTGGGGAAGCAGGGCAAACCAGTCGTAGGAATAAATGCTGTCACTGCACTCTGGAAACCATGTTACGTTACATTTGTACAATAATGTGGCGAATATGTTGAAACTCGTCAATGAACAGATGCTGATGTTTCTAAAAACAGGATGAATGACTCACAACACTGCAGGACTCTTTGCAGAAAAGAATTATTTATTGCACTGTGACGTACGTTTCAAGCTGTACGCTCTTAGTCAGACCGGTGCAATAAATAATTCTTTTCTGCAAAGAGTCCTGCAGTGTTGCGAGTCATTCATCCTTTCTTCATCTACGACTATCGACTCAGCACCTGCCCTTCCACAGTGAGATGTGTGTGTCTTTTGTTTGATTTGTTGTTTCTAAAAAACACCCAGTTTTGGAGGCACAATTGCTGCTGGAGATGCTGCTAATGCTGGGGCAAAAAGAATTAGTTTTCAGAAAATGAAGCTCGATCTACTGACGACACCGTTCCAGCACGAAATGTTGGACAGAGTTAGCGACTAGCTGGTGACCATAGTGAGGCTGCATTTTGATATGGTTAGGAAAAGATCACGTTTTAGCTTAAAATAATCACTTTTTGTAGCACTATCATGGCAAGAAATGCAGCGATCATGGCACAATCCCCAGCCGAACGCACAGCAATGGGTTGCTAAAAAACACCCACGTTTGGTGGCTAAAAAGCCACATGAAATGCAGCAATAACTCATTAAAATACAACTAGTTTTGTTGTTTGTTGGTCTCGAACTGTGGTCTGCTTGGCAGGTGTCTTGCATGGGTGACACACCATCCACCATCCCCTCCACCTCCAGGGGACAAAGTCAGCTCGTATACTACATCACTTTAGAAGCGTTGACGTGTTAAGTATGAAATTAAAGAATCAAAGAAAAGTAGTATGCCAGCAGTTTTTTCTTCTGATGACTAGACTGCAAATAAATACTAATTTTGCTCCACTTCCTCTAGATTCATGAATTAATTGCTGCAGGTTTCTACTTCCTACACGTTGATTTTCATAATTGATTATAAGGCTTTGAAACTTATCAGCAGCGCTTTGTAGTGCCTGGTTTAAAACATGTAAAATGTGCAGACAGCGTGAGGGGAATGTACGACAGTTGTACGGTCAAATAGGATGCAGGCTTATGAATAAATCATTTGTCACATTGTTTGAACAAGATAAACATATTAAATGGTTGATTAATAGCTTGTTGAGAGTTGAAGTAGACTACACAGGCTGTCGTTGTTCAAAGGGCTTTTAAACATAATAATGCCCATGATGTTGAGCATACCAGAGGCCTGATTATAGGATTAGTGTAATTCTGTTTTTTGGGTGACATTACATTCTGTGTGATAAATTTCTCATGTTGTTTTTGTGCTCTGTGCCCTACGTAGCTCTCTGCGGCAGTACTCCTTCCACTCATTGAAAGAGCTGTGCTCCCTGAGAGATGTCCCTGACCTGAGAAATGACCTGGCTTTCCTTTTACACATGTTAGACCAGTACGATCCTCTGCTGGCCCAGCGTCTGTCTGTTTTCTTGTCGCCTGTCAGTGAGAGCAGGCTGCTGGAGGAAAGCTTGGAGAGGCGCTGGGGGGAGGAGAAGCTGCATGCCATGACTAGCGTGGACGCAGAGGGCTGCTCCAGACTGCAGCTGGTGGCCCTGCCTCGCCTCCCTCCTGCCCTCTTCAACCTCAGCCAGCTTCAGGTCCTCAAACTGGAGCTCATCACAGATGCCAGGTTTACTGCACAGGTGGCCAACATGACATCACTCAGGTGAGTTTTACAGTAGTGAAGTCATGCTTTATATATTTAAACAATGCACATCAAATAAAAGGTTATACTTGACACTTAAAATAATGCATATGGATAACTCTGAACACTGTGATGTACACACACATTGTTTTTCGATGCATTTAAAGCTGGGGTACGCAGAAATCTGGAAAAGCAAAGAGACAGCAGACTGAAAAAATACACCCTCCTCCTGCAGCTCTCCTGTCTCTGTCCTAAGCCCCTCCCACCAGACAACCACAGGCATATATTGATTTAATTAATCATATTTCATTGTAGAGTTTCACACATCGCATCTGCAGCCCCTCCTTTTCCCATTGTCTCCCTCTCTGTTTATCAATTTAGATAAGAATTAGCTGCTAGTCACCCCATGGTCCCCCTGCCTCGCTCCTCACCACTGTGGATTGCTTCCCTGGGAGGAGAGCGGGCAGCAGCTCAGGAGGTGGACCCTTGGTTGTCATTTGGTCAGCACAAACCCCCAGCACTGGGTGTCACAGCAGGCTGGCAGCCAGCAGCAACACTGGTCTAACTTGTGTAATGGCAGCAACAGAAAGTTTGCTAATCCAGCAGGAAGTCAGGGCTGCCCAGTCCCCTAGAGCTGTGGTTTGTGCTGACTGGCATCCGTCTCTGGAGCTGGTGTCTGGTGTCCTCCCAACAAGGATATCTGTAGAATCAGGGAGTGAGATTAAGCACACACTGTGATTTGAGGCTGTAGTTAATGTTAGCTATATAAATGTGATCTTGAACCTGCAGCTGTGAGCCTTTAGCTCCGCTTAGCATAAGGCTAAACTATTAGCAATGCTTTCTCTCCATCTCTGACATGCTTAATTTATACTGATACTTGTTTTATTTCGTTTACTGTCAGACTCTCTTTGAGACTCTTTTTTCCTTCTTTGAGTTGCTTTGCAGTGTAGGCAGTTGTTGCCAATACTTGAATAGCAGCTTTCTCTGCAGGACTTCCCACCATTGAATCTGGCGTGCACTTGCATCTGCTTTTGTAGAACAGCGAACAGGAACGCCCCCTCTCTCTGAAATGACCTGTGATTGGCCAAAGTGTTTTTTCGGGCTAGATTTTCTAAAGCCTGAGGACAGAGCCAAGAGGAGGTGCAGATATCTAGTTTTCTCTCAGACCACTTGAATTACAACATAATCAAAGACACCAAAATGAAACTGCCTCCCTCCACTTTAAATAATCAATATAAAAGCAATCAATTCTTTGTTAGATCTGTAGGTAAAAATGCATTTTCTCCCATTTTTTTTACTTTAACAGTCTACGTGGGTGTGCGCACATTTACATACCATTTGTTATTTATTTCATTATGAACTATGCTATCTCCTATTTTTAGGTTTTGTTGGATATAAGCACATTAAGTTTTTTATTGTATCTTCCCACCACAGGGAGCTCCACCTCTATCACTGCACAGCAGCGGTGGATCCCAGCGCACTTGCTGTCCTCCAAGAACGCCTCGAGGCCCTCCACCTCACCTTTACTCAACCGTCAGAGATCCCCAGCTGGGCCCTCTCCCTCCGCAGCCTGCATGAGCTCCACCTCTCTGGCCGCCTCAGTAATGACGGTGGGGTGGGTCGCAGCTGGGCACTGGGGAGCCTCCGCCAACTACGTCACCTCCGTGTGCTGGTGATTCGGGGCATGTTACAGCGGATCCCTGGGGAGCTGTGTGAGGTGGCAGGCAGCTTGGTGAGGCTGGAGATCTTCAACGAGGGCACCAGACTGCTTGTGCTGACAGGCTTGAAGCGGATGGTGGACCTGACAGAGCTGCTGCTGCAGGACTGCCAGCTAGAGCGTCTGCCCTCTGCCCTGCTGGCTCTCACCAACCTGCGGACACTCAACCTGCAGCATAATAACCTGAGAACTCTGGAGGAGCTGCTGAGCCTGGCTCCTCTGCGACGTCTGTCTTGCCTCCGACTTGCCTACAACCGTGTTCTGGCACTGCCGGCCAGTGTTGGTGTGCTGCGAGGCCTGGAGCTCCTGGATCTGTCCAACAACCAGCTCCAGAGCCTTCCCCCAGCACTCTTCACTCTTCGCCGTCTTCGTAGGCTCCTGCTGGCTGGTAACCTGCTGGATGTGCTGCCTGTGGAGGTGAAGGCACTGCAGCTGCTCACAGAGCTGGACCTCAGTGGGAACAGAGTAGAGAGCCTTCCCCCTCAGCTCTTCAGCAGCTGTTTGGAGCTGCGCATCCTCAACGTGTCACACAACTCTCTGAGCTCATTACCCAGGGGCGTTGCAGCTTCGAGTCAGCTGTGTAGATTGGACCTGCGCAGCAACAGTCTGGGGGAACTACCTGCTGAACTGGGCTGCTGCTCCGGCCTGCATGGAGGTGGTCTTCAGGTGGAAGACTGGCTGTTTCTTACTTTGCCTCCCCATGTCAGGGACCTCCTGAGCCGTTCTTGCCCCCCCTCTGGTACATACTCAGAGAGTCATTCCCGGCCAGAGTCTGACAGTTTCCCATACTTCTCTCCCACACAGTGGAGCTTCTCCTCTGCTCTGGAATCACAGATATAAGACTCACTATCTTACTGCTAACACTGATAACATTCTGTTAGTGAAGACCTTTTGTATACTGATATGTAACAGGATTTGTGTTGGCGTACTTTTGGCAAAATGCTCATTAGCTGTTTTTTAAGAATGTTGTTTTTCCATTGGTTCTTTTCATGGTTTAACAGCCATGACTGTCTCATTTACATTTTAGCCCACAGAGTACACATCCTGCACATTTTTTATGCCACTAATAATTGAACTAATGAAGTGCCAATCAGTGGCTTGCGGGAAGATTCATGTATTTTTCCACTGAATGTGTCTGAGCGTGCACTTGTTGTCTTTACCTATGACCACCAGAGAACAATAAACACAATTATTTGTATATAATTTTATCTTGATCTGTGTGTTTTATGATTCATTTTGTTCCCTTAATTAGTATAGTTTGCTGTTAGGTACTCTTTTCAGGCTAAATAATTCCTCATCATGGACATCCCACATATTACAAAAATTGAAAAAGTTTGCCCTTCAGAGCTGAAGAGAAAGCCTAAAATGTAATTATGCTTTTTTTTTCAAGCTCAATGGTTCAATTATATACTTGTATATATACTGCATTATAGTGATGCGTTTATTTTATTGTGCGCAATTATTTATTTAATTCCATGACCCTCGTCGGCTCCCATCCACAGCCGAGCACTGCTGTATCCCGCTTTTTTAAACTGCGGTGGACTGCGGCACACTTTTCATCCAATCGCTGGCTGCTTTTGCCGACGGTCTTCTAAATTCACCAATCATGTCGACGCTCTCCGGCGGAGGCGGGACTTCCGGTTAGTCGTATAACCCAACAGAGGCCTCCTCCCCATGCGGTTTTGATCTGTAGGTGGACGCGCAGCTAACACCGTAAAGGTAAGAATACGATTTTACTGTTGCAACTAGAGAGTTTTCAAAACATTAACCTGTCGTCCAGGAAGTCGAAAATTACTTTACATGGCTAAAGTCACGAAGTGGCCACTCGTGAATGAAATAGCTTCCCTTATTGTTTGCTTTAGGATGCTAACTGAGCTAGCTAGCACTTTCTAGCGTAGCGGTAGCGTCGGTTAGCTTGACGCAGTGCTGTTCCGCACATTCGTTCATAGTAAGTGCGTAGCCTTTTCATATCAACGATAATGTCTTCTTTATTATAACTTATACTTTGTCTCCGTATTTGTGTAGTTCAGCTGGGTAGTTAGCAAAAGGGTTTTGGCCGTATAGTAAGTTAGCTTGCCACGTTAGCAACAGTTATGCAACACAATAGCATTCCAGTATTGTGAGTGGCTCAGAAGCTAACCGGTTTGCTAATCCGACAGCGTTGGCGAAACTCCAACGCTAGGCTCGATCAGAGTTTAATTTGATATAGTACGTGCATGCCAGAGGGCAGATTTTCGTGTATATCTAGTTTAATACTTCTCTCTCAGTTATTTACATATTAGCTCGGATAGCTCACTCACTGGTCTCATATCTTACAATGGGTGTGCGGAGTAAACACAGTAATGCTCAGTGAAGCGTTCACGTTGTTCATCATCATCTTGCAATAAATCCGTGGAGACAAACACACCTTTGCTCACACATGTTATGTAAATGTATCTGGTGATACCTGGCGCAAAGATTGGCAACAACAGCTGGGCTCTGTGAACAGCCTCACATGTAAACTCAGAAAGGGGGAGTGAGCCCAACTATTGTAGACGACGATTGAATAGTTGAATAGTAACTCTCTCTCTCTGTTTATGTTGTTCTAGACCGACACAATGGCAGAGAACGACGTTGAGAACGAGCTGCTCGACTACGAAGAGGATGAGGAGCCCCAGGGAGCCCCTGAGAGCGCAGCGCCCGCAGGGAAGAAGGAGGTGAAGGGGTCCTACGTTTCCATCCACAGCTCTGGTTTTAGAGACTTTCTGCTCAAGCCAGAGCTGCTTCGCGCTATCATCGACTGTGGTTTTGAGCATCCATCTGAAGGTGAGGGACATTTGGTTGTCTTCAGTGGCTGTGTGTACCAACCAGTAAATATGATGAACACTTTTGTTCAAGTGGGGTATTGTTAGTTACTTTTTAATGCATTTTACTTATAGGCACCTTTCAAAGCAATCAAGGACACCGTACAAGACACAGTCATAACAAGCAGCAGTGTATCCATAGATCATAAAATCAAACAACTCAGTAATATACAGTAAATGTTGATGAAATGGCTGGACAAGAATCAAACTATAGTTATGACATACGCACAAACTCATCATGATTACAGTCATCATCAGCGCAAGTCCCTGTCAGTATGTTTGCATCACATTAGAGAAAATAGATTTGTGCCAGTCTGACTAAAACCAGACTTTTAAAATACATGTAAACACCAAGTCCAACTGAAATCTTATTCATTTTCTTAAAGTCAGACTAACACACCCAGGTAAACTCGATTGGGAGGTGAATTGCTCCTGCATGTATACAGTCAACCAGCCCCAAATTGGCCTAGGTGCTCTGGGCGTGCTCCACAGTTTACACCCAAGGCCTTGACCTGAAAATCAAATAGCATTAAATGAGTAACAGAAGAAGATGCTGGTAATAAACACGGCGAAATCTGCACACAGAACTGTGTCTTTTTGGATGGACGAGCTGACAGACGATCAGCTGAAGGAGTTAAATATTTTAGGAGGAGGAAATAGTGGCCGAACAGCTGGACGACACTTGATTGTTTGGTCTGTGCCGTAAAAGGGTCAACCGGCAAAAGGTCCAATACAAACAAGCTGAAAGGTGACATACCGCCATCTGTCGTAGTGGAGTCAGACATACTTAAGTGAGTAAGTCCCCTCCTGTGTTTGTATACTGGGACAAGGACAGTAGTCCCATTAACTGGCCTAGTTGAACTATAATAGTAGCTCAGCTTAACTATGCATGTAAGCGTACTGAGTGTGTGTCAACATTAAGTCAGACCGAATATACCAGCTTGAAAAGGTGTGTTTTCAGACGGTATTTTAAGGTGGAAAGGGAGTCAGTAGTGTGAATGTCATGTGGGGGAGAGTTCCTAAGGTGGGAGGCAGAACATCTAGAACCCATGGTAGAAAAGTGGGCAGATGGTGATGGGAATTGGATTGCAGAAGAGGATTTAAGAAACAGGAGGGTGTGTAGATGTGAAGGAGTTTCATTAGAAAGTTTTTTTCCTGTACACAACTTACAGGATCTGTATATATTTGAGTGTCCCATGTAAGGATACGAGCAGGGTTCCTGCATGTCTGGACACACTGTACAACAACTTGAAATACTGGCTGTTCTAATGAAATGTGTACGCACTGGCTTAAATCTTCTTTTTATGCTTTTCCTTTAGTCCAGCATGAATGCATCCCACAAGCTATCCTGGGCATGGACATCTTGTGCCAAGCCAAGTCTGGAATGGGCAAGACAGCTGTGTTTGTGTTGGCCACACTGCAGCAGATTGAACCTGTTGATGGGCAGGTGAGTGCGAATGTTCAACACACTTGGTCTGTGCTGCAATGATTAACCAACTATTTGGTTATCGATGAATCATTCCAGTTATTATATAAACAAAAGAGCTGACGTTCGCTAGTTTCATGCTTCTTGAATGTTAAAATACTATCATACATGACAATAAATGGAATAGCTTTGGATTTTTGGGCTGGATTAAACATACCGTTTGAAAACAGAAACTTGGGCTTCAGGTAGAGATGTGCAACTGATACCAAAACTCTGAAGGTTGTTTTGCTTTGGAAGCTTACCTTTTCAATAGATTGTGTTGTATATTTTTGTTATCCTAAAGGTGAGCCAGGGCTGCACAAGTAATTAAATATAAATCACAATTACATTTTTTGCTTTCCACTAGGGCTGGGCGGTATGACCTAAAATTCATATCACGGTATAAATCGAATCCCTTCATGGTAACGGTATATATCGCGGTATAAATTTAAGTGTAAAAGTTATAATAGAAGTGTTTCTGAATGGGTTTTGTAGTCCCTTAGCAAAGCTAAATTGATTTAAGAAAAAAAAAAAAGAAGAAGAAAACAACAAAAGCAAAGATATAATGTATTTTTTTAGAGCATTTATTGTGCAGAATGCAGATCTCAAAATTAAAGCCCAGTACTCTATGGTGCAAAATGTCCCCTGGGATCTATATCAAAAGGTAATTTGCTTCTTTTAGCAAAATCTTTAATGACTGAGTTGTGTTTTTTCCACCTGGACCTTTATGCTCTGCCATTTCTCCTCTAATCATCAGGCTGTAACCTGTGACAGTCTGCTATGATACCACAACTATCACACATTCACATATATGGAGTTTTTTGTGCAGCCCCTAGCGTCACATAGGTTTACATTACCAAAAGTTTATGACAAAATCTCCTGCCGAAAACCAACTCCCGTGTGTGCATGGCGAGAGAGGAGAGGGAGAGACGCTGTGCTGCTGCCAGAGGAGACACTGAACGAGTTCCCTCTGAGCGGTAAGTCGCTTAAAGAGTCTGAGAAGTCCAGGCTGTTCATAAAACATTAACTCTCTCACTCACAAGTTCTCCAGCAACACATGTTGCACGTGCTACGCTAAATCATGGACGTGAACCAGCTCCTCTTGCTCCGCTGTCTCTGTGCTCGCAGCCATTTTCACACTGAGGCAGGTGCGGTGACGTCATCGACGATAGGATGGTAGAGCGCAAATCTCTACCGTGGGCCAAATTTATATCATTTCTACCATCTACCGCATATACCGTGCAGCCCTACTTTCCTCAATTACATGAACACAATGGACTCCAATATTAACAGGCATGCTCCGCTTGTAGTAAACACAGCTGCATATCAAATCAAGTGCTTCCTAACAGCCATCCTCCACTTTTGAAGAGCTACGTAGCACCCTGCAGAGGCAGCTGATGAAAGACTTAACTGAAACGTTGCAACTGCTGATGGGCTGCCATCTGTTCATCAAGCGTTGTTTAGAAAGTATTGCGGTTTTAGGAGCCGACAAATCATACGCAAAAAGTGTATGGGATTTGTGTCTGCACTGCAAAGCAACGCCGCTTGTTTAACCACCTGAAAAATCTCTGCAGTCGGCAGTATGATGAATGCATGAAGGTCAAGGAGAATAACATCGTTAACACTGCCTCACTGACTCCTGGTCCTTGTCCAGCGTCAACTCAGACATCCTTGACAGCAACACCACAGCAGTACGTACTGTGACTGTCGTAAATAAACAGTACAGTAGTGGATATGTTTTATATAGGAAAAGCTCTGAATTCAGATGAAGAAGAACGTTATTCTAAGTCTTCATTTGATGCAAAAATTTGATTAGCAGGCATGTAGCACAAGGTGAAAGTGAAAGCAGTGCTGTCTTGATTTAATCATGGGTAAAAGGCTTAGTACAATATTGATATTTTGCTTCTAGGAGATGTGCTGTGACTAAGGACCAGTCTTATTTTGATGCATCAACATGGAAGTGAAAGCAGTGCTCTGGTTATTTTAGGTGTGAAACTGCAGTAGAAATGTTTTTTTCCTTTTTAAAACAATAACTGTGTTCTCAATGTTGATCAAATTAATTGTGATTATCATTTTGGCCATAATCTATTGTATGCATTTGGCATTTGTTTTCAGATTGATGTGTGTATCTGCCATCTGTAGTGTGGTGATGTCATGATGTTCAGAGGATGAGACACAATGGTATCAGGAGCAGGTTGGCACATGGAATGTGTTCTGAGTTTGTGGCCAGAGTAGGGCGAAACAATACAAGGGCTCTGTCAATTAGACCCACAGCAGGAGGGGAACGTGAGCAGCAGAAAGGTGAATGTAATATTGAGACAGCTCCGTCTGCTCCCGGGACCAGCTCAGTTTTTGTGTCACAGTAAAGCTATTTTACACTGAGCTCTGAAGAAGCATTATTGTCTTTATTTGAAATTAGACCAGTGTGGGTAAATTTCTAATGCAGGTGGTTAGAGAAAGGATTATTATCTGACGATATCAGCTACATTTGAGGCAGCACATCAGAACAAAAGCATCACAGATTTAATAATAGCACACAGGCGTGTTAAACTTTAATTGCATGCACATGAAACAAAAGGAAAAACTATTTAAAACATAGAGGTGTTATGGCGCTTCGCCCCATGTGGAAGGGTTGCTGTAAGTTTTGTAAACCACTAGATGCCACCGTTTGCTGCACTTGAAGCTTCAAGTTTAATGCACAAAAAAATGATCGACATCAAGAAAACAACAGATCGATTAATCTAATAAATACTTGCGAGTAATTGCAAATAAATGCAGCATTTTCATGGATTAGGTCAACAAAAAGTGACTATGAAATTGGCTTACTGTCAGAAACAGGCATTTGTTTGCTCATTAAATCGTTCAGTGACTAACTTTAAAACCTGAAACCTGCATTATGGAGAGCCCACACGTCCTCTTGCACTGGCAAAGGGTGGGGTCAAAATGTGTTACTCGTGCTGTCTAAAAAGAGTATCAGGGCGCATCTAATTTTTAGGATGCACAGTGTCTGAATCAGTGTTTTCTGTTTGTCTGCTCCTCAGGTGTCTGTATTAGTCATGTGCCACACGCGAGAGCTGGCCTTCCAGATCAGTAAAGAGTATGAGCGTTTCTCCAAGTACATGCCCACGGTAAAGGCTGCAGTATTCTTTGGCGGCATGGCCATCAAGAAGGACGAGGACGTCTTGAAGAAGAACTGCCCTCACATCGTGGTCGGAACGCCGGGCCGCATCCTCGCTCTCACCCGGAGCAAGGCCCTCACCCTGAAGAACGTCAAGCACTTTGTTCTGGATGAGTGCGACAAAATGTTGGAGCAGCTAGGTGCGTTCTGTTGTCTGAATATTGGCTGACATGATCAGTTCTTATTGACTCCATCAGTCTGTATTAATCTGTACGACTCTGACCTCTCTTTGTGTGACAGACATGAGGCGTGACGTACAGGACATCTTCAAGATCACACCCCACGAGAAGCAGGTCATGATGTTCAGCGCCACACTGAGCAAGGAGATCCGACCGGTCTGCCGCAAATTCATGCAGGATGTAAGTGATCAATGAAGGTTTCTGAACACAAACTGCTTGGGCATCGTAGCTGCTGCACATTTGAATTTTAGATGCTTTTCACATGTTGCTACTGTAACTCATCAAGTTTAAATCTCTGTCACGTCCTCCGGGACAGCCCATGGAGGTATTTGTGGACGACGAGACCAAACTGACACTCCACGGCCTGCAACAGTACTACTGCAAGCTGAAGGACAGCGAGAAGAACCGCAAGCTCTTCGACCTCCTCGACGTGTTGGAGTTCAACCAGGTAAAGTGATGGAGATATTGCATGACCGTCCCTATAGCCATTAGCATGTTGTATTACCTGAGTGTTTCCTAGTTTTAAGAATTGTCAAATATAGGAGCAAATATGTAAGAAAAAAAATTAGTCTTTCTATTACTTATTGACACCCTGTAAGCTTTTTCCACAGTTGTAATGTGGGATTACAGAACTGGAAAAGTTGCTTTACAAGAAATCTGTAAAATAAGTTCAACAATCCACCCAGCAGCACCTCCTGAAGAGAACTGATTAGCTCTCTTTCTTTAGTTTAGCTCAAAAACAAATGTGTAGCACCTTGGTAGCCCAAAGGTTAAAGTGCATGTCACATAACCACAACATCACTAGGTCAATGCCCCCATCACTCTACCATACTGTCGTGCAGGGAGTCCTAGCTTAGGAGTGATTAAGTAAAATTCTCAGCAACTCTGATCAAGGAAGAAGCAGAAACTTTGACCTTTAGTGAGGAGGTGTGGTGATGCATTCTTTTAAAAGGTGTAATTGTGCTTTTGTGAGCCAGCAAGGTGTGGCCCAATGGAAATAAAGTAATTAGCATCACAATATGAGACAGTTAAAACGCTGTAAGTGTTTGTGTGATCACTGCCGATGGAGGGGTGAGAGACACCCATCACTGCTGCAGTGTTCCAGTTGCTGGTTCTCTCAGTGTCGTAAGCACTTTCACTTCATTAAATCTTTCACCTTAGGAGCTCTCTTTAAGGTCCAGTGCGTAGGATTGGAGTTGCATCTAACAGTGAGGTTGCAGATAGCGAGAAGACTGAAAGTAAAGTTAGGAAAACGTGAATGGCCCCATCTCGAATCAGGGTTTGGGTTGTCTGTTCTTAGCTAATGTAGGAACAACATCATAGACTCTATGGAAGAGCAACCGTATCGGATGTGGTTATAAATGGCTAATTCTTAACTAGGAAAAAAAATGTTATTTTCAGGTGATTATAAACCAATGAAAACATAGTTATATATCCAGATTCATGTTCCTAAATCCTGTACACTGCTCCTATAAGCGCTAAGATGCATCCTGAATAACTTCTATCTTTACCAGGATCAAGTCTAAACTGTAAGAGGAATTTTTTGTACAAATGAAATAAATGAGATACAACATGAGGGCTGCACAATTAATCACGTATTCATCACAATTTTCTTGCCACAATAAATGAACATTTTAAATATGCTGTTGTTAAATATGTGTGTAAATTTGTTGTGCTCAGTCTTTGAAAAACTTCTGAATGCTGCATCATCTGCTCATGAGCCATCATCATCCACTGTTTGGAAGTGCTCTAGATTTATGAGAGAGTAAAGAGTGCATGGGACTTGTTTTCGCACTGAAATAACCAATGCAGTCGCACTCCATTGGCCTTTCATTTGATTCCATTCTGTAAAGGCATAGCTAATTTTAATTAGCCCACATTTTGGGTACAGTTTTGTTTATAATTTGCGTGTGTAAGATGCAATGTGAACTAGACCAGTCTTGTTTTAATGCAAAGATTTGTACATTAGCAGGAATGTAGCACAACATGAGTGTGAGCAGATTATTAAATGCTAAAGTGCAAAGAAAATATTTTTTCCCTAAAATCAACTAAACATTATCATGGATCAAAATAATTGTTTTAATCATTTTGGCCGTAATTGTGTAGCCCTACATCGTGCGAATTAGTGATCTTTTAGATGTGCTGGTGGGTTGATTCTTGTTGAACTGGCTGCTACCTGTAGCCTCACATTGAACGTAGGCATGAACCTTGAATCAAGCTTCCCATCTTGCCAGAAAGTTAATAAGTGCATTTCCCGAATTATCTTGACCATTACTTTAAAGCTACTCAGTCGCTGCAATAAAGGCCACTGTAATTTTAAGTTTCCTAATTGAAGATCTGAAGGAAAATCCTCACAAGTCAAACTAGTGTTTCATGTTTCCACCTCAGCAGCTGTAATTCAGTGCCTTTGCTTCTCCTCTAGGTGGTGATCTTCGTCAAGTCAGTGCAGCGCTGCATCGCTCTGGCTCAGCTCCTGGTGGAACAGAATTTCCCTGCCATCGCCATCCACAGGGGAATGGCTCAGGAGGAGAGGTGAGACACACATCCTCCTCTTACATACCTCCTCTCATAAACATATGCTCCATTGAGCTCTGAATGTTAAGTATGTTTATGGAGCATGAGGCTTCATCAGTTAACTCAACACATCATTGCCTTCAAAGGGGGATACAGTCCAGTAATGTCTGCAGCAGCTGTGTTGATAATTCCCCTCCACCCCCGTCTTACTCCGCAGGCTGTCTCGCTATCAGCAATTCAAGGACTTCCAGAGGCGGATCCTGGTGGCTACAAACCTCTTTGGCCGTGGGATGGACATCGAGCGAGTCAATATCGTCTTCAACTACGACATGCCAGAAGATTCTGACACCTATTTGCACAGGGTGAGAACTGCAGAGGGGAAAGAGCTGCACCTGTTTTTTCCCCTTAATGTTTGTTCGGTGTAGCTTCTCGGTGTTCTGGGAAGTTGGTTTAGAGAAGTTTGTTTTTAAGAGGCGCGCTATAACCTGCATGATTCTGTTACTTCTACCGAACACTAGAAGACTTTGAAAAGACTTTGTAGATGTGAGAAGGTGTCAGACTTTGTCCTGTTAAAGAAATGTGAGGTTTTAATCACACACAGAAAGATTTTGCAAAGACATGGGATCTTACAGAGCAACTATTTGTAAGACTACAACCAAATTCCTTTTGAGATTATGTCTCATCCTGCCCCATACGCCGAACTCACTGTAAGAACTATGAACACGTCGACAGTATTCCTGTTGGTTCCATGAAGAAACTGTATTTGCGAAACAAACTTAACCTTTTGGATTTTGAAGTCTTAACGAGCCTCCTTTGGATAGCTGCAATGTTTTAGTGGAAGGAGACCATTGGAATTAGAGGTTGAAAGATTCAGATATTAAGATTTCTCACTAAAATAGGTGCTGGATGGTGGATCAGACACGTGACAAGTTGAACACTGAGTCTCTTGGTCACATCACAACTCCATCAGCTTCTCCTCCTTTTCCACATTAGAAGAGAACCAAGACTTGTTCACGTTCTTGCACCGTGACCTCAACAGAGTTTACTGTCTACCCAGTTTACTGCATCCACTTGGGTGCTGGAGAGAGCACAGCTATTGGTTGTTGATAATGTTCATGTCTTCAAACGTCACTTTTAGCTTTAGCTGCTCAATTAAGACCGAAATTGTAATTACACTGGGCAATGTTGAGATCACGATTATTGAACATGAATACTCCTCGACTTTGGAAACACTATTCATTGACTGAACATTTAAAACTTTAAAAACTGGATTTTTTTTTTAAACGTTGTAAACGTCTAAAAATGTAGAGAAATGAAATATTTATAAGAAATATAAGCATGGTGCAAAAGAGCAGAGGGAGACCCCGCACTGTTGGCAGAACAGCCTTGGACTGTGATCATTGATCATGATGTTCAAATAAACACAAGAAGTTTGTGCTCTAGAGAAAGGATCAGCACTCAGTGAATAACCTCCTAAGCCCTATGATAAGCTATTCTGGCAAGGCTTAACTATACAGACCAGTGAGCAGTGATAACTAACATGTCTTTGGGGTCATCAGGTGTGAACGTCCTTTCACCAGTGTTTTGTCTAGTTGGTCTCACGACACCTGCAGGAGGCTAGACAGTGATCTCTGATGTCCCAGAGACACTCCCCTAGTGCCAGGTCTCACTGCTCCCTGCACCAACCCAACAACCTCCTTAACCTTACTTACACATGGCTTTCTCAGCCCAAACAGCACTGCCACCTTCAATAAACCCAGGCTCCGTTCATGCGAGCTCCAGGTAGTGACCGTGCCGATACTACCTTTCCTAGCACATTCACCATACCCTATTTTACATGCTACATATCATAACTCCAATATAAGCTAAAGTTAAAGGAGATAGAGAAGATAAACTCACAGGCTTTCTCAGCCCAAACAACACTGCCACCTTCAATAAACCCAGGCTCTGTTCATGCGAGCTCCAGGTAGTGACCGTGCCAATACTACCTTTTCTAGAACATTCACCATACCCTATTTCACACGCTACATAGCATGGTCTCAAAAAAAAAAAAAAAGGGACTCAAATAGGCCATCTAATGTATTCAAATTGATTTCATGCTTTTTCCCTGGTCGTCTGAATAATCAATTTGTTGCTAGCTTTCAAGAAGTAAACACTAAGCGCACCGCTGTACAGGAAAGTTGTGCACTGGATTCATAACACAAGACAAAATGAGAGCATATTGTGAAATGTAATGCGGCGCAGTCATCTTGATTATCTTGTTTCATGACCGTTGGAAGCCAAGAACGTAATCAAAAATTAAATTTGACAAATCCCCAAGGCCTACTATTTACTTGAGCCAAGCCTAGAAACATACAACCATGTTAAACATGTTTGATTTTATCAAAACTTTAGACGAAAAAAAAAAAGACTTAAGTCTGTTCTGATGAGTTTATAACCACCTTACACCAAGCTATTTATCACAGGAGTGCTCACCTACTGAGGTAAAACTGTTATGCCATTCTAGCAAAAGGTCATTTGGTGTGAGGGCACGGTGACGCATTCACGATTGCAGGCGCGTGACTATTCCTTGATGAAGTTACCTTCATGTTGCATGTGAGCACTGCGAGTGTGATGACGCAGGAAGCTAGCTTGCCAGCTAATGTCAACTAGCCTACTAAAAGTTACAGCTAAATATAAAGTTATTGCTACTTTTTTATGATCCCTGCCAGTCTTCCAACTTACTGTCAGCCAGGCAGTATCTCTCATGTTGGCAACTAACAAACAATATCGGGTGGTTAAACTCAGCATAAATCAGTGTCTCCTCCTCAGTGTTGTATCGTAGGCAGCTGGACTTCAGTTCTTAATTTCAAGACTGAAGAAGCATCTTGGACAAGAGGTGAAACTTCAAGAAACTCAAGCGAGTCCAGTTGCACATGATACAGCACTTAGGATTACCATGACCTGGATGACAGAGTCTTCACCAACAGTGTCTCCTCCACACATGCGACTTTGCAGTTGTTGATGCTTCAACTTTGCCTGTTAAAGTTCACCCAAGTTGAACTCACTCGATGCAGAGATGCAAATTTATTTTTATTTGCCCCTTGTTTCCCATTGAATGGAAGTGAACAGGAAGCCAGTATTTGCCTGTGTTAATTTCGCTCATGTGTGACCGCACTGCAAGTCCGTCATTAGTCCCTCATTGTGTGAAGTATTACATTTTTTGGTGAATCATGTGTTTAGGATTAAACTCATTCAGGCCTCCTCTGCTTCCGTCAGGTCGCCCGTGCTGGTAGGTTTGGGACCAAAGGCTTGGCTATAACCTTTGTGTCAGACGAGACAGACGCCAAGACTCTGAACGACGTGCAGGACCGCTTCGAGGTTAACGTGGCCGAGCTGCCAGATGAGATTGAGATCTCCTCTTACAGTAAGCCTCTCCACTTCCGAATGCCTGTGATGCTTGATGTTCTTAGTGCAGTCTGTTGGAATGATTGTGATTTTTGGATTAATGAGTTTACTATGAAAGCAACACTGCTAATGGTCGATGTTCTGTTTTCGCTGGCTGTTTAATCCAGTGAGATCTTGTCATCTGAAGATTGCCCCTCACATAATCAGCTGCTGTAATAAACTTTTAGAGTCCCCTTGGCAGCTCGAGGCAGCAGTTGTTGCTGCCATGTAACTCCCATCAAATGGAAACTGCCTTTACATGTTTAACCTGTTGCTGAAAAGTTGGTATGCTCAGCTGTTGCTAATCACGCTGAACCTCCACATGCTCATGTCTCTCCTCCCTCTGTCCCTTTGCAGTCGAGCAGTCCAGATGAGTCCTCCGGCCGAGCAGCAGCCTCCTCTTCATGGATCTCGTGTCTTGTATTTGGACGTAGACGTATTTCACTGTTGGTTTGAAAGCTCTGCTCGTTCCCTGTGTTCACCAAACATTTATTTTTATTGTCAGTTTTTTGGGGGCGGGGGGTATGGTTGATTTTAATTTGTCTTTTACTGTCTTTCTTTTTTTTTGCTTAATGAAATTAAAACTTTTTATAAAATGCCATTTTTACTGTTGTGGTCTCTTGAGAGGCTCATCATGTCTCTACTCCATTCGCATTAATGTCAATCTCCAGCAGAGCTTCAGGGAAACGTATAGGAAAAGTAGTTCTGAGGAACATGTTCAAGTGATTTTTAGCCCTTTTTTAATGTTCGGACTAGTTTGTATAGGAAGATTTGTGTCTCTTGTTTTTCCCCCCACTGTAACAGATGATCTTTAAAAAGTCATGTAGTGACAGTTCAGTACATTTTGGCTCACATGGCAGCTCTTTCTTTGATTTTCCAATTGAATGCCTCCAATAAATGAAGTCACCAAGTGGAGTCCTGGTGGTGAATGTGCCAGTTTTTATGTTAAGTGTCATGAGCACACTAGATAATGAAATTACTGATGCTTAGTGTGTCTGCTAATGTCATTTTGGAGTTTTGGAAACTATTTCACACATCACAAAATGTCATAAATGGTACTGGACTTTGTGTTTAGTGCTAATTAGCAAATGGAAGCACAGTGACATGGTGTTGCAGATAAAAACATGGTGTCTGCAGGCCATTAAAATGTATGAAGTTCAATTTTTAAAATAAAATTATAGGCCTTTAAAGTCATTAAATAGGCTTAAATTTTAATTTGTGAGGTTAAAGTCAAACATTTGATCAAATTTCACCTATCAATCATTTACTTTCCATTAAAATTAGTCAAACTGCCTGAATGTCCACATTTCTCATGCTAAAAATTATTAAACTTAACACTGAACGCAATGCTATCTTTGTACCTGTACTTACCTGTTGACAAAATGTAGATGTGCATAGTATACGACATTTTCATGGTATGGTAACCGTCTCAAAGTATTGCTGTTTCACAGTATGCCAGTATACGGTACTGCACAATTATTAGTTATAACACTTAAAGGAATGATAACAAATGCTGTATTACTATGACAATTTTTGTTATGAAAGTGTTAACAAGTCTCCCTTTTAAAAAAAAAAAAAAAAAAAAAAAAAAAGAACAAATATAGGTGAGATTTTTTTGACTGGTTGCATTTTTTCCCATTACTGTAGGTAAGCAAATGAACATGGTATCAATTTTTATACCTTAAAACCTGATACTGCTGCAACACCGAACCTGCTTCACTCTAATACCCATAATGCCTGCATAGACACTGACCCCTGCACAGAAGCTATGAAGGGACAGAAGTATTTGAATTTTAACAGCCAGTGAATATTTAATAAATTTTAACACCACTAATTTGTACTTTGAAAATGGTGTATCTGAATTAATTTGTTCTGAATTGACCTCTTAACCTCCTGACGCCCTGCGTCCTCATATGAGTACATCACATTTTGTGTTTGCTGCACTTTATACTTAATTGTACGGGCCCATCCCAATACCCCCCCTTAGCCCTACCCCTACATTTGTGCGTTCCCACGAGGGTTAGTGGTGTCCCAATTCCTTTTTGCGTGTAGGGGTAGGGGGCATAACGAGGGATAGTGGGTGTGAAACTAGCCCTTTGGAGCGAAGGATTTCAGATGCTGACTTGCCACCGAGGGGTAGACATCGCCATGGCTACCACCGAGCAAGAGACGGGGAAAAAAAGTTCATACATAGCTAACGTTACCGTCATCAGGTTGCTTGTTAGCTAGCTAGCTAGCTCGCACTATCTGGCGTCTGTCATCTGTCCTGTTCTGCAAAATTGTCGGACTTTTCACATTATGATAACATGCCAGCTAGTATAACTATGCTGCCTCATAATGTTAGCCGGTTAGCTAGCTAGCTAGCCAGCAGAAGTCCCCTGTCGTCTGTCGTTCATCAAACGAAGCATGCTGAATGTGGCAAACGCGATCTGTTGGATGAATGAGACTCCATTGTAGATGTTGGTTGGAAATGTAGATGGCTCGCAGCCTCCTGTTTAAAATAGTTACGACGCAGTGACGTAGTGAGTGGTGTCCCAAATCCTAGGGAAAGATTTCAACCCCTACCCTTCGTTGCTTCATTTTGAGGGCCAAGGGGTAGTGGACAAGGAGGGGTATTGGGATTGGGCTTTAACTTAGACCTGTTGTCCTTTTTCATGGACACTTTTTTGTGCCATCTAGTGGCAGCAAAAGCACAATACACTGTCAATACTCCATGTAAAAACAAGATGGCCGCCATCTCTGCCAAGTCAGACTGCAGCCAATCTCGAAACAAAAGTGGACAAGATCCAAAACCTGATCTTATTTTATGATTGAAACTTGTTTATTTATGATTAATAATGTTGGTAAATTGATACGGCAACAAAGTTGAATTTTAGCAACAACCTAAGACACTGTTAATCAGGAAGCACTCATTTGAAGACTTTATTATTGTCTCTTTTGTTAAGACATTGGGACTTAAGTTCTTTATACTTGTCGGGTCCTACTGATCCCTACTGCTTGGAAAAATTTAAAAAGCATACCAAACAAAAGTTCAGGTCTCAAGATTGGAATTTTAAAAACTAATTTGATTTTTTTTTCAGTGTTCACAAGTTCAAATCCAAAAATCAAAGTTTAATAATTAAAAATAACAAGAAAAGATTAAGGCTGCTCAAATTTGACCGATCAAATTCAGATCTAAAGATTAAAGTTGGAAAAATTCAAATAGCAACATCCAGGCTATGTTATGTGTTCACACCAACCATGATGCAAAGTTTCACATTGCGTTATTCGGGCTAGTTTGATTGCTAGAAAATTTAGTGTTGACTTGCTTCATACATACGTGAAATCGCTGAATCAATAAATGAACTTCCGCTGCATCATACACCCGGAGAATCTCAATGCTGATTGGCTATCCAGCGCGAATTGGTCGCTAGTTCAGATTTTTCAACTCTTGCGAATAAGTAAATGACGCAAAATCACGCTACTTGCTTCATTTATGCACTGTGCCACCTGCCAGGAATTTGTTTAATCTCGTCTTTACATACACTTGCACAAGTTACTTAATTCGCACCCGGTGTGAACACAACATAAAACAGGATAGCAAACTACCTCGACAATGTGACCAAACACAAGTATGATGCTGAATATATTAAACTGCGTGGACCTTGAACTAAGGAGAAATCTGGACTCCTTGGCTGCACCAGAGGGAGGCCACTGATCTAACACAATGGGACAGTTATGACTTTGGTAAATGCTCGACACCGAGTGAGGAAGTGAAAATGTCTTTATTAAAAATGCGAAATGATGAACTCACTCCAACTCTTAAATCCAACCAGTTTCCAACAGAAGTCGTTGTGTGGAACACGTGAACATTTATTTTAATATGTAATCTTTCAAAGCATGACTTTATTATTACAGATGGTATTAATGTACACTAGAAGACATACAATCATCATGCTTTCAACTTGGCACTTAATGCTCATAAAGGATCTGAACCCTGCTCTGTTCAGTGCTAAACTATACGTGGACTACTTCAGTATAACTCGGTAAACGGATTGGCCCTTATACAGCAGATAGAACTACAAAGAAAGGTAACAATGCATCTGTACATAGCTGCTCTATAGTGTCCTTTAACAAAACTACACATACAGTACCAAAACCACAGCATCTACATAGGCAAATAGCATCTTGTTAATCACCTGTAAAAAGTTCAAAGGTTGTCAGGCTTCGAGTTTTTTACCTACAGAAGCCTACTGTAGCCGAAAGATGGTAGAAAATGCAAATATTTTCCAGTTTCACATAAAAACTGACATCATGTCTAAGCCACTATTTTATGGCACGAAAGAAAACACATCTTTGAAATGTTAAAATGGTGATTTAAATAATTTCACCCACTTAAAAATGTGTAAAAATCAGTTTGAAATGACCTCTCAGTCCCTCTGTGTCACCTTTGAGATAAAAGGTCATGAACCAAGGCTGTCGTAAGGTGCGTGGACTTGAACACGTGTCCCAGTTGAGTGAGACGCTCAAGTTCTTCAGTCATAGTAAAGGATTTTGGCCACAACAGTTACAGAATAATACAAAAGTCCCCTCTTTCAAAATGTCCTCAGATACAGGTTCTCATTGGCCTCTGCAGGGCCGTGTCGCTCCTCTCCGCCTCTGACAGTGACGTCAACTGACAACGCAGCCTTCATTTCTCAGAAACAGTCACCACTTAAACACGAGGAAGCATGAGTTATTGTTTTGTGTCAGTGAGCCTGCATGCTGCTCGATTACAGGCCAGATTTGGGCACCAGAGCGGTTCCACCCGCCAGTCACAAATTACATGTTTACCCCAGCACACGCAGTTTTCAATTTTTATTTTTACAGCAAAACCAGAGAGTGGCTGATTTGCTCTCGCCGCCCCTCCGAGTCAGGATTGTAATTTGCGCAGAATTAGGCGGTCGACGTCTCGGCGCCAGAATCCCAGGCTTGTTCTTCTGGTGCTTGCTAAATGTCTCAGTCTCTTGTGGAGGCGAGGCAGGGGATGAGTCCAGCTGTGTAAACAACCTTTGACATATTCCCTCGCTAATGCGCACAAAGCCTCGACCAGTCAGGTTCAACTCTTTTTCTAGTATGCACCACCTCTTCTCCTGTAGCCTTCATCATCCATCATTAGATACGGCTCTCTGACCGCTGTAACCTCCAGGGTCAAGCCCTGGATCTGTGGGAGTCCTTCTCTCCTTCTTGTGGCTGACAGCTCTCAGCTGTTTTGTCCCCGTTCAGCCATGCTGAAGCTCCAAACATAGCAGCTCCGCCTTCCCTGGTGGCAGGCCGCTGTGTCATCATGTCTGTCTCAACAATAAATACCAGTGAATAAATACCATAAAAAGACACAAGCCACACTCCTGCGAGAACATCTGAGATGCTCCTCCATCTTCTGCCATCTCGATCCCAGTCTTTGCTGTCAAGTCTTCTCTGTGAGTCTTCATTTGGTTTATCAATACTAATTATCGGAGTGCACCAACAGGTTTCCTGTTTGGCTCCGAAGTAACGTCAGACCAGCTTTCTATTGGCTAGTCGGACCTGTTGCTCAGTGACTGTGATGCAGCTCCACACCACCTACAAAAGAAACACCAGCACGTTGGCTTTTGATCCAGCGTCCCCGACCAAAGTCTCAGAGTTCAGGGGACACTTGGTGCATGGCAGCAACATGGCGGCCGGTTGCATCTATAAAGATTTCATCACAGTCTGTCGAAGTCTGGCGACACCAGGGACAACCTCTTATCTACACTACAGCAGGGGCTGCTCACTTTGCTCTGTCCAAGGTGGAGATGCGCCGGTCTGATTCCTTCTTCTCGCCCCATTCCTCCCCAAATAATCTTTCAGAAAAGACGTGTGCACCTCGCTAACGTCTACTCATAGATACACTAAGGACAGCTATTCTATAACGGGGGTCACTATGGGGGAGTTAATGTCTTAGTTTATGGGGGAATGTAGGTTGGGGGCGGGGGTTGATACCACTAGTCGATGAATTTGTGCGTGTCTCCGTAGAGCCATCGCTGAGGAGGCATGGCGGCCTCGTTGAGGTGGTTGCACTCGTCGCTGCACTTGCAGGACTGGATGAACATCACAGACCTGTTGAAGCGCTCGCCATCAGGACAGGCGAAGGTCACACTGGCAGTGCGTGTGCGACGGGGTGAGCAGCAACGGCCGTCCCTGCACACGCCGCAGTAGTTGGGCCTGTAGAGACGTGTGCTCCTGCAGCCGGCGTAGGACATGCGGTGTGGTTCAGGGGCCTTATGGGTACGAGAGCACTTCCTTCCTTTCTGGGGACGGAGAGAGAAGAGAGAGTGAATTCAGTCTTTCAGGAGGTTAACAAGAGTCTAAAGCCATGCTAACGACTCTGTGATGCTAAAAGGCTAACATGAATAGTAGGATTCATCCTCTGAGGACCATGAGAGCATTTCCAAGTTTTCAAGTTTCAAGGCAACCAATGTTGCCCAACAAAGTTTACTATGTTTTTGGTCAAAATTGAGTGTTGACTGAAATTAAACCTTTGGATATCTGTTCTATCTTGTGAGAAAAAGATGGAGCCTATCCCAGCTCACATTGGGTGAAAGGCAGGGTTCACCCTGGACAGGTCACCAGACTATCACAGGGCTGACACATAGAGACAGACAACCATTCACACTCACATTCACAGTCTTTGGACTGTGGGAGGAAGCCAGAGCACCCGGAGAAAACCCACGCTGACACACAAAGAGCTAACAAACTCCACACAGAAGGGTTCCAGGAACCTTTGTGTTGTGAGATGACAATGCTAACCGCTGCACAACCGTGCTGCCACCGCTGTGAGTGTATCACAACGCATATTGAACATGAGAATAAAGATAATACCAACGACAAAATAATTTCTACCTGACCATGGCTTGATCATTGATGATGAAGATTATAATTAATGAAGATTATAATAAACGTTTTTAGGTTTTGGGTCAAACCTGATGAAGTAAACATTACAACAAACTTATACTTGAGGGTTGCTAAAAAAAATTCTGTTACTACTTTTAATACAGACGTCTGTAAACTCACAAGTGACTAATGGGAACAACAGTGTTGAACAGTGAAATTGGTTCACTACTGAGTGATCCAGCATCAGCAAAACAAGCTGCAATGTAACCACTTGGGGCATGTTTGCACTGTCAATTTACGTCCGCCAGAGGGGCTTGTTTTTGCCACTGACAGGCTCAGATTTTTATTATGTGTCTTACAACATTATGCAAAGGATCCCTACAGAGATAGACCTTTTAGTTAAAGAGTAAGATTCTTTTTGTTTAACCAGAAACGGCCCCGAAATCGCCATCCCCAAACCCGCCAGACTCCATTTAAATAAACAGTAATTTTAGCCTGTATAGAGCCAGCATGTTGTCACATCTAATTGGGTGGATTAAGGGTTTATTTCAACCAAACCAGAGTTGCTGATTGCTGGAATTATGGAAAGACGAATCAAGACAGTATTTGTACATTTTATTTTTTTTCTGTTGACTCTGAATGAAGCGTGTTTTACGATGATAAAATTACTGCTTATTTAAATGGAATCTGGTGGGTTTGATCATGGCGCTTTCTGGCCTGTTTTTGGTTACACAAAAAGGATCTTATGCTTTAACAAAAAGGTCTATCTCTGTAGGGATCCTTTCAACAATGTTGTCAGAGACTTAAAATGACAGTCTGAGCCTGTCAGTGGCAAAAACAAGCACTTTTATTGTTCGTATACTGACTGAACAAACAGCCTGGCTGCTGCTCTCGCCCAACAGTTGACTACTAAATTTGTTCCCATTGGTTATTTAGACACAAAAACATGGGGAAATAAAGTCCAGGTTGAAAAGTACCCCTTAACTCTGGATTTTTATGTTTATTTGACGTGCAGAAAGCAGCACAGTAACTCTTGAGCATAGTGGGGAATGCTCTGTTTTCCCCCTTGGTGTAAAAGGATGTGACGTCTTGTGGGCGTTCCCATCAATACTGACTTTATCTAAGGCTAATATGAATAGTGGGATTCATCTTTTGAGACTATGAGTATTATTTACAAAATTTCAAGGCAACCCATAGTTCAAGTTAAGCTGCAGGCATGGCTAATAATCTTTTCTTTCTGTGATGTGCCGCGTTCTGTAGAGCAGGTTGAACACTGCTTTATAGAGTCACATTGTTAGCATACCGCACAGCAAAATGTAACAACTCATCATTTGAGCCGTGAGCCATGAAAAACAAAGTTAATGCAGTTAAGTACAGAGACGGGGGAAAAACAAAATAAAGGTCAGTGCAACCGCTGAGTGCCAGCAAGGGGAGCATGCCAGCAATAGTTAAGGATTGACACTGATACACATTAACACCCACAGCAACTCTGCAAACACTGGAAGAGCAGAGAGAAACAGGTGCATAACAACCCATCAGCTTCATGAGAGGCTCATGGCGAGAGGCAGAATGTTTCTGAGGGTGTTGCTGCGAATGAAATGTGAGAGAGCAGCAGAGTGGGCGAATCAAGTGCTCTTTAAATCACACAGCAGAGAGCCACTGAGTGCAGCTGACTGCCACAGCGTCGCGGGGTCAGTGTGGGAGAGCTGCAAACCCCCGCAGACGAGTGAGGGGGGATTTTATCCCTTTGTCACATCTCTGAAAAGTTCTGGGAGAGCTGCAGTGTTATTTAAAATGAAAACTTAGAAACAAGCTGATAACAATGTTGGTGATGTATTGTGTTTTTAAAAAGATCACAGAAAAGAACTACTTTAAGCAGAGACATTCCCGAAAGTTACCAGTCTCTGAACACATCAGCTATTAGTCTGACAATGATTGTCTACAGTCCGATTAGCAAGTCGAAACAAGACAACGGAATTGGAGTTGAGAGGCGATATCTATTATAGATATCTGATTATAAATGCAGATAAACTTTAAAAAGCTGTTAGCTGATGAGTTCTGAGATGGTATTTTGTTCTCTTCTTGATACACAAGACCAGCAAGGCGTCATCCAGACTAGGCTGTCATCACAACGTCCTCTTTTGGGACACTGAGGATGATGAAACATGTCTCCAAATTCCTACGTTAAACAAACCGGCTTAAATATATAACCCAAGCCAAAGAGTAGTCTCGCGTGACCAGCCTTCCTTACTTCGGAATGGGAGTCTGGGGACATTCATCTTTCATTTTGTAATAGAAATGGGCGGAGATATCCAGACCATGTGACGGTGTTGCCATAGGTACGGCACGTGTGTTACATGTAACAGAGACGTTGCAGCTCTGCAATATAACTTAATCAAATGAAATCATATCCATTTTAATCTCTTCTTGCGATGCACTGAACACTTCCTTTTCTGTTGTACTACGGACAACAATTCAGGGAACAGCAATTCCAGTGTAGGCGGGTGTAAGGCAAAGCTAACCAGCCGTTGGTCAAGGAAGTGCGGAAGTACACGGATTTGGATCCAATCACATCACTGCCGCTGGGAGCCAGCGCTAGCTCTATTACAACTTTCCTATGGGAATGTCAACAGACGACAGAGTCAGCCAGCGTGCTGACGTCATCGGCTAGCCAAAGAGTTGCTGTGTCGTTGGTTGCACCAGCAATAAATCTGAAAACACGTATCTCTTATTTGTTTCCCTTCCATGTTGTAAAACAGATGGAAGATAGCAGCATGGGCTTTGGCTCCAAGCTATAGACCTGAGCGGTAAGGTTTCACCCCCAACTCCATGTCCCCTTTTGGACAAAAGCAACGCATCGTCACATAAAGAGAGAAACGGGAAAATGCTAAATGATGCTGGTGACAGTTGATACTGATAGATAGCTAACGTTAGCTTGAGTAGGAAGGTGCTGCAGTACAGTCATACTGTGGCAGCATCAGACAGTCTCCGTCTCCGACTAAATCTCAACCTAGATCAAACAGTTGGTTGTTAACAAACAACACTTATCCTACTGATACCTGGTGATTCAATCAGATATAGTGGCCACTGTGTTGGGTCATTGATCCACTTGGACGGGGGAGGACTAAAGGGACTTAATGATCAACTTTCATTTATGGTATTTAGGAATGGTGAATGCTCAGGTTCAGGCAAGGTCACAAAACAATTATTAGACGTGTTTATATAATAGGATCTTTGGCGTTCTATCCCCATGACATTTTGTGAGGTACCCATATGTGCTGGTCTGGTGTATACGGGCTGTTTACCTGCATGCAGCCAAGGTCTGCTCAAACGCAATTGTTCAATAGTACATGGACTACAATCGGAACACTTCTGATACCAAAATCTGCTCTTGTTGTCTGGAGATTCTGCATCTATGTGCAGACTTCTGTTTATAGATTAGGAAGCTACCACCATCAGCCAAGAACCCCCTGTAAAATGTCGAAATTATATCTCTACACTTCAGCCTCAATTGTCGCCTCACAGCAAGAGGGTCCCTGGTTCCTAGAGTTTGCATGTTTTCCCCGTGTCAGCGTGGGTTTTCTCTGGGTACTCCGGCTTCCTCCCACAGTCCAAAGACATGCAGGTTAATTGGTGACTCTAAATTGTCCGTAGGTGTGAATGTGAGTGTGAATGGTTGTCTGTCTCTATGTGTCAGCCCTGTGATAGTCTGGTGACCTGTCCAGGGTGTACCTTGCCTCTCACCCAGTGTCAGCTGGGATAGGCTCCAGCCCCCTTGCGACCCTGAACGGGATGATCGGTTACAGAAAATGAATCAATGATTGAAAGGATACAACATGTTAAGACGTGTTAATTACTGAGATTTAGAGTGATGGTAGACAGAGCCAGGGTAGCTGTTTCCCTCTATGTGCAGTCTTTGTGCTAAGCTAACTTCCTACTGGCTTCATATTTACCGTACAGACATGAGACCTAACTCTGTGCTAGATAGCAACCAAATGTTTTAGTTGTCATTTACAGAGGGACTACCAAGAACTGAGCTCGAAGCTGCAGAGAGGAAACTTGGTCTAAATCTGCTCTGTCGTCATCCTGCTGAGGATGTTTCCCACACAGCAACAGAACTGTGAATAGACCAAATGGACCAGAAAGGGCTCAGCTACAGACGGATTCAGGGTGGGTGGGGTCTGTACACATGCCACGGTATTAATACCAATCTGTCCCCTGGAGAGCAAACCTTTCCTGAATCTATTTAGCCTGGTGGCTGCTCTGCGTGTTTGTGGTCTGTCAGAGGAAGAGCTGTATTCTGTCACTTCATGAGAGTCTTAAAATCACCACACACTCCTCACCTTGACTGGGATGGACATGGAGCTACAGGGCCGGATGTTGCACAGACGTGTCTCCTTGATGAGCTTACACCGGGCGTTGTCGTTGGTAACACGAGAGGAGACGCCCATTCCGCAGCTCCGAGAACACTGGGACCAGGAAGTAGTCTGAACCACGCACTGATCTCCCACCTGCCTCCAGGCTAGGAGAGATGATACAGAGGACGTGTGAGACGACAATGCAGAGTTTGGCGAGTCAGAGACAGAGAAGCAAGATCAGCAAAGTGACGCTGGGGTAAAAAGGGCCGGTGGGAGAGAGACGGAGAAGGAGAGGTCCAGAGATGCAAAGCACACTGGTCTCATTCAGTGAACAGGCAACACTGACGCATAGAGAAGGTGATTACAGAGAGGGGAAAGCTGGGTGACAGAGGTATGTGCTGTGTGAGAGCAGTGTGTGAGAGCACCTCTGGTGTGCAAGGAGCCAGTGGAAAACAAGCCTCACATAAATGCTGACACACACACACACACATAGATGCAGAGGAAAAGGCTCACAGTGAGGCCGTTTGTGCGTCAGGGGGCTAAAATGACTAAAACATAAACATGATGCTTTACTGCGTAGAGGAAACAGACGGCACTCTGAGGCGACACGGCGGCACCCTCTCTTACCCGCCAGGTGCTTGTTTCCACGTGGCTTGTCCCACTTGCGCCCCACCTCCACCAGCTCGTTGCCCAGGGTGTCCTTCTCCTTCTTGGGTTTGTAGGGGTACAGCTTCCGGTAAGGCTTCGGGTAAGGCTTCGGGAAGGGGTAGGCTGGGTAGGGGATGAAGGGGTAAGGCGGGTAAGCTGGAGGTTGGGGTCGACGGTGCACCGGGGGCACGACGGTGGTTCCCTTGTGGCAGTCGATGGTGAGGCAGCACTGGCCTGGTACTTTGACTAGCTGTGGAGAGGGACAGGAAGGGGACGCCAGGGGCACATGGCTGGGGCAGAGGGGCACGCAGCCCACCGCTCCGTCGATGCAGGTGCACTGGTGTTTGCAACCAGCGCGGAAATTCTCGCCGTTTTGATAAATGCGGCCGTTGTATTCGCAGGAGCGGCCCTCTGCCTTTGCTGAGGGAAAGGAAACAGACAGGTTGGTTAAAATACTTTGAAACACAAAAGTGATCAGATATCTATGGAGGCAAATAAGAGACATGACTATCTGAATTTTAACAGCTATTGAATACTTAATATTAAAACACCACTAAACTCATAGCAGTGAATTATTTTACTTTGTATCTGAATCTGTTTGTTCTGTATTTACCTGTATATTAAATATTAAAATATTTCAAAAGCTAAATTAGATTTTTTTTTTAAATGTGCACAAATTCAGATCCAAAAATTCAAGTGTCATGAATTTCAAAAAAATTCATCTAGGTTACTCAAATTCAATTGGTCAAATTCAGATCTTAAAATTCAAGTAGAAAATTTAGATAGAACAGTCAAATGTGATTGGTCAAAATATTCAGGCTCATTTTATGGAAGCGAATAAGAGACAAAAGTATTTTTAACATTTTTAACAGACACTACATTTATTTGTCAATATTTACAGATTCAGAATTTAAAAAAAAAAAAAATGATCCAGGTTACTTAAATCTAATTGGTCAAATTCAGATCTTAAAATTCAAGTAGAAAATTTAAAAATTTCGATAGAACAGTCAAATGCAATTGGTCAAAATATTCAGGCTCATTTTATGGAAGCAAATAATGGACAAAAGTATTTGAATTTTAATAGGCACTAAATGTATTTGTTCTGAGTTTACCTCTTTGAAATTAAAATCAAGCACTTCTTGATTTGCAGTTTCAAAAGCTGATACTGAATATTTTTTGTCAATTTTTACAAATAAAAAATATTCAATTGGTCAATTTTAGATGTGAAAAATGTAAGTTGTAGAAAATTCAAACAGTAATATCCCAGGCTACCAGGGACAGGATAGGCTCTCGAGGCTAATTGTTTTGACCAATCGGATTTCATCAACCTGAATCCTATTATTTAATTTTTATTTTATTTTATTTATTTATTTATTTATTTATTTTTGAAATGATGATACTTGAATTTTTGGATCTGAATTTGTGTCGACTGTTAAAAAAATTCAGCTTTTGAAATTGCAAATAAAGAAATTTTATATTTTAATTTCCAAGAGATTAATTCAAAACAAATAAAATATTTCAATTCTATGAATTATATATATATATATATATATATATTTCAATTTTAATATTAATTACTCAGTGACTGTTAGAATTCAAAATATTTATGTCTCTTATTTGCTTCCATATGGATTGCTTATCATGTCCTGGGTAGCCCAGATGTTGCTATCTGAATTTTTTTCAACTTGAATTTTTAGATCTGAATTTAGCCAATTGAATTAGAGCCACCTGAAATTATTTTATTTTTATGTTGTTGTTGTTGCTTTTTATAAATTCTGAAATTAGAATTTTTGGATCACTGAAAAAAAATATGTTAAAATTCAGCATATGAAATTGGAACCCAAGAAATGATATAATTTAATTTCAAAGACAAATTCAGAGCAGATAAATTCAGTGACTGTTTAAAGTTCAAACACTTTTGTCTCCTGTTTGCCTCCATATGTATCCAATATTCTGGATCCAAAGAAAACTCTGAAGCTGATGAAAACTTAAGCCGCAGGAGAAACAACAAACAGGAAGTGGCTCGTATGTAAATGACTCTTTAATACGTGCAGAGATCAGAGGAGAGAGGCAGAGACACACTATCTCCAGATTTATGAAGCGAGCTCTATTCTTAGATCTGAGAAGAATTTTGACTTGTTTACAATGTCCTTCCCCTCCGTTCCCTGAGTGGGACTCCCCATGCAACACCCTGGATACCCCCCTTTATATAGAAACACCCCCAAATAAACAGGCATATAAAAATACCACTGTGCGTGCGTGTGCTTGTGTGTTTCATGGGGCTGTTTGTGTACACACTGAACTACTTATATAAATCCCGGAGTTGGCCAGGTTTCAGTCGCAGCTCATGAAGGTGCTCTGTTTTTGAAACGTGGCACTGGCTTCAAACCCGAAGCCCCTATCAAAGAGAGACTCCAGCCGCTTGGCTCAGACGCCAGATTCCCCACCCTGAAGTTACACATTCCCTCACTCAACCCCAAACTAAACCCCAAACTCTGTAAACCCAAAAGCTCCCCCTGCATCTCCCCCCTCTGTCTCTCTGTCAGCCCTCTGTGGTACGTACCCCTGCAGATGCCATGGGTACGGCCCACATCGTTGCCGTAGTTGCACTCCAGGCCTTTATGGTGGTCACAGGGCCGCCCTTCATGGCAATCCTGGTTGAGCTGAGCGGCGCACACCTTGCAGCAGCCGCAGCCGTCTGGCACCGAGCTGACCCCTGGGGGACAGGACGGAGGCCCCGCCGGACACTCACACACCACCGGGCAGCCAGCAGTCACCTACAGGACGGGACACAGTGTTAGTTAACCTGGATACCTGCACTTCATGCGGTGCATTTAAGGGGGAGCCACACTGGAACCAGGCAGGACAATAGTTTGACTCATGTTACGCAGATCACAGAAATTCCTCAAAGTGTGTGAGGCTTAAACATTCGCTGAATACCCAGCACTGTCCCCAGCCCCACAGGGATATCTGTAACCCTCTGTCGCCTTCCGCTTGGCATTCGCCGGGCAAGCGGGGATGAAAGGTGCGTTCTCTGACCCAAAATCCCCTCCTCCACACCCCCACCTTCCTGCTCCTACATCTTTTGTTTCTCCAGAGCCACTCCAACAACTCCCAGCAGAGATCACAGAGAGCTGTCCGCAGTCACCTGAAGGATCCCTTCCTGACTCTGACACCGTCTCAACCCGGGCCAGGTCCTGGTGGGCTGCTGACACCGGGTCAACTCAGTCTCACGAGGATGAAAGATATGACACTGCACAATGTGGGGACAATAGCTTTCCATTTTTAGCATCATCACTGGGGTATAACCTGGTGCTTGGAGCATAAGTCAGATAATATTTATAGTGTTCACTGGGTTCATATCAGCCTTATTTTTATCTCCACTGTTGGATAATATTACAGTAGTGTAATTTTGGAGCTACAGTACAGAAAGATAGAAGCTTATGTACTTATACTTTGTAAAAGAGTGAAGTGTGGAAGTTTTTCAGGTTAATAAACCCTTTAAACGCTCACACAAACCCCTGATACACCAAGTTTCATCAGTTTATGTAGATTTAAATGAGCAGCAGTGGAACATAACCAAGTGCATCTACTCAACTTCACTACATTTCACAGGAATATATGGTACATTTACTCTACTTGACTTAATTAGACAGTTCTTTACTGTACAAGCAACATTTTTTCATACATAAACACAAGGGTGTAGGTTATGTTGGGGGTCTTATATGAAAAGATGAATTTGAGGGTCCTCTGCCAGAAAATTTCGAGCATCCAACACTTGATTTTCTACATTCTGGTGAACATTTGGAACAAAGTTGTAATGTTTCTATCTCAATTTATGGTGGACATGTCTCTAATTTTGTCAAAATAAAAGTCCTCTGCTACTTAAATGTTTTCTGGGGTGGGTTTGGGCGAAAAAATTGAGCATTTGGCATTTAATTTGTTCATGTATTGTGGTGTTAATGCGCTATTTTGTGCCTTTTCATGTGTCAAAATAAAAGTCCTCTGCTGCTTTCAAGTTTTCTGGGAGGGGGTGGCATGTAAATAGGGGGTTTGGGGGTCGTCCGCCAGAACATTTTGAGCATCAAACACTTAATTTCTTGGATTCTGGTAAATTTCTATGCACCAACTTGTACCGTTTCTGCCTAAAGTTATGGTGAAAATGTCTTTTTATTTAGTCAAAATAAAAGTCTTCTGCTACTTTGATGTTTTCTGGGAGGGGGGCATGAAATTGGGGGATGGGTTGTCCTCCGCCAGAAAATTTTGAGCATCTAACATTTAATTTTTTGATGTATTCTGGTGTTAATGCACCAATTTGTGCCTTTTCCCTTCTCAATTTATGGTGGAAATGTCTTTAATTTTGTCAAAATAAAAGTCCTGTGTTACTTTCATATATAAACGGTGGGTTTCAGGGTCCTCTGTCAGAAAATTTAACAGCATTTAACATAAAAAATGTTCATGCATTCTGGTGTTTATGCACCAGTTTGTGCCTTTTCCTGTCGAAATTTATGATGGAATTGTCTCTTATTCTGTCAAAATAAAAGTCCTCTGCTACTT
This sequence comes from Epinephelus fuscoguttatus, assembly GCF_011397635.1. NCBI lineage: Eukaryota > Metazoa > Chordata > Actinopteri > Perciformes > Serranidae > Epinephelus > Epinephelus fuscoguttatus. The sequence continues at coordinate 35,845,194 of NC_064770.1, forward strand.
CCATGTTTTTACTGGGGAAAAATGCGTATGATGTAAATATTGAGGGGGACATGTCCTCCGCAACTCCCCCCCAAAGTTACGCCTATGCATAAACACATGATGATCCTATAAAACATTGCGTTGCATGCAACAATGCATTATTACAGATTTAACTGACCTACTGAATACAGAATACTGACCAACAGCAGTAAAAAG